>NC_056749.1:10469845-10785087 GCF_019279795.1 Protopterus annectens | reverse complement strand
TGCAGAGTGGTCATTAAGTAATACCACCAACTTATCAAGGAGGAGGAAACATGCAGAGTGGTCATTAAGTAATACCACCAACTTATCAAGGAGGAGGAAACATGCAGAGTGGTCATTCAGTAATACCACCAACTTATCAAGGAGGAGGAAACATGCAGAGTGGTCATTCAGTAATACCACCAACTTATCAAGGAGGAGGAAACATGCAGAGTGGTCATTCAGTAATACCACCAACTTATCAAGGAGGAGGAAACATGCAGAGTGGTCATTAAGTAATACCACCAACTTATCAAGGAGGAGGAAACATGCAGAGTGGTCATTAAGTAATACCACCAACTTATCAAGGAGGAGGAAACATGCAGAGTGGTCATTAAGTAATACCACCAACTTATCAAGGAGGAGGAAACATGCAGAGTGGTCATTCAGTAATACCACCAACTTATCAAGGAGGAGGAACATGCAGAGTGGTCATTAAGTAATACCACCAACTTATCAAGGAGGAGGAAACATGCAGAGTGGTCATTCAGTAATACCACCAACTTATCAAGGAGGAGGAAACATGCAGAGTGGTCATTAAGTAATACCACCAACTTATCAAGGAGGAGGAAACATGCAGAGTGGTCATTAAGTAATACCACCAACTTATCAAGGAGGAGGAAACATGCAGAGTGGTCATTAAGTAATACCACCAACTTATCAAGGAGGAGGAAACATGCAGAGTGGTCATTCAGTAATACCACCAACTTATCAAGGAGGAGGAAACATGCAGAGTGGTCATTAAGTAATACCACCAACTTATCAAGGAGGAGGAAACATGCAGAGTGGTCATTAAGTAATACCACCAACTTATCAAGGAGGAGGAAACATGCAGAGTGGTCATTAAGTAATACCACCAACTTATCAAGGAGGAAACATGCAGAGTGGTCATTAAGTAATACCACCAACTTATCAAGGAGGAGGAAACATGCAGAGTGGTCATTAAGTAATACCACCAACTTATCAAGGAGGAGGAAACATGCAGAGTGGTCATTCAGTAATACCACCAACTTATCAAGGAGGAGGAAACATGCAGAGTGGTCATTCAGTAATACCACCAACTTATCAAGGAGGAGGAAACATGCAGAGTGGTCATTCAGTAATACCACCAACTTATCAAGGAGGAGGAAACATGCAGAGTGGTCATTCAGTAATACCACCAACTTATCAAGGAGGAGGAAACATGCAGAGTGGTCATTCAGTAATACCACCAACTTATCAAGGAGGAGGAAACATGCAGAGTGGTCATTCAGTAATACCACCAACTTATCAAGGAGGAGGAAACATGCAGAGTGGTCATTCAGTAATACCACCAACTTATCAAGGAGGAGGAAACATGCAGAGTGGTCATTCAGTAATACCACCAACTTATCAAGGAGGAGGAAACATGCAGAGTGGTCATTCAGTAATACCACCAACTTATCAAGGAGGAGGAAACATGCAGAGTGGTCATTAAGTAATACCACCAACTTATCAAGGAGGAGGAAACATGCAGAGTGGTCATTCAGTAATACCACCAACTTATCAAGGAGGAGGAAACATGCAGAGTGGTCATTAAGTAATACCACCAACTTATCAAGGAGGAGGAAACATGCAGAGTGGTCATTAAGTAATACCACCAACTTATCAAGGAGGAGGAAACATGCAGAGTGGTCATTCAGTAATACCACCAACTTATCAAGGAGGAGGAAACATGCAGAGTGGTCATTAAGTAATACCACCAACTTATCAAGGAGGAGGAAACATGCAGAGTGGTCATTAAGTAATACCACCAACTTATCAAGGAGGAGGAAACATGCAGAGTGGTCATTCAGTAATACCACCAACTTATCAAGGAGGAGGAAACATGCAGAGTGGTCATTAAGTAATACCACCAACTTATCAAGGAGGAGGAAACATGCAGAGTGGTCATTAAGTAATACCACCAACTTATCAAGGAGGAGGAAACATGCAGAGTGGTCATTCAGTAATACCACCAACTTATCAAGGAGGAGGAAACATGCAGAGTGGTCATTAAGTAATACCACCAACTTATCAAGGAGGAGGAAACATGCAGAGTGGTCATTAAGTAATACCACCAACTTATCAAGGAGGAGGAAACATGCAGAGTGGTCATTCAGTAATACCACCAACTTATCAAGGAGGAGGAAACATGCAGAGTGGTCATTAAGTAATACCACCAACTTATCAAAGAGGAGGAAACATGCAGAGTGGTCATTCAGTAACACCACCAACTTATCAAGGAGCAAACATGCAGAGTGGTCATTCAGTAATACCACCAACTTATCAAGGAGGAGGAAACATGCAGAGTGGTCATTAAGTAATACCACCAACTTATCAAGGAGGAGGAAACATGCAGAGTGGTCATTCAGTAATACCACCAACTTATCAAGGAGGAGGAAACATGCAGAGTGGTCATTAAGTAATACCACCAACTTATCAAGGAGGAGGAAACATGCAGAGTGGTCATTAAGTAATACCACCAACTTATCAAGGAGGAGGAAACATGCAGAGTGGTCATTCAGTAATACCACCAACTTATCAAGGAGGAGGAAACATGCAGAGTGGTCATTAAGTAATACCACCAACTTATCAAGGAGGAGGAAACATGCAGAGTGGTCATTCAGTAATACCACCAACTTATCAAGGAGGAGGAAACATGCAGAGTGGTCATTAAGTAATACCACCAACTTATCAAGGAGGAGGAAACATGCAGAGTGGTCATTCAGTAATACCACCAACTTATCAAGGAGGAGGAAACATGCAGAGTGGTCATTAAGTAATACCACCAACTTATCAAGGAGGAGGAAACATGCAGAGTGGTCATTCAGTAATACCACCAACTTATCAAGGAGGAGGAAACATGCAGAGTGGTCATTAAGTAATACCACCAACTTATCAAGGAGGAAACATGCAGAGTGGTCATTAAGTAATACCACCAACTTATCAAGGAGGAGGAAACATGCAGAGTGGTCATTCAGTAATACCACCAACTTATCAAGGAGGAGGAAACATGCAGAGTGGTCATTAAGTAATACCACCAACTTATCAAGGAGGAGGAAACATGCAGAGTGGTCATTCAGTAATACCACCAACTTATCAAGGAGGAGGAAACATGCAGAGTGGTCATTAAGTAATACCACCAACTTATCAAGGAGGAGGAAACATGCAGAGTGGTCATTAAGTAATACCACCAACTTATCAAGGAGGAGGAAACATGCAGAGTGGTCATTAAGTAATACCACCAACTTATCAAGGAGGAGGAAACATGCAGAGTGGTCATTCAGTAATACCACCAACTTATCAAGGAGGAGGAAACATGCAGAGTGGTCATTCAGTAATACCACCAACTTATCAAGGAGGAGGAAACATGCAGAGTGGTCATTCAGTAATACCACCAACTTATCAAGGAGGAGGAAACATGCAGAGTGGTCATTAAGTAATACCACCAACTTATCAAGGAGGAGGAAACATGCAGAGTGGTCATTCAGTAATACCACCAACTTATCAAGGAGGAGGAAACATGCAGAGTGGTCATTAAGTAATACCACCAACTTATCAAGGAGGAGGAAACATGCAGAGTGGTCATTAAGTAATACCACCAACTTATCAAGGAGGAGGAAACATGCAGAGTGGTCATTCAGTAATACCACCAACTTATCAAGGAGGAGGAAACATGCAGAGTGGTCATTAAGTAATACCACCAACTTATCAAGGAGGAGGAAACATGCAGAGTGGTCATTAAGTAATACCACCAACTTATCAAGGAGGAGGAAACATGCAGAGTGGTCATTAAGTAATACCACCAACTTATCAAGGAGGAGGAAACATGCAGAGTGGTCATTCAGTAATACCACCAACTTATCAAGGAGGAGGAAACATGCAGAGTGGTCATTAAGTAATACCACCAACTTATCAAGGAGGAGGAAACATGCAGAGTGGTCATTAAGTAATACCACCAACTTATCAAGGAGGAGGAAACATGCAGAGTGGTCATTAAGTAATACCACCAACTTATCAAGGAGGAGGAAACATGCAGAGTGGTCATTAAGTAATACCACCAACTTATCAAGGAGGAGGAAACATGCAGAGTGGTCATTCAGTAATACCACCAACTTATCAAGGAGGAGGAAACATGCAGAGTGGTCATTCAGTAATACCACCAACTTATCAAGGAGGAGGAAACATGCAGAGTGGTCATTAAGTAATACCACCAACTTATCAAGGAGGAGGAAACATGCAGAGTGGTCATTAAGTAATACCACCAACTTATCAAGGAGGAGGAAACATGCAGAGTGGTCATTAAGTAATACCACCAACTTATCAAGGAGGAGGAAACATGCAGAGTGGTCATTCAGTAATACCACCAACTTATCAAGGAGGAGGAAACATGCAGAGTGGTCATTAAGTAATACCACCAACTTATCAAGGAGGAGGAAACATGCAGAGTGGTCATTAAGTAATACCACCAACTTATCAAGGAGGAGGAAACATGCAGAGTGGTCATTCAGTAATACCACCAACTTATCAAGGAGGAGGAAACATGCAGAGTGGTCATTCAGTAATACCACCAACTTATCAAGGAGGAGGAAACATGCAGAGTGGTCATTCAGTAATACCACCAACTTATCAAGGAGGAGGAAACATGCAGAGTGGTCATTCAGTAATACCACCAACTTATCAAGGAGGAGGAAACATGCAGAGTGGTCATTAAGTAATACCACCAACTTATCAAGGAGGAGGAAACATGCAGAGTGGTCATTCAGTAATACCACCAACTTATCAAGGAGGAGGAAACATGCAGAGTGGTCATTCAGTAATACCACCAACTTATCAAGGAGGAGGAAACATGCAGAGTGGTCATTAAGTAATACCACCAACTTATCAAGGAGGAGGAAACATGCAGAGTGGTCATTAAGTAATACCACCAACTTATCAAGGAGGAGGAAACATGCAGAGTGGTCATTAAGTAATACCACCAACTTATCAAGGAGGAGGAAACATGCAGAGTGGTCATTAAGTAATACCACCAACTTATCAAGGAGGAGGAAACATGCAGAGTGGTCATTAAGTAATACCACCAACTTATCAAGGAGGAGGAAACATGCAGAGTGGTCATTAAGTAATACCACCAACTTATCAAGGAGGAGGAAACATGCAGAGTGGTCATTCAGTAATACCACCAACTTATCAAGGAGGAGGAAACATGCAGAGTGGTCATTAAGTAATACCACCAACTTATCAAGGAGGAGGAAACATGCAGAGTGGTCATTCAGTAATACCACCAACTTATCAAGGAGGAGGAAACATGCAGAGTGGTCATTAAGTAATACCACCAACTTATCAAGGAGGAGGAAACATGCAGAGTGGTCATTAAGTAATACCACCAACTTATCAAGGAGGAGGAAACATGCAGAGTGGTCATTCAGTAATACCACCAACTTATCAAGGAGGAGGAAACATGCAGAGTGGTCATTAAGTAATACCACCAACTTATCAAGGAGGAGGAAACATGCAGAGTGGTCATTCAGTAATACCACCAACTTATCAAGGAGGAGGAAACATGCAGAGTGGTCATTAAGTAATACCACCAACTTATCAAGGAGGAGGAAACATGCAGAGTGGTCATTCAGTAATACCACCAACTTATCAAGGAGGAGGAAACATGCAGAGTGGTCATTAAGTAATACCACCAACTTATCAAGGAGGAGGAAACATGCAGAGTGGTCATTAAGTAATACCACCAACTTATCAAGGAGGAGGAAACATGCAGAGTGGTCATTCAGTAATACTACCAACTTATCAAGGAGGAAGAAACATGCAGTGTGGTCATTCAGTAATACCACCAACTTATCAAGGAGGAGGAAACATGCAGAGTGGTCATTAAGTAATACCACCAACTTATCAAGGAGGAGGAAACATGCAGAGTGGTCATTCAGTAATACCACCAACTTATCAAGGAGGAGGAAACATGCAGAGTGGTCATTAAGTAATACCACCAACTTATAAAGGAGGAGGAAACATGCTAAGTGGATATTAGGTAATACGACCAACTTATCAAGGAGGAGGAAACACGCAGAGGGGTCATTCAGTAATACCACTAACTTATCAAGGAGGAGAAAAACTGCAGAGTGGTCATTAAGTAATACCACCAACTTATCAAGGAGGAGGAAACATGCAGAGTGGTCATTAAGTAATACCACCAACTTATCAAGGAGGAGGAAACATGCAGATGGTCATTCAGTAATTCCACCAACTTATCAAGGAGGAGGAAACATGCAGAGTGGTCATTCAGTAATACCACCAACTTATCAAGGAGGAGGAAACATGCAGATGGTCATTCAGTAATTCCACCAACTTATCAAGGAGGAGGAAACATGCAGAGTGGTCATTAAGTAATACCACCAACTTATCAAGGAGGAGGAAACATGCAGAGTGGTCATTCAGTAATACCACCAACTTATCAAGGAGGAGGAAACATGCAGAGTGGTCATTAAGTAATACCACCAACTTATCAAGGAGGAGGAAACATGCAGAGTGGTCATTCAGTAATACCACCAACTTATCAAGGAGGAGGAAACATGCAGAGTGGTCATTCAGTAATACCACCAACTTATCAAGGAGGAGGAAACATGCAGAGTGGTCATTCAGTAATACCACCAACTTATCAAGGAGGAGGAAACATGCAGAGTGGTCATTCAGTAATACCACCAACTTATCAAGGAGGAGGAAACATGCAGAGTGGTCATTAAGTAATACCACCAACTTATCAAGGAGGAGGAAACATGCAGAGTGGTCATTAAGTAATACCACCAACTTATCAAGGAGGAGGAAACATGCAGAGTGGTCATTAAGTAATACCACCAACTTATCAAGGAGGAGGAAACATGCAGAGTGGTCATTCAGTAATACCACCAACTTATCAAGGAGGAGGAAACATGCAGAGTGGTCATTAAGTAATACCACCAACTTATCAAGGAGGAGGAAACATGCAGAGTGGTCATTCAGTAATACCACCAACTTATCAAGGAGGAGGAAACATGCAGAGTGGTCATTAAGTAATACCACCAACTTATCAAGGAGGAGGAAACATGCAGAGTGGTCATTAAGTAATACCACCAACTTATCAAGGAGGAGGAAACATGCAGAGTGGTCATTCAGTAATACCACCAACTTATCAAGGAGGAGGAAACATGCAGAGTGGTCATTCAGTAATACCACCAACTTATCAAGGAGGAGGAAACATGCAGAGTGGTCATTCAGTAATACCACCAACTTATCAAGGAGGAGGAAACATGCAGAGTGGTCATTCAGTAATACCACCAACTTATCAAGGAGGAGGAAACATGCAGAGTGGTCATTAAGTAATACCACCAACTTATCAAGGAGGAGGAAACATGCAGAGTGGTCATTCAGTAATACCACCAACTTATCAAGGAGGAGGAAACATGCAGAGTGGTCATTCAGTAATACCACCAACTTATCAAGGAGGAGGAAACATGCAGAGTGGTCATTCAGTAATACCACCAACTTATCAAGGAGGAGGAAACATGCAGAGTGGTCATTCAGTAATACCACCAACTTATCAAGGAGGAGGAAACATGCAGAGTGGTCATTAAGTAATACCACCAACTTATCAAGGAGGAGGAAACATGCAGAGTGGTCATTCAGTAATACCACCAACTTATCAAGGAGGAGGAAACATGCAGAGTGGTCATTCAGTAATACCACCAACTTATCAAGGAGGAGGAAACATGCAGAGTGGTCATTAAGTAATACCACCAACTTATCAAGGAGGAGGAAACATGCAGAGTGGTCATTAAGTAATACCACCAACTTATCAAGGAGGAGGAAACATGCAGAGTGGTCATTAAGTAATACCACCAACTTATCAAGGAGGAGGAAACATGCAGAGTGGTCATTAAGTAATACCACCAACTTATCAAGGAGGAGGAAACATGCAGAGTGGTCATTAAGTAATACCACCAACTTATCAAGGAGGAGGAAACATGCAGAGTGGTCATTCAGTAATACCACCAACTTATCAAGGAGGAGGAAACATGCAGAGTGGTCATTAAGTAATACCACCAACTTATCAAGGAGGAGGAAACATGCAGAGTGGTCATTAAGTAATACCACCAACTTATCAAGGAGGAGGAAACATGCAGAGTGGTCATTCAGTAATACCACCAACTTATCAAGGAGGAGGAAACATGCAGAGTGGTCATTAAGTAATACCACCAACTTATCAAGGAGGAGGAAACATGCAGAGTGGTCATTAAGTAATACCACCAACTTATCAAGGAGGAGGAAACATGCAGAGTGGTCATTCAGTAATACCACCAACTTATCAAGGAGGAGGAAACATGCAGAGTGGTCATTAAGTAATACCACCAACTTATCAAGGAGGAGGAAACATGCAGAGTGGTCATTCAGTAATACCACCAACTTATCAAGGAGGAGGAAACATGCAGAGTGGTCATTCAGTAATACCACCAACTTATCAAGGAGGAGGAAACATGCAGAGTGGTCATTCAGTAATACCACCAACTTATCAAGGAGGAGGAAACATGCAGAGTGGTCATTCAGTAATACCACCAACTTATCAAGGAGGAGGAAACATGCAGAGTGGTCATTAAGTAATACCACCAACTTATCAAGGAGGAGGAAACATGCAGAGTGGTCATTCAGTAATACCACCAACTTATCAAGGAGGAAACATGCAGAGTGGTCATTCAGTAATACCACCAACTTATCAAGGAGGAGGAAACATGCAGAGTGGTCATTCAGTAATACCACCAACTTATCAAGGAGGAGGAAACATGCAGAGTGGTCATTCAGTAATACCACCAACTTATCAAGGAGGAGGAAACATGCAGAGTGGTCATTCAGTAATACCACCAACTTATCAAGGAGGAGGAAACATGCAGAGTGGTCATTAAGTAATACCACCAACTTATCAAGGAGGAGGAAACATGCAGAGTGGTCATTCAGTAATACCACCAACTTATCAAGGAGGAGGAAACATGCAGAGTGGTCATTAAGTAATACCACCAACTTATCAAGGAGGAGGAAACATGCAGAGTGGTCATTAAGTAATACCACCAACTTATCAAGGAGGAGGAAACATGCAGAGTGGTCATTCAGTAATACCACCAACTTATCAAGGAGGAGGAAACATGCAGAGTGGTCATTAAGTAATACCACCAACTTATCAAGGAGGAGGAAACATGCAGAGTGGTCATTAAGTAATACCACCAACTTATCAAGGAGGAGGAAACATGCAGAGTGGTCATTAAGTAATACCACCAACTTATCAAGGAGGAGGAAACATGCAGAGTGGTCATTCAGTAATACCACCAACTTATCAAGGAGGAGGAAACATGCAGAGTGGTCATTCAGTAATACCACCAACTTATCAAGGAGGAGGAAACATGCAGAGTGGTCATTCAGTAATACCACCAACTTATCAAGGAGGAGGAAACATGCAGAGTGGTCATTAAGTAATACCACCAACTTATCAAGGAGGAGGAAACATGCAGAGTGGTCATTAAGTAATACCACCAACTTATCAAGGAGGAGGAAACATGCAGAGTGGTCATTAAGTAATACCACCAACTTATCAAGGAGGAGGAAACATGCAGAGTGGTCATTCAGTAATACCACCAACTTATCAAGGAGAAGGAAACATGCAGAGTGGTCATTAAGTAATACCACCAACTTATCAAGGAGGAGGAAACATGCAGAGTGGTCATTAAGTAATACCACCAACTTATCAAGGAGTAGGAAACATGCAGAGTGGTCATTAAGTAATACCACCAACTTATCAAGGAGGAGGAAACATGCAGAGTGGTCATTAAGTAATACCACCAACTTATCAAGTAGGAGGAAACATGCAGAATAGATGGATCAAGCAGTCCCTACCTGCTGTTCACTTTTTTCTTTTTGTTTTACCTGTTTGTTGACCAGGTAAGCCCACTGGACAAAGTGTCTCTTTTCACAGGGAACCTGGGAGACTGCCTCATTAATTGACTTGCTCCGAGTCACACATTAGGCTAATATAAAGGTAAAAGGTATCAAACCCTGTACCCTGGGCACAGGAAGCAGTTCATGGCTTTAATCTTCTGTGCTCACTGACAGGCTCCCTGCTAAATTTATGATTCTGTGAGCAAGGTGGAAAATCATGGCCACAGAGTGGGCAGTTGTTTTACTTCAGGACTCATTTACCTGCTCATTATATATCACAGATCTCTGTCAACTAAAAGAAAATGGATAGAAAAATGAGGTAAACAGGATCCCAAGAGCATGTGTGTCTGCAGGTCAGTAAGAAAAGGATGATGAAAAACAACTGCCATGGTCATTCATGCAGTGAGCTGTTTTGTGTGTGTGTGTGTGTGTGTGTGTGTGTGTGTGTGTGTGTGTGTGTGTGTGTGTGTGTGTGTGTGTGTGTGTGTGTGTGTGTGTGTGTGTATGTGTGTGTGTGTGTGTGTGTGTGTGTGTGTGTGTGTGTGTGTGTGTGTGTGTGTGTGTGTGTGTGCGGGTGTGTGTGTGTGTGTTTCTGGCTTACATCCAAAGTGCACACCAAGGTAATATGTTCTGAACTTCACTGACTCATAGATTTGTGATAAACTTAATGTCTAAAAACCATCAGGAAGCTGAAAGAGTTAAGGGAAGTACGAGTGGGGTCGAGCATCAGACTTAGAAACTACTTCTGCAGAAAATAAGTAAATACAAAGAATTTAAGAAAACATGGGAAAATTTAAGGCAGTTTTTATGAGTAACATGAAAAAACTATTAACTGAGTTGAGAGACAGAAAAAAAACTGTTAATTAACTATGATGTGGCATACCTCTCACCCTTGAAACATCAAAAATCTGGACAAGGTCCATGAAAAATAGGTACAAATCGGTACGCTGTTTAACATAAAATTTGCATACATAATTATGTAGCCCCGCCCACTCCCGTGGAATTGTGGGATACCAACTTTTGTGCAAATTGAAGAACAGGCAAACAAAATATGGCACCAGAGTCACCTTGCAGCCATTCCCAATGTCCCTTTACCTGGCTATTTTGCCCCATTTACCATAAACACTAATGTGTGCATACTGCTTTACTACAATGATTATTTGGGTTTTAATTTTTACACTTTACAGCACAATGGACAAACGCCAATAGACTCCTGTTAAACTGTCTCACAATGAAAATAGATTTGGCATTAAAACTTCTCTACCCTTGAAACTCACATTCATTAAAATAGCATCGAAATATGCACCACATCCAAAGAAAATACATCTGGCCAGTGGTGGATAAAGATTACCTTTTGGGTTGTTTTCAAATCACTGGCCCCTTGCACACAAAACAAGAAACATGCATGGCTTTAGTAAATTATATTCTTTGTATAATGCAGCACACTTGTTAGAGCACATTTTAAATTTGTTTGAACATTTTTTCAGTAGGCAATGAAACAAAATGCATGAACCAGTAATAAAAAACTGCCCAATTCAGAACATTTCCATCATAAAAGTCTATTTACACACACACACACACACACACACACACACACACACACACACACACACACACCTCCTGTCAATCCCTGAGCTGCAGGGGCTATAAGACAAGTATAATGAGATACTAAATAGGAATTTGTGAGCTGCTATCTGCCTAGATTAATATAATCTCTGAGCTGCATCACACATTCTTCAGTCACAATCTTTGCTAAGACAGGAATCTCATAGTATAATGAGATACCACCAAATATAACCAGTCAGTCACAGAGGAATCTATGAGCTGTTAGCTGCCAGATTGAGTGCAGATGTCCATGAGTCACTTGTGTATTACTTACTGTAGCTGCCTAATACACAAGTGAATCTAAGTCCAACCAAGCTGCACCTTCAATATTGATCAAGCTGCAGCAGCCAGGATTAATGAAGTACTGTTGCCTGTTAGCAGAAGTCTTTTTCTTATCGCTGTGTGGGACACAGAGGGAATCTGCTAAGACAAAATATAACTTAGCCTAAGTAACCACTCACTCTGCCTAGATTAATACAAGGTGAGACACCACATGCAAGCAAGCTATTAAATTGTAATACACAAGTGAATCTAAGACCAACCAAGCTGCACTTTCAATATTAATCACATGGAGGAATCTGCTAAGACGAAATATAACTTAACCTAACCACTCACACTGCCTACTGGATTAATACAAAGTGGGACACACCACATGATGCAAGCAAGCTACCAAGCTCGTACGTGCCTACAAATGCACATTCAAATATAATTATAACAGAGTGGCCAGAATTAACGAATCACCACACATACACACATATGACCAGGAAGTAGACAGGAAGTTTGATTCTTAGGAAGAGGTTCATCCTAAGTGCAAAGAGGATCTCTGAGATGGAGATCTGGAGGGGAGCAGAACAGATTATAGTTTAAATCCTTAAATCTTTTGAAACACATAGAATATGCATATCACTTTACAGACTCCCTTTATTAAAACAAAATGCCATTTTTTTCCTGGAAGTCAGATGAATAAACTGGTAAGTAAACTGTACTCTAAGCAGCTAAAATCTGTTCACATGATCACCTCTTCTTACACACTAAGACTCAGGATATAGCTAAACTAACACATCCAATACTGTCCCCGAAAAAGTCACCAGAGCCAGAAGAACTGATTCTTTAAAAACTTAAATCCAATTACTTTCAGAAAGTAGTCACAGGTCTATTGTAATAAGGAAGTCCATCATACTCTGCATATTACAGAACTTTTAGTTACCTACATCCAATAGTCTGAGCAGGAAACCTATAAACCTGCTTTTGTCATACCAATAAAACACATTCCCCCGGATTCATGAACCTTGCGCCAGGCGCCAGCATAGCGTCGGCGTTATAACGCCAAATATGGCTGCTGAGCGATTCAGGTATGAATGAATTCCACGTGCACTACCGGCGCGCGGACCGTCTCCGCCCGGCGTAGGTATGCAAAACACACTGTGTGCGGTATTGCACCATGCAAATGAGGGCAAATAGCGATCCGCGAAGTGGCGCAGGCGTAGCGTAAGGGCACGGCAATGTAAACCAAAAAAACGGTTTACATTTACCCAAACATGACCGAGGAGTAACGGAAGGCTGTCAAAGTCAGGTATCATACAGGTGCAATATGCCAATGTGGAAAGGCACCGAGAATGTCCAAAGAAAATATGCACAAAATGTAAAAATGACATAAATGGCGTCACGTAGAAAGAACAGCAGACCCCGGGATATGTGCACAGAAGTTGCAAAGCAATGAAATAATATGACAATGTCCTAAAGAGCAGTATAACACACATCAGCTGCACAGCCACCACACACCATAGTATGTATGTAAAGCTTCAACCCCAAGCGCAATGGTTGTCAAGGAGTGGTGGCGGTGTTCGGCCGTAACCATGTATTAGTAGTCAATTCCATGCAAATGAGGCAGATAATAGTGAATCGCAAAAGCGGCGGTGTAAGGATGGAGCAAGCGGCGTGGCGGTACTACACCGAGGAGTGGCCTACGAGATACATGTCAACCACAGAGGGTGTGCCACTGTAGGAGGAAGGATATTGGAGGTCAGCAAATCTGGGCTGTACAATGCACATCACAGCATCAGGACTGGCGTGTGAGGAAATAGATGCGCTGAGAGTACATAATGCGCGCACAGGTGCATGTGCACGAGGATGACTCGTTCCCTAAACCAGTCATGTGGCGGCCTCCCGTCAACAACCACGGATATAGGAAGGTAATGTCACGGAGAATACGAGGAAATGCGGAAGCAGTGTAAATGGAGCCGTAATGAGCAATCAACACCAATCAATCCAGGAAGGGCAATCGCCGGCAGCTGATAACTCTGCATGCAGACTCCTGCATAACGGGAAAGGGGAGGCATATGAATGCAAAGATAGTAGGGGATGTAGTAGAAATGCAAAGAGCAAAGAACCGAAATAGCACAGCCAAGTACAGAGGTAGCATAACTGCGGCTGCAGATAAAATGCATCATATGCCATGTGCCTGCAGGATGCAGTAATGTAAGATGCAAGGCCAAGGCAATGCAGGCAACTGTAATGTAACACTACAGGCAGTACCGTTGCAGTTGCAACCGTAAAACCACGGAAATAATCCATGGATACGGCTGCACAGACACACCCAATGACATCACCGGGTATACAGCACAACAGTATTAAATGTGAATGCACACAACACACAGCGCGATTTCCCAATCGCCACACCGTAGGGTGTAAACAGGCGGGAACTTTTAATATGTATATGCTGGGTGCCGCCGTGGCGTGATGCATAGGTATGTGGCAGAGACAGGCGGAGTTGCGGAGGTGGTGCCGACAACTACCGTAGGCCTCACAGGAGAAGGAGAGTGTTCAGACCAAGGGTGACCTACCAGGGGCTGCGAGACCTGGAGATAGTAGGCGCTACAGGGTGGACAGGGACACGTTACAGCAAATAGTGGAGCTGTGCGGCCGCGCCTGAGAACAAGAGACAACAGAGGAGCCCATCCCAGTGGACACAAAGGTATGTGTGAGCTTGCGAATACTGGCTACAGGTACCTTTCAAAGGCCAACCCGGGGACATAATGGGCATCTCACAGGCATCAGCATCCAGGGTACTACACCAGTTCCTGGATGCCATGTTACCACATGCCCATGAGCACATAAATTTCCCACATCTCAGGAGGAGTTGGCTAGCAATATCGCCGCTTCCACCGTGTGGCACAATACCGGAGGTCCTGGGTGCGATAGACTATGCGCACATAGAAATTAAGTCACCACCGGGGAGCAGGGTAGGCGCTACATAAACCGCAAGGGATACCCCTCCATCAATTGCCAGGTCGTGTGCAATGCGCGGGGCATTATCATGGATGTGTGTGCTGGCAGCCCTGGAAGCTACCACGACTCCCATATCTGGCATGCCTCACAGCTGTATCAGGTATTAGCCAGGGGACATCACACAAGGTCACCTTGTGGGGGATGCTGGCTACGCACTGGAGCCGTGGTTGATGACACCCATCAGAAATGCACACACACACATGCAAGAACGCCATAATGAGGCACCGCACAAACAAGAATAATCATAGGCGTGTGTTGGGATGTTGAAATCACGGTTCGGTGCTTGGATACATCCGGTGGAGCCTTGCAGTACTCTCCAGGCACAACTGCCCACATATTCATAGTATGTTGTATGCTACACAATATGATTCTGCGGAAACAGCTGCTGCAGGGACATGATGCGGAGGGCCACCAAGCCCGCCACAACTGCCAGGGCAAGCACAGGCACAGGGCGTTCAGCGCCATGGACACACTGAGCCAGCCCCAGTAGGTAGACAGAGGCGTACCCAATATGCCTACGCCCTGGCAAAGAGGAGCGCATAGCACATACTTTGACAGTGTAGGCCCCATGGACTGACACCTCCTGACCTGCACACACAGTAAAATGGGCGCCACACAAACAGGTCCGCCCGTAAGATCTACTGTATGTGCGGACGTATGTGTGACTCCTACATAGGCACCGCCCAGACAGATCACACCCAATAGCCAGCAGAGCATGGAGCGCCAACACCTCACATGCGCCCGGTTCTACAGCACACGGCGTAGCCGTATGCTGCCACTATCGCCGCAAGTCGACCACATATGTACTCATGTGCATACACAGATCACGGAAATAGATATCAGTACACATGTAGAAATATATATGCGCATACACAGATATAAAGTACAACAGGGTAATATGGAACCCAGGGATGCAAGTTCACAGATAAGTAAGGCGAAATCACCACATAGTAAACATAGTGACCGACAACCCGATCATCCTGGAGGGTGGGCAGAGCAGGTAACGCCAGCCATGGAAATGTCAACCTGCATCAATACATATCCAGCGTGTCGGGATGGTCACCAGTCCACGGTACATTAGCGGGATATGTGCGTGTCATATCCATAGGATATGAGTGCGGAGATACGCGCCGCCCGGCGTCGATAGCGTAGGTATTGTGTTCAACCGTCGGTGCGAATGCGGCAAGCATACCAGTGAAGTGTCACGACATTATGAGGCGATACCTCATTTGGGGTGTAAAACAGTTCATGTTCCTCGCAGTTCCTCAAAGTTCCACATTGAAAATGTCTGTCAAACATCCATTGTTAGGAATGTATATAAATGACATCCTGGTAAATAGAATTTAATCATAGTAAGTCATTAAAGGTTCTTCACTGTAAGTAAATCAGCATATTATAATCAACCTATGACCTACTTAGCTGAAGTTGTCACTATGCCATTACTATGTGTTCCACATTATGCCCATTTGTTTCACATTACTAATGTGTGTGTTCCTCACTTTGGAAATAGAAGGTTGAGAGCCATGGCGGCAATATGTGTATGTGTGAGGTGAGGTTGTCGTGTGTTCCGCTGTGTTTGTGTAATGTGTGTGCCACTGTAAAATGTGTATGTAGATGACATGTCACAGGCAGTGTAATAACATGCGTAGGCATACAGTACAGAAACCATAGGCGTATGTACAGCAGTACCCACAAAGTAGTACTGACATCTCCTCAGTGGCTATGCGCGTGGCGACGTAAAACGATGCAAAGCGGAAATGTCCCAGAATGTACCACAGGGCCATAGCCAACAGGAGATGCAAAGGGCATGTACAAACCATGACCGTATGTATGGCGGCCATAAGGTACACTCAACACGGTCCGTCGACAGCGTTACACAGCATCAGGCATGTGCGGCGAAAATCTGAATGTGCTATCCGGCACCGATCGTGAACACTTACGGTCCGTAAATACCGCTGTGTGTAACACGACCGTGAAGTAAGCAAGCGGCACACGAATAGGAGGCTACCGGTAGCATACAGGCCGTCCCAAGTATAGGACCACATTCACCGTAACTATCAGCGACAAAATGCCAATAGATAGTAGGCACGGACGAACATCCGCAGATATATAACCCATGTGAAGGAGGAATACGTGCAGGAAGCACACATGCAGGCGATACCGACAGCACCACGACATCAACAAAACAAACATTCCGGAACAACAGACAGGTAACCTGCAGCTCCCCAAGCAGGGATGGAGCACACACACAAGCATATCCCGTATGTATAAATGCAAGACTCACACCCGTACCCGTCACCCACATCCGCAGATATACCCCATCGCACATATCAAAGGGATAACAGCTAAAACCGTAGCAAAAACATACAGGCAGTCAATGACAGCGGCATACCCACAACAAGCTCGTGGGAAACACTAGCAGCGGCTGATGCATCCTTGCATCCGTTGTGTACAGGAATATAACAGCTATGTTACACATCTGAATGCACAGCGCCATCGACAGTCGCCGCCAGGACACGGACACCCACATGTCGAACAGAATACCATACCCAACACACACAATCCACGGCTAACACCACAGCGAAATGTACCCGACACCACACATAGCGGATGCAGTCACACAAACATGATACAATACATACCATCCTCACGAAGGTATTGCAAATAACCAACGGCCACGAGGAAAGAACCATGTCCTAGTGCCGGCGCGTAGCGAGCGAAAGGAGGGATCACGGTGATATGCGCATAAGTACACACCGAGGAACAGCTATTGGCCTGATTAACCCACATGCCTCAGGTGACGGCGAATATAAGGAAGACTCCTGGATATTCAAACCGTATGTTCATACCGAACAAAGGCGGAATACAAAAGGAGTACCAAGCAAATACAGGCGAATGCAGAACCAAAGGCGGAAAGGTATGTCGAACCCACGACATGTACTGTTGTGTAACGCCGCGATACGTATGATGAATCTGTACAGTATGTGAACGGTGTGTGTAGGTAAAGATACCTGTCCATCAGGCAGAGAGAGGTGAAGGTTGGTTATGTAATGCTAAGCCGCGCAGCATACCAACGTCTGTGGACTGCGTGTGCACAGCCGTGGGACAACATGGACACACCGGGATAACCCCAGGTTAGGCTTGCCACCTTTTCAAATGGCCAAAGTGGGACATCTTGGGACACACATCAGATGTTACAGGTGGACACATACCCATGGTCAGTACAAAGGGTAGAACTGTACTCTTTTGCCTAAATAAAAGCGTAGTCTTGTAGCAGTTAAGTTGCTTATTGTGTGTCTTGTAACATTTAGGAATTTACATACATAAATAACTATGTTATGCAACTCTTACATAAAAATGGGACATAATTATGTCCTACAATCTCAGGACATTTGCCATTTGTAATATGTTTTGTCAGGACACAACTGCCCAAGAGGGACTGTCCCTTGCAAAGTGGCACAGGTGGTAACCCTACCCCAGGTCTGCCATAGGGGTTGCAAACACAGAACAATGCCACCACCCACGCTGATGCTGGCAGTGGATATCCAACAATGAAGTGCCACAGCAGGGGATAGGACATGTATGTATAGTGTCACAGCACACATGTGCATGGGCATATACCGTCGATGTCATACGGAATGTGCGCCTGGCGTGCACGTATCCCACGCAGTAGGGGTGACTATGTCAATTATGTGTAATGCAAAGCTGTCATGATGGATATGTTCAGAAATCATAGACAGTATCACAGGCATAGCATGCATGATGGAGGGATGGCCTAATGTTATGTACATACACAAGATATGTATGGCCTGCACATATGGGACAATGTAGTAGCAGAATAGGTACCGAAATGGAGGGAACAGCAAGTAACCATGTCCAAGCGTTCCGTAGCAGGCGCAATGTGTGCCACAATGGTGTCGAGCCGGGCCGTGTGTAAACACATGTGCAATGTACACAGTAGTGACACCCCCATGGTAGTGTCCACTGAGCGGCAGAAGTGGATGTCAACTGTTATGTCTATACAATGCGTCCGCTGTGGTGGTACCATGGGTCTGTGTCACCCTACCAGCAAGGGAGCTATCACATGACTAGTGACACAGTGTGCCCCTGTGGGATGTGCACAGGACCTATGTCCCACAGCACGGTGTGTGTCCAGTCTGTGGATGTCACACAGGCGCCCGGGCGAGCAATGTGGCATGTGTGCCCACATGCAGGACTGCTCCTCCCACCCTGCCCACTGCAATCGCCATGTAGGAGTACTACATGCATCAGTACTGTGGAGAACATGGCCCATGGCAGAGTAGATTACACCCCTGTGTTAGTGGCATGCAGGTGAGTACAGATGTGTTACATGACTGTCATTTGCATATGTAAACTGTCTGGGCGGGTAGAGATCACAGCATGACTATACTGAGACATGTAACGTTGTATCCATTGTGTAAGGTACACCACACATGTGTTATTGTAACACGGCCTGCGTGTACATGTGTGTATGGCACAGGTACAAGGGCACCCAAGGTATCAGCTAGACATACGGTCCAGAAATCGTGGTCCTGCACATGTGTACCCACGCCATGGTGGAATATGGCAACCACAGCACCATGTGGGGCATGTGTGTGTACATCAACCATGTAGAGCGTGATATGCCTGTATAGGGACAGTATCCATGTGATACACACCGCATGACTGTCAGTATGCAAAGGTGATGTGTATGCACTATGTGTGATGTAACTGATGCAATGATATCTACATGATATATCTGCCACACTGACACCTGTATGGGTGTCAGCAACATAGTAGGATGAGCTAGAATGCTGCCAGGTATGTAGAAGTGGTATATGTAGGCATGTACAGTACTGTGTGACAGCAGGTAGTGTGCGTATGCAAATACTGAGCATGAGGGGCCACATGTCTGAGGACTGTGCAATGTCACACGTCCCTGACTTGTTGTAGTTAGCATGATATGCCTGCACCACTGTGTGAACTGTACAGGAGGCACATGGCGTAACATCCCGAGACATAAGTGCGATGTGATGCTGGATGTGTACATTGGCAATAGCATAAAGTGGAATGGTGCTGAAGGGCAAAGAGCGGATCATGTCTGATGTGATACCCTCTGTACCACCCCAACCACCCATGCAATAGTATGACAGGTGGCCAGCATGGGATGTGGTGTGCTGTGGCACAGAAGCCCAACAAGGGTGCCAGTAAAGGCATGCAGGTAGTCAATGAGTGTGTGAAGCATGTATGTCAAGATGTGGCCCAGTGCCATACTGAATGGCCCAGTCATGGGTGTAGAGATGCAGCCCCATACGTGCAATGCAGTACCATCCATGTGTAGTGTGATAGATGTGGTAGTGTGGTGGTCAGGGTACACAATGTACATGAATGGGCTAGCAGTCACTGCAGTGTGCTGCTGCAGAGACATGTAACAGCCAGGTTGGCGGGATACAACAACTATGGCGATTTGAGGTGACATTGGGACTGTGTTCCCGGACATAACATGTGCATGGCAGTACTATGTATGTGTCCACAGGGTTAATACAATGTCCAGCCAAGGATTGGAACCCTGTAGTGAGTGAGAGTGTGTATTGTTGGTAGGTACCCCATTGGCAGGCACGATGCCAGCAACATCTGTGTTGGCAATGCCTGCATGACTGTGGTATGCCGCATTGAATGTGGATGTAGTCAAACAGCAGAGACATACCACCACACTGCGTGAGGGCCCACACTGCAATGTCTGGCAGTCATGTGTAGGTAGCTAGCTGTGGGTATGTCATGCACCATGAGGACACACCATGACTGTCAAGTGACACACAACACACAGGTGAACATAACTACCGTGCAACAGCCTGCACATGTGCCCATACAGCACGCGTGTGCATGGAACAGGAATACCACTGTGGCGTCTGTGAAAAGGCCAGTACCACCATGTCTCAGTGTGGAATAGCATGGTCCCTACCAGTGTGTAAATGTAGCAGAAGTGCACTGTGATCAGTGTTGGCATAGGCACGTAGACTGTCCATTGTACGGGGTGCCATGCCATCAACTACCTCTGTCAGTGGATGTCAGTAATACCGGCTGTAGAGTGTATGTACCATGCATGCTGCTATGGTTGTGTGTTTAGGGTGTGGCTAGCAGGGATGAGAAGCATGGATGTTCAGCAAACAGAGGGGGGATGTGTGTAGGCCTAGCACACAGACACATGGAGGTTTGGTGCATGCCGAGGGTAGTGTAGGTATGGTATGTGTCGTGTAATGTGTCACCCAGCTATGCGTACTGCATGGCCAAGCATGTGTGGGTACATGGGAGTCCATACTAGGGAAGGGCGTGTTGCTGGCAATACATAGCAGTAGCAACTGTCCTAGGTGCAATGTACAGTATGCCAACCCGACCGGCATGTAACCTGTGGTGTACAGTGTATTCACTGTCGCGTGTCACAATGTGCGTAGTCCGCGAACGAACATGGGTATCTGAACATGGATTACCTATGATGCAATGTGTCATGGGAATATACAGTATGTGTGTAAATCACGGTGTGGTGTGGGAACCACCCACCCGTGTGTGTTACAGTCAGGTATGTGCCTGGGAGGTATGATCTGTGTACAATCTGGACTGGCAGGTGTGCCGTGTAGGGCATGGAGGCAGGTCCCAGGCACTGCAGATAAATGACATGTGTGCTGTACTGTGTGTGCAGTGCTAGTGTACAGCACAGTGGAGGGTGTAAGCATTGTCACACATCACTGCATGCTGTGCCTACCTGTGACAGCCCTGCGGAGACAGACATGTGACACCGCTGCACAGGCAGCATAGCATGTGAAGATGTACATGTGGGCTGCACACCTTAGGCAGATGTCCACAGGTCATGTGTGCCGCGGTAGTGTGGTTGAACACGACTATCAGACTGGACAAACACCACATGCCTGCATAACTACAGTATGACCATAGTCAACAGTCCCAGTGACAGAGTAGGCCAATGTACACTATCCTGCATGCAGACCACTGGCTACTGGACACCTGGCTAGACACACACCTGGAGGGTTAATTCACCATTGAGCCATCACATGTCCCAGTCCATGTGGGTCGTACAATGTCATCACAGGGTGGTCACAATAGCAGGTGGCAAGGCAGACACGGTGTACCAGGTGATGTGTCATGTGTGCATATGTCGACTAGCACAGCCGTTCACATGTCTGCAACATACTGGTGCACGATGTATACTGTTACATGATGAATGGAACTGCACTGTCACCCACTACAGGGCCATCTGACACAGGTGTGTTGTGACTGGTGTAACCCATGTTTGCACAGGATACACACTGCTGTTGTAGGCAGCCATGCTGGTGGCCACCAGTGATATATGCAGTGGTCATACAGACATACCGTACACAGTGTTCATGCAGGAATGTCCATTGTCGTGGGCGATGTGCTGCTATGTGAATGTAGGTGTTTGTTGTGAATGTCACACATCCAGAAGACACCATCTGGTGCAGTCATGGTTGTCAACACCAGTACACACAGCCACAGCAGTCAGAACCCAGTCCTGACAATGTGTGTCAGTCACCCTCGTACTGTGTGACATATGTGCACATGGCGGAACACCTCCCACTGTCATCTAAGCTGGCTACATGATGGCTGGAATGTGCTGTAGAAATGTACAATGCTGGTAGCCCAATGAAGTACCTGGAATCAGACACAGTTCGCTTTGTCAGCCATGTAAACCATGCACAACAATGACCGCCCAACAGACACAAACAATGCATTGACACATGGAACATGTGCACATGACAACCCCAATGAGGTATGTTGCACATATTGATGTACAATTGTCATCTATGGCCATAGCATGGATGCAGACACACATACTCCACAGGTAGTACCATGTGATGTAGGTAGGGGGCATTGCTCGTGTACATGTCACAGTAGCTGTACACACACATGTCCTGCATAGCCGTCATGTAGGGGTAGCTGTGGTATGTGACTACTGGACATGCCCATACAAATGACCATGTCCCACAGGAGATGTGTTAGGTGTGTACCACATGTGGCGTGCTGACAACAAGCTGCGATGTGTATGGCTGCGGTGTACCTGTGTGACATTGTCTGTGATGGGTGCAAAGGCACATAGTATCGTATTGCATGCACACAAGCCCCACATAGGTGCATAGCCTGAACATACAGTACAAGGAGTGTGTGGGATGATAGCAACCCACAGGTGGAGATGGAGTGCGGACGGCAGCCCACAACCACATGTGTGTGTACGGTGTTCACGTCCACGACACATGAGCATCTGAGAGGCTAAGCGTCACAGCTGTACAGGGTCGCATGCATATATGTTCAGCAACATCCCTGTATGTCCCACCACTGGCCCGTGGACGATGGACACCAACCAAATGTGCAGATATGAGATGTGCACAGCACATCACAGATGCCTACCGTAGAACAGGCCTACCGTGTAGACATGTGCACAGTAGGTCTCGCCAGCTGCAGTCAAACACGTTAGGTGCGAACCACAGCAATTGTCCAGGCAATGCCACTGATGCTCGTGCATGCCTCTGTGTATGTATGTCTGTGAATGCCTCCGGCATAGCAATATAGCTGTGTCACCGTTGTGAACAACAATATGAATGGGTTGTATGTGTGAGGGGTGCGTCATATGTGTATGGTCAGATCGGCGATACCATCAGTGGGCCTGCTATGTGAACATCCCTGTCCCCATACATGGATACCTCTGCTGAGCCCAACACCACATTCACAGAGGGAGGGATGGCGGTGTGTAGTGCAGCAGCAGACATGTGGGTGGCAGCGGCCACTGGATGTACACATATGTGGTACCCACATCAGTGCAGGCAGCCATCCATGTGCATGGGATAGCGGTGTGTGTCCACATACAGCACTGTGTCGATCAATATCCCAGCACATAGCACCTGCCAGGGCTACAGTGTATGCATGGATGTGTGATACCTGCATGCACCAGACACACCCTCAACAAGCAGCGTACAGCATACCTCGCTTGAGGACAGTGTCCACACCATGGTGATAAACATGTTGAATGTCCATATTCACACAGCTATGACATATGCAATGGACAGCCACCCTGCCAATACCGTCAACCCCAGGTGGATCACACCCAGTGCCATGTATGTGGCATACCCTGCCATATCATGCAGACCTGACCAGCAAGGCTGCATGAGCTATCACAGTCCTACATGGTGCAATGGACAAAGGCACTCTCACTATCAACCATACACAGCAGTAATGTGGCGGTGATGCACCCTGTCATGTTACAGGTGCTGTGTGATGCTCTGCACAATGTGTGTGTGTACATGCTATGCATGGCCTTTCCTGCTAATGTGTCATGGTTACACATTGCTCCATGTCTATCACATGTGCAACACAGGTGAGCTGTGGCAAGTTGTCCAACACCCGTACAGTGCTGTGTGGAAGTACATGGCACAACACATGCATGTGCAGGTGTCCATGTGTATGTGTACAGTGCGCTGCTGGCGTTCACAATGGACACAGGCGTGATGTGTACTGACATATACACAGCGTCCAGGTGAACAGTAGCACAGACGTCACATGGGGACCTATGCCAACTGATATGGACATAGGTGCAGCCAGGTACACATGTCCACGGCAGGCTAACATCTACATGGTGCGTGTACAGTGTGATGGGGTGGCACACAGATATGATGTGACACCCAGTGCTCAATGGTGTGAAGCAAAAACATCGGCTGTGCACTGCCACGATGCCATTCACAGATCACTGTGCAGATGTCGTACATGTCATAGCAATGTATTTCCAACAGTATGCCAGCACAGCAGTGTGAATGTGACCTGCCACCATCATTATGTCTTCCAGATAATGCCACGTTCCTGGCTTCCACCTTTCATCCGACAGGAGGAGGAGGTGATAATTCCATACCTCCATAGTAATCACGCCGTGCTATTCAGCCATGTGCCACAGCAGGCACAGGAGCGGCAGGAGATGTGGGAGGAGATGTGCAGGAGGGTGAACAGCCTGGGCGGATACAACCGCAGCTATCAGCAAATCCGCAGGCACTGCACAGACCTGATCCGGCATGCAAGACAGCGTGCGCTGCAATCGCCAGGCAACAGCGTGGGACAGGTGGTGGGCCACCAACCCAGCCCCACTCACAGCCACGGAGGAGCTCCTGGCCAGTCTGGGGACACCCGCGGAACAACACGCAGAAACACTTGCGTCCATCGTGGAGGTGGGTGTCTCCCGAACTATGAGCCTGGAGCCGACTGGTAAGTCAGTGTTGCATGTTTGTATGATAAGCGACGTGTGTGTGGGTGTCATAGTACAACACATGATATAGCAATACATGCCAGGTATATGGCCACACAAGATGCAAACCATAGTATGCTATGTTGTGTTAGCAGACATGTGCATAGCACATGCTAACACACATGCATGATGTGACATGCACAGTGCTGACCGTGGAGATAGTAATGGCTAATGTGTATACCTTTGTGTAATGTCTTTACAGGTACGTCTGGCGTGTCGCAAGGACAAGGGTCTGTTGCAGGTAAGTCTGTTGCTAGTCAAAGGCATGTTCTGCTGTATTGATATTCCCCATGTGTCTAGGCATGACATGCTCACCTGTGTGTGCCCCAGTCACGGTATACAGCTCGCACCACATGACACGCACACCACCCATGTACAGTAGATACAACCGTTAGCGTAGAGTGGTATGACACCACACAACCTATTGGTGTGTTACGTGCATTCAGCTATGCATACAATGGTGTAGGTGTTACACAATGGCTGCATGTGTAGTATGCATTGGTATGCCAGTGCAGTATGCACACAGTACCACATAGTGAGCTGTGATCTGGCCAGAGCACAGGTGTTACCAATGTGACCCATGCCCCTGCATCGGTGCACCGCGTTGTGACATGGCACATGCCATGTCCCATGCTGCGTGGATGTCTGGCTGCAGCATTGTCACACCATGACATGACCTATGCACAACATAGCAGACATCCACACTGTCAGCATATCCGTAGAGAATGTGACACCTCACACTAGTATGGTTGTATGTCACATGGGCCACCACAGGGCCGTGTGCACGATGTCTACCACACACAATTGTCAATGACTCAGACAGACAAGGCCATGGTCGATACCTACAGGCATGTTGCCACACAGCACATCCACAGTGGGTAGTCACCGTTGCACCCTGTACACACATAGTGGGTTCATCACTGTAGTGGACCCCTGGACATCCGATGTAGTACACCAGTGACATGGAATGCCTCTCCACAGCTACTACAGGTGCCTCCAATGTCCACCATATCGTGCTGCTGAGCAGCTGAACTGACTTACAGACATGGCAATGTAATGCGTCCAGGTCACGCATCGCACAGACACATAGCTGTGTCCTGCTACTGTGCAGTGGCACAGAGCCCGCACTCCACACTGTACAGCTATGTACACAGCTCACAACAAGCGTACCTGCACAGACATCAGTGTTACCCATACATTGTATCTGTAGACTGTACACATAACACTGCACCGTGACAGCCGTTGTGATGTGGTGCATGCGGTGGGACACCATCGTCACATGTCCACATGATACCGCACATGTTTGCGGTGTACATTACATAGTGTCGGCAGCCATGTGTACTCTCAACTTCGCCCGTGGCCACACGGTGTATCACGCTGATGCATGCGAACTACCATGAATGTGTGTACTGCATGCCTACTAAATGACACCTGCCTGTTGTACTGTCCCCACCAGGGCAGTGTACATACTGCCACTATGAATGTCTGGTCTGCATTCACTGGTCTGTGTTGTGTGAATGCTGCATGCCACCTGCATTATCACATGCATGCTGTGTGTGTGTGTGTGTGTGTGTGTGTGTGTGTGTGTGTGTGTGTGTGTGTGTGTGTGTGTGTGTCTGTATTGTAACCGATGGTATGTCTTTGTATTGACAGGTGCTGTAGGTGAGTTCCCCTCCTGCGGTCAATCTGATGCTAGTGTCCCCACAGATACTAGTGGTGATGACCATGTGCATGAGGCACAGGCAGGGTCGTCACAGGCAGACACTGTGCCACGGAGAACATCACACATCGTCCCTTTCAACCCGCTCACGGTTCAGATGCCGACACATACCCCAACACCGTTGCCCATAGATGACGGTCAGTCAGCGTCTCTTGGCCCGAGCAGGAATGTGTGGTGGCTGCAGAAGGTGTGGGTACACACGATGTTGCCAGTGTAAGGACTGGTGCAGTGCCACGCAGGCATGTGGCAGGTGCTGCTCGTGGGGGAGCACCGCTAGACATACACCTGCCGTACAGGGTGCAGCAGCTGGTATAACCAGGCGCATGTTCCAGACTGTAATGGCGGCGCAGGCGCGTGCCGAGCGGCAGAACCAGGAAGGGCAGAGGCTGCAGAGGTCCGCAATCCGTACCTTGAATGACAACATCCAGGCATTGGCGAATGCACAACAGCATCTTGCCGATGTTCTGGATAGGAGATTGGGTGACATGGCTGGTATCCTCGACCGAGGCATGGCCATCCTTGGGCGTCGCCAGTCCGTGCAGGAACCCCAGGTAGGGGTGAGGCATAGGGCACGTGGGCGTGTGCCAGCAACACCACCTGCTGCAGGTCAGCGTGTGCGTGCCACCTCCCATGCCCACCCAGACAGTGCTGGTAGCAGCAGCAGTGCAGCTGCTACTACACCATCCACACCAGGACAGAGCAGGCCACGTGGACGTGGCCCTGGACGGCCCCGTCGTGGGCACGTTTCCAGCGGACATGTGACATCGGAGAGTGGACAGTCCGTACCTCCACCCGGTCGTGCCCGTGCGACCCCAGGCAGGCGCGGGTCACGTCGCCGCCGGCGGACACAGTGAGCCGTAACACCTGCACTGTACAGTCAGGGGCTGCCAAGCATACCCCGTGTAGGCATCACAGATGACTGAACTGTGTACACACACACCCACACACAGCAGACACAACTGTAGGGCTCCACCACACCCACATGCAATCTACATAGTCATGCCCACTCAATGCACAGGCCCTTACACACACACATGATGTCATCCATTGGTACAGCCCATGCCTGTGGCACACATATCACCCTGTGCATATGATGAAGTCTCTGCCGCATAACTGTGAGCTACACCATCACTGCGCGGTTAAGCTAACATATTCTGATGCACAGGGTGGACACGATAGTGAGAGGTGTATGTGATACCTGTGTCCGCATAGTACGTGATGTGTATGTTGTGGTGTGTGTGTATGGCTGGTGACAGGTGTGTATGTGATGTGGGTTGTGCACGGACATCATGCAGCAGACATACCATGCAGGACAGGTGCAGCATTCATTGATATGTGTACACAGTATGTGTGGTGGTTACATGTGTAGCACCATGTCGGTGCAGTTAACCCGTATGATACTGATGGTGTACTTGCGTGCCTACTGGGAGCACTGTAATTAGTTCCCCGCGTGTAGTCGTGGGGTACCCACAGGCATGTCTGGCAACATCAGCATAGCACAGTTACCGCATCCGGCATGGACCCTACATAGGTACATAGGCGCACATGAGCGTAACAGGATATGTGCCCTCGACATGTGTGGACCTAGCATGACTGTGTGTGGCGTCTAACACCCCTCAGGATGGGGATGCCATATCCATCAGTCCCCAGTCCCTGGTCTAGCAGTGACACACAGATGTTGCCTGGCGCATAACTATCGTCACACATCCACCGTCATTAGCAGTCCTGGGCGAAGGCAGTCAGGGCCTTTCCTTCACATGGCCTGGCACTCCTCCCGTGTTGTAGGGGTGTCTGGCCGTTAACCCTGTTCCCCCAGCACGTCTCACTCATCTTTGTGTTGAGGTGTTTGACAGTCGCTTCTGTGCCCGTGTTTGCATGGAGCCTGGGAGGTGGAATGTGCCCATGTCACCCAGGTCAGACATGGCCGTGTATGCCAGGCACAGATCACCACGGAGCAGATGTGCTGTGAAGATTTACAGCGGTGTCCCCTTGGCCGTGCAGCTTGTGACACATGTCCTAGCACCGTCATCCCGTCTTGTGGAGCGTTTGCGGTCCTTCCGAGTGCTGCAGGCGTCAGGTTAGCTACAGGCCACATGTGCCATTATGCGCAGTCATTGCTCTGGTGTGTGATGTGTACAGGGGTACAATGAACACCCTGATGTGGTTGCGATTCCATCCAGACCAGGAGGCCACAATGGAATGTCTTCACACCCACATTGCCATTGTGTGTGTTGACAGAGGTTGCCGACAGGTGTGGTAGCCATTTCCTGAACATGTCCACCATCTTTAATGGCGTACCACCTACATGTGACATTGGGACGAACATGTCCTTCACACTGGGTAGTGCTGCACCTTCTCTGGCATTTAGTAGCAGGCCATGGCTCTGGCACCAGTCATCCATGTCTATGGCGCCCTAGGTGGATGTCCGTGTAGCGTGGGGTGTTGGGTATGTTGGCGGTGCGTAGTCATCTGCATACCTTGTCTGCTACAATCCCCTATGATTGCATGCACATTGGAAGGTCGGATGCCATATGGCAGGGGCCCAGGAGTGAGCCCTGTGGGCCTCCACTGGGTCCAGATATGAGTGTGACAAGGCACCTTGAGCACCAACCCTGTGTGGTGTGACCTCCAACCTGTCTGAGAAGCATCGGGTGACATATGTCCCCACATGTATGCTGGCGAGCCTTTCCATGGGTCCCATGTGTAGTGTGCTCTGATCGCTCCCACCAGGTCATGGTACTGTGTGCAAACCCACGTATCCCCATCAATGGCCTTGGTGACCACTCCAGACAGGACGAGCAGGTTCGGGAGGCAGGATCCGCCCTTGACTATGTAGTTGTGGGTATGTTCGGTATTGGCTGTACACGCTATCTGTAACCATGGCCACCTGTATGGACCTACTCACAGCTTTGCAGACAAGGCTTGTCAAGCGTATAGGGTGTGGCTGCCGACAGTCCATAAGAGCACTACCCTGGCATAGTGGGACCACAGATGCCATATGGCATCCATTGGGGACATAGCCCATAGTAAGGCTAACATGACACAGTGGCGCATGTGTGGGCCGAGGGCCTCAATGAGGATGGGTAGCACACAGCCAGGGACACTATCGGTGCCCATTGCTGGCGTGTCAACCGCCATAGAGATATGGGATCACTCCAGGCCATATGAGATGTCTGGGAGGACACACTCTGGTGGGATGGATATGTTCCCTCCCGGCGCGGGCATGGTATGTATGCATGGAACATGTCCGCTGGTTTGCAGACAATGTCTGTGGGTGCAGTGACTGTTGTACCATTCTGGACCATTTCCAGCCAAGTCTGTGTGCCCCAACCATGTCCTTACCACAGTTAGGGAAGGCCCTATGGTTGTCTCATGTGCCCTCTGCAGTACCACTCCCTGGCGGCCGTGGATGATGGTATGTGGGGCCGTATGTTGGCGCCGGTATGAATGGGTGATGGTTTCCCTGGTACTGTCATTGCTCTGCCATGTATTAGCTCCAACTGTTGATGTACAGGTAGTCAGTGGCTGCGGTCCACCACACCATGTGCCTACCTGTGGTGGACAAGGTCCTGATGTCATCATGTTTGCCTGTTGCAGACATGCATGTGGAGTGCTCAGAGAAGGCATTCGTTAGGCGTTTGCGGTCTGGCCTGTGTTCAACACTGGCATGGAGGACTTGTAGGGTACCACACGGTCGTATGATGTGTGTGGTTTTCTGTGGAGAGGTCATCACTGAGGTCCCCCATGCTGGTGTTGGTTACAGGATGTGGATGACCAGTGGATCCACTATACGGTCTTGCATCACCATTGAGGGCTGTACATCCTGTGTGGGGCATATCCTCACCATGTGTGATGGGCAGAACTGTCAGACATCCCCTAGTATGTATGGTGCATGGCTGCCTAACAGTGGCCAGGTGTGTGAACACCGGGGACCGCTGGCGTGGTGTGTTGTGCCATGGGTAATGTTCCCAGGCTATGTATGGGTGGTTCATGTCACCCAATACGGTGCTGTTGTGAGAGCATGCCCACTCACCAGTGTCCTCAGGACATCTGTGAAGGTATCCTGTGTTTGGGAGGGTTGTCTGTAGCATGCAACAAACTGTAGGCCAGTCCTACACATGGTTAATTGCACCTAGACATTCCCGCAGCAGCGGCCACGTCTGTGGCATGGCGGGTTGCTGTTGTGTGGCTGGACACACAGGGCGGTCCACATTCCGCCACCCATGCCGTCGCACCATGTGTATGCATGTCTGCTCTGTGCCGACTCTAAGTGTCTGAGCATGCCCAGTAGGCAGCTGTGTAGATAGACACACAGCACAGTGCACACCCGGCCCGTCTGCAGTTATACCCGGGTGCATGCCTGTATCCCCATAGCGGCCACGTCTGTGGCATGGCCAGGTTTCTGTTGTGTGGCTGGACACACCACGGCGGTCCACATTCCGCCACCCATGCCGTCGCACCATGTGTATGCATGTCTGCTCTGTGCGAGTCTAAGTGTCTGAGCATGCCCAGTAGGCAGTGATGTACTGATCAGTAGTTACTTGGTATTCCCGACTGCAGCACTAACGTGTTACTGTACGGCGACCTTGGGATGGTAACAGACTGCGTGACTGCGCACTCTGTCCTAACTCGATCGGGCGCATAGCCTCTGCAAATGATACCACTCACGTCGGGGTATGCCTCCTGACAGCGCTCTGCTCAGTAAACTTCGGTGGCGCGTTCTGTAAATGCTTCATACTGTAGTGTGTTCATGTAGATAGGCGTAGGTTCGTCCCCGTCCCTTCCGTGTGTGTGTGTGTGTGTGTGTGTGTGTGTGTGTGTGTGTGTGTGTGTGTGTGTGTGTGTGTTTCCAGCTGCCTCTGCGACTGATCAGGCTTTTAGGCGCTCCGCAACACATGCCTTGGCTATTGCCAACTATTGTCTTGCGGGTGGCGTCAGCAGCCTACAAGTATGCGTGTGACAGTGCTCTGTTCAGTAAAGTCGGTAGCGCGTTCTGTAAATGCTTCATACTGTAGTGTGTTCATGTAGATAGGCGTAGGTTCGTCCCCGTCCCTTCCGTGTGTGTGTGTCTCTGTGTGTGTGTGTTTCCAGCTGCCTCTGCGACTGATTATGCTTTTAGGCGCTCCGCAACACATGCCTTGGCTATTGCCAACTATTGTCTTGCGGGTGGCGTCAGCAGCCTACAAGTATCGTGTGACAGCGCTCTGTTCAGTAAAGTCGGTAGCGTTCTGTAAATGCTTCATACTGTAGTGTGTTCATGTAGATAGGCGTAGGTTCGTCCCCGTCCCTTCCGTGTGTGTGTGTCTCTGTGTGTGTGTGTTTCCAGCTGCCTCTGCGACTGATTATGCTTTTAGGCGGCTCCGCAACACATGCCTTGGCTATTGCCAACTATTGTCTTCGGGTGGCGTCAGCAGCCTACAAGTATCGTGTGACAGCGCTCTGTTCAGTAAAGTCGGTAGCGTTCTGTAAATGCTTCATACTGTAGTGTGTTCATGTAGATAGGCGTAGGTTCGTCGCCCATCCCTTCCGTGTGTGTGTGTCTCTGTGTGTGTGTGTTTCCAGCTGCCTCTGCGACTGATTATGCTTTTAGACGCTCCGCAACACATGCCTTGGCTATTTCCAACTATTGTCTTCCGGGTGGCGTCAGCAGCCTACAAGTATCGTGTGACAGCGCTCTGTTCAGTAAAGTCGGTGGCAGCGTTCTGTAAATGCTTCATACTGTAGTGTGTTCATGTAGATAGGCGTAGGTTCGTCCCCGTCCCTTCCGTGTGTGTGTGTCTCTGTGTGTGTGTGTTTCCAGCTGCCTCTGCGACTGATTATGCTTTTAGTCGCTCCGCAACACATGCCTTGGCTATTGCCAACTATTGTCTTGCGGGTGGCGTCACCGGCCTACAAGTATGCCTCTGGCAGCGCTCACGTCAGTTAACTTTCGGTAGTGCGTTCTGTGAATGCTTCATACTGTACTGAGTTCATGTAAATAGGCGTAGGTTCGTCCCCGTCCCTTCCGTGTGTGTGTGTGTTTCCGTTGCTTTCGCAAATACAACTGAATAAGCAAATCCTTAAAGTGTTCACAATCAACAGTGTGATATTTAAAATCATGTTAAGACTCACATTGTTGATTGTGAACGTTCTTAGGCATAGCTTTTTTCTGCACCGTTGTGGAAACAACGAAATCCTTGCTTGTTTTAATGAACTGTTTAAATGTTACGAAGACTTGTGTTGTGTCGAACTACGGGGACTATTCTTGCTGCAGGTTGCTGGTTTGTTTGTGTTTCATAGTACAATATCATGTAATCGTGTGTTCATAGTATGCTTTCTGTGATGTTGACATGTGTGTGTTTCGTTAGCAATGCGTCTCTGCTTTCTATGCTGTGGCTACATCTCCATTGCTCGCATAGACAGTGACAAATGGAAGTGTAAGGGTGGACATTTAAAGCCTGGATACTTCCATGTTATGTGTAAGTCTCCACGGGGCCAACGGGTGATAGCACATACATGTCTATGAAGTACCTTTGGATACCATATGCGACCTGTCGTGGACGAAATGTTTAAGTTGACTGTTCCATCTACCTATGTGTGACATGGTTTGTGGCCATAGGGTGCCAGCAAGTCTTCCCTGTTCATTGGGTGTTTGCCATGGTCTATTGACATCAATCCTATTAATTCACGAAGGATGTCTTTCATTGGTGGCAGCGCCATAGTTTGACCATCGTATGTCATTCCCAGCAGGCGTGGAGATTGTGCCATTGGTATGTTTACACAGGTGACCCATCTGTTCCACTGTATGGGCGTGTGATCCCCATAGATGTGCTGGCAGATTGAGTGCTGTATGCGCGGTATCTGCCCAGCGGTCTGGCTTTGAATGGGGAGTGTCTACTGTAGACCCTATCTGTATTCCCTGGGTTATGCCTTGCAACAGCTGTGGGATTCCCCCAGGTTTGCAGCTATGGGTGCCATCTTGGCGTGCGTTTGTCCATCCATGGGAACTGCCTACTGGACACTAGTATCGGGCTGTCAACATTTCACAGCTGCATTCTCCATTTCCGGTGGATGATCGGTATTAGTATTGCGAATGCGCATATGCCATGGCCACGTCCGCTGCAGGCGGGACAGCGAATCATCTGCCAATCCACACCGACACCCATTTTGCATACCCACGATCCCATGTCTGCAACCCTCGACAGTACCCTTGCACACCCTTCATGTGTGCGGAAATGGGATAATGAGCGTGCGTGTATGGGCGCTGCAGCCTGGCGAGTCCTATTCATATGTCCTGCATTTCATGGGCGGCTGTCATCACCCTTGAAGACGCTTGTGGTGCATATATCTACCTGTGCCGTAGTCACGGCTGTCACCTCTTCGGTTCACACTATGCTGCCCACACTTACTTAAGGAGTAATTTTTGGGTCCTGCAATGGACACCGATGTGCATATGTAAAGTTTAGAACATGTTGGACTGTGTCCATTCGGCCAGTGGGTTTGACTGCCGCCGTATGTTCCCCAGTCCCGGATGTCTGTCCGCCTACCCATATTATGTAGTGCTACGGAACCCGTGTCCTTCCACAATTTACCCATATGGTGTTACTGTAGTACTGCAGGTTGGCAACTGCTTTAAGTAATCCTCAGAGGTACCATTGTGAACTATCCGCCACTGTATTGTCATTATAACACAGCCGGTACATGTAGAACCTATTTATTCATGACAGTATGTTATTTATGTGTGGGAGCGCCATATTTTAACCATTGTATGACCTTCCTAGTTGGCGTTGTTGGTGTGCCATTAATATGTGTTCCACAGGTCGCGCGTATGTTCCGCAGAGTGGGCGGGTGATCCCCACATACTTGATAGCACCTTGGCTGCTGTATGCGCTGGGATTACGCGGCAGGATGGATGTCTACGGGGTGTATCTACTGTTGTTTCCATCTGTATGTCCTGTGTTATGCCTTACTACGGCTGTGTGATTCCACCAGGTTTGCTATTATGGGTGCCATCTTGTCCGTGCGTTTGTCCATCCTTGGGAAATGCCTACTGGACACTGATGTAGGGCTGAACACATTTCACACCTGCCTTTAGCATTACCCAGTGGATGCTTTGCATCCTTAGTGGGGACTAAGGCACGTCCTGTACCCGCAGCCCTCCCGCAGGCGGGACAGCGGATTATCTGCCAAACAACACCGAGCCCCATTTTGCATACCCAGGATACCATGGCTGCAACCCCCACGATGCGCATGACACATCCTTCATGTGTGCGGAACTGGGATATGGGCGCACATGTATGGACACGGCAGTCTGGGGACCTCTGTTCATATGTCCTGCATGTCATGGACAGGTATCATCAACCTTAAACACGCTGGTGGTGCATATGTCTAGCTGTGCCGTAGTCACGGTTAGTACTCTGATTGGCGATCGATGGATAGCAGACAAGCGCCGTAATTTTGGAGTCCTACAATGGACACCGATGTGCATTTGTAAAGTGTAGAGCGTGTTGGACTGTCACCATCTGGCCAGTGGTATTGACTGCCGCTGTATGTTCCCCAATCGTGGATGTCTGCTTGACTACCCATCGTTTGTATTACATGGCCTATCTATATCCACGTGCCAGTATCGCGGAAATACAGCAAACCTTGCGTCCTGCCCATCTTCATAAGCGACATTATGGAACATATATCGGCAAAACAGACACTGTCAAATCGATAGACTCCACAGTGAAAGGATACTGAGCTCTTTCACCTACTAACATGGGGCATCGTCGAGATGCGGAATGCATGACATAGCCGTCCCTTATACACTTCCTTCAGAGTCGGTTTAAAGCGAAATAATCAATAAACCTGCTCATAGTTAGGTGGACAGTGCTCCAAGTCTTGATTATAGCGTGACATATACATATCAGTGTTGCATGCCTTACTTCATGGAAACAATAATACGGCAACAATGTGTTAATATATATACAATATTGGTAAATACAATCAGTATCCTGACACATAGTTGATAATTGTTGTGAGTGCACCTTAGAATGTAGTGTGTTGATCAGGATATTGTATATCAATGTGTATAATAGTAGCATTACGATAACAAAGCATGGAATCAATAAGTACTATTTAAGCATATATTTTACAATTATGAATGTAAATGTGTGGAGGAGACATCCTTAACCTTCCCTGGTTCCACTGGATCACACGCACACGCACACTCGCATGTCGGATTGTGGGTTCGCGCGGGCGCACATGCATATCCGTAGTCCGTTTATATATGTTTACAGTGTCTGTGTGGTTACGTGTTTTGCGTTAGTTGTGACTATTCGGTAACATATGTCTGATCCGGTTGGCGGGCGTGTGCAGAAAGCACTTACAGCTTTATATATGTAACAGTCTTTGCAGCATGGGCGCATTACGTACCGTGCACATCTATATGTTCTATAGTCGTAATTCAAGCGTGACTGCATTCACGTTTGCGGTTACTGTGACCAGTACCGTTAGCTGTTCGTTGTCATTAATATGCATACCCATGGTACCTATGTACATTTACATATCCCCCGCACACGCCGCGTCACAGGCATCCATTCTCCTGCTGGGAAAGGTGCGGTACTGCATGTTGAACATTCCTAATTCCCCTCGCTCATGGCCCAGGATGCATATGTCGTCACCGCAGGGCTGTTCAGATGACAGGTGCTTATATCCCATACGCATACAGGCCTTGATTGTCAGGGTGTTGCTGTGGTGCTTTGGGTTTGGTCTTGTCCGCCCACTGTGCGGGACTGCCCTGACCCTGTCTGAATGTTAGATGAGTCACATGGGCACGTTTTGTCCGTGTCCATGGTACCATGTCACGGCCCCAATTATTACGTAACCGTGTCATCGATTGGCGGTGTACCCGTTGTAGATCTTGTTATACTAATTGCACACGGTCTGGTCGAGCGGACCAATTTCCATTACTAACCCTCCGTATGTATGGCCTGTGTCGCAATATTACAAGGGTTTACCATTGCGTGGCGACTTTCACTGAGCCACAGACATGTCCGTTGCTTGGTTTGGGCGGTTCGCTGTGCTACACACATTTAACATGGCGGAACAGGTTGAACAGCTCAGCCACGAGGACATCGGGTTCTCCGTCGCTGTTTAGTATTGAATGTCTATGTGGAGTTTGTTTCACAAAGCGAGACAATGTCGACATTGTTAGCGGACATCTCGCGCGAATGCGTCCGCACCGCCGCGGGTGACGTATGTCTGCCTTTGGGCGGCGAACAGGCATTATGCTGTGCCATTATGTCTGGGGATATATGGTTTCTTGACATAGATGATATGCCATACTAGCAATGACCCTAGCAATGACCTGCGTCTGGGTGTGGGTACTGCTGTATTACCCACGGGAAGAGTGGCCTTAGGTTAAGTGGTGCCCTAGGCAGAAGTTGCCACCGATACATCACCGCTACCCCCTCCTGGTCTACCTACACCAAATAGAGTCTGGAAAGGTGCCCGGTAGAGCAGCGCCCTAGGCGGCTACCTACTTGGCCTATGCCTAAGGCCGGCTATGTGTGTGGTCCCTTGGGCATCGGACTCGGGGAAGCGCCACGTCTGCCGTGGGTATGTCCAGCATTACCCACATCCAGCCCCAAGGCAGTCAACACAGCATCCATGGGTCCAGATGGTGTCCCAGCTGTGTACTCCAGGAACTCTATGGGGAATTAAACCCACACTTAGGACAGCTGTTTAATCTTAGCCTCACCTCAGGCCGAGTAGTAGCACAGGGCGACTGTAGTCACACTCCACATAGATGGTGCCTCCACTGACCCTGGTTATTACCATACCATTAGTTTGACAAGCCTTATCTGCAAAGCCATGGAGATGGATCATAATGGAACACATAGATAAAGACATAGGGGACTCGCATACTTTGGATACAACCCAGTTTAGCTTGGTCAGAGTCAGATCATGCCTTTTACACGTGTTTCACTTTGTAGAATCAGTCACCAAGGCCATTGATGAGGGTAAAGCAGTCCATACAGCCTACCTCAACCTGGCAAAGGCCTTGACACAATACCCCCCTCGGGTATAATTGATAAACCCGTCATCTTGAATGTAAATCCATACATCGCCATATGGGTTGCAAACTGGCTAAGTCACAGAACACACATGGCCATAGTTGCTGGCGCCATGTCATACTCACAGCCAGTCACAGGTGGTGTCCCATGGGGCTCAGTCCTGGGTCCACTATTTCTCAGCATCTCGTTTCCAATGTACACGCATACACAGGGGGGTTATGGGTGACAATGTTTGCAGATGACTGCAAACCGGGTGCCAAAGTCAGACACACATCTGACACAGATATCCTTCAGGAGTGCCTCACAGATGTGGATAAGTGGTACCAGAGACATGTCCTACAGCTAAATGCCAGGAAATGCATAGTCATACCCTTCGGGAAGAACAAGGTTACCCCTAGCTACCATATAGGTGGCAATCCACTGAGCACAGAGGGGTTACCAGTGATCTGGGGACCGGGTTGTTGTTAACCGTTCGTTAGACACACATGTTGCTAACATAGTTAGGTAGACCTTCCACATTGCCCACATCATCATGAAGGGATTCACATCTAGATCAGGGAGGTCATTGTCCCCTTGTACTCATCACTCATTAGACCTATGATTGGGTACAATGCCCGTTCAGAATGTATCTGACCCAACACCTGCAGCAGCTGGAAAGGCACCAACAGTTCATCGACAAACAGATGCAGGGTCTCAGGTATATGTGTTATACTGACCAACTGAAAGAATTCCAGCTGTATACAGTTGCATACCACTTGCCCAGAGGTGACCCGTGCCTGGCATACAAGGCTATGTCGAACCCAGATCTGATGACTATGCTTCACGTAAAGAAGTTAGATCCCTCAGAACCACAAGGGCAGCTGGCGTACACCTTGACACTGTCATTAATCGAACGTGTTGTTGGGACAGATTCATCACCCAGACACTCACTATGCTGTGGAACAACATCCCAGTACATGTGAGGGCAAGCACCTCGCTGGCCTTGTGTTAGTATTTAGACATGGATGTCTGAATTGATTTATTTAAGTAACCTTCTAAATGAATATTTACATTAGCACATTGTGAATCTTTACATTTCGTTGGTCTATTTTACATTAGTCATAATCATACGGTTTATGTGTATATATTATGGTTCATTTATATTACTAGGTGTCTGCAGTTCTGTTAATATATTGGCACAATCCGTAGGACATATATATGTATCTTACACAGTCAGACATTTGGAAAACATTTTATGTTGGTTCATCTTTCATATATGTACATATATTTCTATTTTCCGATGAAGACTGTACCTTTGAAGCAATGTCTGATGTCCTCACTGTGTGGAATCTGTAACCCAAGTAAGGTTTGTTTGCTTGTTTGCCTTTAAGGCATGTAATTAGTACCTAGCACATCTAATTTACTGACCAATTAAGGCTTTTAAATGTAGTAGGTTGGACTGCATTGTATGTATTCTGAATAAGTCTGCTTATGAAGCAGACGAAGTGGGCTCCAATAGACTATGGTGACTGCCTTTAATTCTTGGTGTGCTCTGAGTGGTCACTGACGGTCTCTACAGTACCTCGTCTTTGCTTTGGACTTCATCGGCTGGTTGTCTGTGTTTGTTGTATGGGGAATGTCAACTGTAGTCCCTATGTGTATTACTTGTGTAATGCCTTACTACGGCAATGTAATTTACCCGGGTTTGCAGTTATGGGTGCCATCTTAGTCATACGCTTGTCCATCCATGTGAATTGCCTACTGGACACTGGTATAGGGCTGTACACATTTCACACCTGCATTTTGCATTCTCCGGTAGATGGTTTGCATTATTAGCGGAGAGTGAGGCAGGTGCTACGCATGCATCCCTCCCACGGGGCGGGACAAAGGATTGCCTGTGAAACAACACTGAGGCCAGATTCTACATACCCAGACTCCCTTGACTGCAACAGTGGACAGTACCCATTACACATCCTTCATGTGTGCGGGACTGTGATGTGGGCGCAGTTCAATGGACCCGTACCCTGGGTATTTCTGTGCATGTGTGCTGCATTTCATGGACAGCTATCATCAACATTGAACACGCTTGCGTGCATATGTGTACCTGTGCCGTGGTGACAATGAGATCACGTGAGTAATGCAGGAAGCTAGCGGGCATTCTCTGAATAGAATTTTTGGGTCCTACAATGGACACCGATGTGCATATGTCAAGTTAGATGTTGCTGGACTGTGTCCACCTGCCCAGTGCTTTTCACTGCTGGTGTATGTTCCCCAATCGCGGATGTCTGTTTGACTACCCATTCCACATGGTGCTACATAACCAGGTGATTTAGTACTGTGAACAAATGACATACATCCAAAGATGCTGGTTAGCAACTGCTTCATATAAACCTCAGACATCCCAATGGGACATATCCGTCACTGTATTTCCAATATAACACCACCGGAACATGTTGATTACCTATGTATTCATTTCACCATGTTGTCCTCATAGGTGGGAATGCCATAGTTTACATATCCTACCTGCCGTTGTGTGTTTGCCATTAGTATGTGTTCCACAGGTCGCACATCTGTTCCGCTGTGCGGTGGCGGGTGCTCCTCATTCTGTTGCTGGCAGATTGAGTGCTGTGTGCGCCGGTGTTGGCACGACGGTCCGGCTTTGTATGTGGAATGTCAACTGTAGTCCCTATGTGTATTTCCTGTGTTATGCCTTACAGCGGCTATGTCATTTACCCGGGTTTGCAGTTGTGGGTGCCATCCTGGCCATACGGGTGTCCATCCATGACAATTGCCTACTGGACACTAGTATAGGGCTGTACACATTCCACACCTACATTTAGCATTCTCCGGTGTATGGTTTGCATTATTAGCGGAGAGTAAGGCAGGTGCGACGCACATCCCTCCCAGGCGGGAGAAAGGATTGCCTGCGAAACAACACCGAGCACAGAGTCTACATACCCAGAATCCCTTGACTGCAACAATTGACAGTACCCATTACACATCCGTCATGTGTGCGGGACTGTGATGTGGGCGCAGTTCTATGGACCGGTACCCTGGGTATTTCTGTGCATCTGTGCTGCATTACATGGACAGCTATCAGCAACATTAAACACGCTTGCGGTGCATATGTGTACCTGTGGCGACAATGAGTTCAGTTAGGTGATGAAATAAGGCGGCATTCCTGTCTTTAGACAAATTTTTGGGTCCTACAATGGACACCACTGTGCATATGTAAAGTGTAGAGCTTGTCGGACTGTGTCCTTGTGAGCAGTGGGTTTCACTGATACTGTGTGTTCAGCAATCGCGGATGTCTGTTTGACTACCCATTCCACATGGTGCTACATAACCAGGTGATTTAGTACTGTGGACAAATGACATACATCCAAAGATGCTGGTTAGCAACTGCTTCATATAAACCGCAGACATCCCAATGGGACATATCCGTCACTGTATTTCCAATATAACACCACGGAACATGTTGATTACCTATGTATTCATTTAACCATGTTCTTTTCATAGTTTTGAATGTCATTGTTTACATATCCTACTTGGCGTTGTGTGTGTGCCATTAGTATGTGTTCCACAGGTCGCACATCTGTTCCGCTGTGCGGTGGCGGGTGCTCCTCATTCTGTTGCTGGCAGATTGAGTGCTGTATGCGCCGGTGTTGGCACGACGGTCCGGCTTTGTATGTGGAATGTCAACTGTAGTCCCTATGTGTATTTCCTGTGTTATGCCTTACAGCGGCTATGTCATTTACCTGGGATTGCAGTTGTGGGTGCCATCCTGGCCATACGGGTGTCCATCCATGACAATTGCCTACTGGACACTAGTATAGGGCTGTACACATTCCACACCTACATTTAGCATTCTCCGGTGTATGGTTTGCATTATTAGCGGAGAGTAAGGCAGGTGCTACGCACACATCCCTCCCGCAGGCGGAGAAAGGATTGCCTGCGAAACAACACCGAGCACAGAGTCTACATACCCAGAATCCCTTGACTGCAACAATTGACAGTACCCATTACACATCCGTCATGTGTGCGGGACTGTGATGTGGGCGCAGTTCTATGGACCGGTACCCTGGGTATTTCTGTGCATCTGTGCTGCATTACATGGACAGCTATCAGCAACATTAAACACGCTTGCGGTGCATATGTGTACCTGTGTCGACAATGAGTTCAGTTAGGTGATGAAAGAAGGCGGCATTCCTGTCTTTAGACAAATTTTTGGGTCCTACAATGGACACCACTGTGCATATGTAAAGTTTAGAGCTTGTCGGACTGTGTCCTTGTGAGCAGTGGGTTTCACTGATACTGTGTGTTCAGCAATCGCGGATGTCTGTTAGACTACCCATTCCACATGGTGCTACATAACCAGGTGATTTAGTACTGTGGACAAATGACATACATCCAAAGATGCTGGTTAGCAACTGCTTCATATAAACCGCAGACATCCCAATGGGACATATCCGTCACTGTATTTCCAATATAACACCACGGAACATGTTGATTACCTATGTATTCATTTAACCATGTTGTCTTCATAGGTGGGAATGCCATAGTTTACATATCCTACGTGTCGTTGTGTGTGTGCCATTAGTATGTGTTCCACAGGTCGCACATCTGTTCCGCTGTATGGTAGCGGGTGCTCCTCAGTCTGTTGCTGGCAGATTGAGTGCTGTGTACGCCCGGTGTTGGCACGGCGGTCCGACTTTGTATGTGGAATGTCAACTGCAGTCCCTATGTGTATTTCCTGTCTTATGCCTTACAGCGGCTGTGTAATTTACCGGGTTTGCGGTTGTGGGTGGCATCTTGGGCATACGGTTGTCCATCCATGACAATTGCCTACTGGACACTAGTATAGGGCTGTACACATTTCACACCTGCATTTAGCATTCTCCAGTGGATGGTTTGCATCATTAGCGGATAGTATGGCAGGTGCTACACACATCCCTCCCGGGGCGGGACAAAGGATTGGCTGCGAAGCAACACCGAGCCAAGTCTACATACCCAGAATCCCTTGACTGCAACAAACGACAGTACCCATTACACATCCTTCATGTGTGCGGGACTGTGATGTGGACGCAGTTCTATGGACCAGGTACCCTGGGTATTTCTGTGCATCTGTGCTGCATTACATGGACAGCTATCATCAACATTAAACACGCTTGCGGTGCATATGTGTACCTGTGGCGACAATGAGTTCAGATGCGTATTGAAAGAAGGCGTGAATCTGGTATGATGTCAATTTTTGGGTCCGACAATGGACACCACTGTGCATATTTAAAGTGTAGAGCTTGTCGGACTGTGTCCTTGTGAGCAGTGGGTTTCACTGATGCTGTGTGTTCAGCAATCGCGGATGTGTGCTTGACTACCCATACTGTGTAGTGCTACAGGAACCATGTCTTCCGACACAGAACCCAATGCTATACATCCAATGTTGCAGGTTAACAACCACTTTCATACCATACCCAGAGGTCACGATTGGGAGGTATTGCCACTTTATTATCGGAACAACACCCCAGACTGTGTACATCACGGGAACTTTAGGCCAGTCTTACCGGCCATTTGCAATTGTAATTAGCAGACACGTGTCAATACATGTATGATAAGACATATTGTCATGCAGAAGTTGATCTATGTTATTTGGACATTGGCTTCTGCTTTTGGCATCCGTTGCTGTGAGTGTTGCCAGTTACCATACACATTGCTTGCTCAGAGGCAGACTACACAATTCTGCACACTACTGTGGTCTCCTTTAAGGACCCTGAGCCAGTGGTCGACAATGCGGCAGCCACTGCATCAATCACATTGCCATCTACCAGTACCTACAGGACTGCATGAGCCAGGCATTCACTTACCCAACTGTGGTTCATTGTACCAATGCCAAGCATCCAGTGTGGTGTACCCCAGCCATACACAGGATGTACAACACGAGGAGGTGGCTACTACAAGGTGGAGCAGACACCTTGTGAGGTATGACACCCTTGGTCATCATATGTGTAGAGTTACACACTGTCATGAAATTGTCAGGGCACATTCCACAGATATACCTACATGGACCTGGCTAACAATCATACCACCTTCAGTTGCTATGCTTTCGACACCTGGGAGCTCACTCCCACATATGCTCTGACTGGGTTCACATAGAGGTGGGGTTTACTCAACATACACACATTGCCAACATACAGGCTGACAAGTCCAGTGAGGACATCTCCACACCCTCCCCACACATGAGGAGATGTGTGTACCAGTGGTTTGTGGTCACCAAATGTTCTGTGACACACAGGTGGGACATGCTCTCTCCAGGGTAGTGGACATAGCATCCATGAGACCAGCTGGTGACCCGCTGTGTACTCCACTATCTCATTTATGAATTGGACCCACAGTTAGGACAGCTATTTCTTTGTAGCCTCACCTCAGGTAGGGTACCCAGGTTGTGTCACATGGCAGCTGTAGTCCCCGTCACAAGGCCAATACCTCCACTGAGGCTGGTTATTACTGTCCCATTACCCTGAGGAGACCTATCTGCAAAGACATGGGGAGGGATCATACTGCGGCTCGTACATGACTGCATAGGGGACATACATACTTTGCATCACACACGGTTTGTCTTGTTCGGGGCGGTTCATGCCTTTAAAGCATGGTTGACATTTTCGGGACAGTCGCCGAGGCCACTGATGGGGTGTTGCAGTCCATACAGCCTACCTCGACCTGGCAAAGGCCTTCATCACATTACCCCCCTCAGGTATCGTTGATAAACCCATTGGCTGGGATGTGAACACGTACATCACAGAATGTGTTGTAAACTGTCTATGTGACACAACCCACACGGTCATAGTTGCTGGCAGCATGTCAGACCTACTGCCTGTCACAAGTGGTGTCCCATGGGGCCCTTCCATGGGTGCACTCCTGTCATACACCTACATTTTCACGGTACAGGCACACACAGGGGTGCTATGGGCAACAGTGTTTGTAGATGACTGCAAAACAGGTGCCATAGTGGGACAGACATCTGACACAGATATCCTTGAAGGGGCCTCCCAGGTATGCATATCTGCTGTCAGGGACATGTCCCACAGCTAAATCTTGACGTAATGCAACATCATACCTGTGGAGAACTACTAGGTCACCCCTGTCCAGCATATAGGTGGCTGTCCACTCAGCACAGGGGTGATTACCAGGATCAGGGGACAGTGTTTGTCGGTCACCATTCATTCCACACACTGCGTTGCTATCGTGGTTGTGTGGGACTTCTACATTGCCCACCTGTTGGTGCAGGGATTCACATCTACATCAGGCTAGGTCATTGTCTCCTTGTACCCATTACGTGTTACACCTATGATCTACTACATTGCCCCATTCAGACTGTATCTGACCATACACCTACAGCAGCTGGGAAGCCCACATAGGTTGATTGTTGTACAGATGCAGGATGACACCATTTTGTGTAATGCTGCCCCACTTGTAGGACCCCTGCCACATTCGTCACATACCTGCTGTTTAGTGTTGACCTGTGCCTGACATACGAGGCCATGTCAACCCATATGTCATGTGTATGCTTCACCTACTGTATCCGCATCCCTCAGAACCACTAGGGCAGGTGACATTTACCTTGTCACGGTCATTAATGGGATGTGTTTGAGTGACACATATATCACCCAGACACTCATTATGCTGTGGATCTACATCACAGTACATGTGAGACAGACATCCTTCCTAGCCTTGTTCGCAGGTATGTTGTCCATTGGATGGAGAATTGCAGGTATAGGCCAGGGATTACATCATTATCAGTGCTTGCCGGAGATACAGCAATATCATGGGTATTTCATCTGAAGCACAGAAGGTTGGCAAAGTCATCCTAACTATGGTGTAGTATTATGGCTGGGCCTGGGACGATGGCCTACCCTGTACCTATGGGCGTGTGAACCTATATTCATAGTTTGTCACATTTACAATTGTCTATCCACTATACTCTTTCGCCACTGTATATTTCTGTGGCACATGATTGTCCTCTGTATTACATGCAGGTATGCTGTGTACGTTGCACATCGTCACTGTTGATGACAGTGTATCTGTGTCCCTAACACTGTGATACTGAGGACTACCACACATCCTTCACAGCATTACATGCATATGTCCATTCTATTCTTCTTTGGCCTATGGGGGTGTTAAGGCAAACATTACTCAAGTCCCTGTTTGTGCATGCTTCATGTTGGTGTTTGACCAGGCTCCGTTGCAGTCATGTGTTGGACAGTAGTGTGTCTGTGTGTTTGCCATGTGTTTTTATTTGCGGTACATCTGTGGGAGGTGTAGTTGGCACATGTTCCTCTTTGCAGGGACACCCATCCTGGGGTTTGTGTCATGCATCTGCACTTGGCACGTGCCATATGTCCTGTACTATTCCCACAGTCGTGTATGCCTTCATGCACTACTACTGCGTGTTACTGGCTGTGTGTATGTGGTACACATGGACATTGTGATGGTTGGCTTGACCTATTCCCATGCTAGAACGTACACATCTGTCAATTAAGTCTTTTAAATCAAACTGTAACACTCATTCGTATTTTCAAAATGACACTCAATAACACAGGAAGCTGGGATTAATAACATTTTACTACTGTGCAGCAGGAGGCAAAGGAGTATGCAGTAAAAGTTTAGACATTTGTTCAACTCTATACATGTTACATCTGTATGAGCATTCTGTATACTATCATCTTTTGCACACATTAATGATGTGGTCAGTCACAAGGCATTTACATTGCTAGAGTACAGAACATTGTATTCCTACAACAGTGCTCAGGTAATGCTTATTACATGTTTTCCCATGAGGATAGCCCAACCTTGCGAGCCACATATTCACTTAGACTGTACTTGGTAAATTCTGCTCTGTCACGGTTCCAACACTGTTCATATCCAGTCCTCACTCCATGTCCTACTAGGTTCCTGTGTCTCTCTGCTGAGCAGCTGTACTCTGTGTTAGAGCTCACAAGCCTATCCTCCTCAGTGGAAGGATGACAGATATACCTGTACATACATGTATTATTCTGTAACCGAGCAGATGAGTAATGCTGACTGACATACACCTGCTGCACTGGTTACTGCTAGGGTCAGGGTTCAATCACACTGCAGCTACACTACAGGCAATTACATGCATGAGAAGCTGTACTGCCATATTGTCAGGTAGAATAATATGCATTATACACTATTTGCTTCTAAAGTTGCACGTCATATATATGTTTAAATATGTATTTTGCTAACATTCTCCCTCCTTTGATTGCTTCTACTCTATCCAGAAACATATACAACATTATTTCATTCCTAGCCTCTTCCTCTGTGGAGCGTTTAACTAGGCAAGTAATTTGTTGTACATTGCAAGTAGGATTGCATTTTCTATTGACAAATACCACTACAGGTCTTGATACATAGTCTCGGGTACAGGTATGTCGCCAGAGTCCTGACTAATACTTACATGCACAGTATCCGCACTAGACACATGCTCCCAATATGAGCAGAACAACACAAATGGCAATCATGATATTCAGTATGACTGACCCCATCCACCCAATGGTTTGTGGAAATGGTTCGTCAGTGGGTTTGGGCCTGGTTCCGCCATGGATGACACCTGCTGTATTACCTCTAGGTGGGCGTTGCTTTTGGTCTCTTCATGTGGTAGTTGGACACAGCGATCTTCTTCAGTAAGCGCGCGCGTACCAATTCTCAGCGCCACGGTGCAGTCGATGCGCTATTACATTTGTGACACAACAGTTCTCATTGCATCCAGTTCATCAGTCACATGTTCAAGGCGGAAAGTCACATTCATCCTTCCTCCGACAGGTTTGATAACTTCCTCTGTTCCTGATTGATTTCACTACTCCAGAAGCTGGGAGTGTTCCAGCCCAGGTTGTGCCGCTGTCACTCAAGTCCATATGAATCGATATTCCTTTATCTCTTGCAGAAGACTGGAATGTCAGAACAGCTTCCATTTCACCCACTGGATTAGTAGGTTTCTCGACTGTGTTCCCAGTTCTTGAGCTATATGTGTTATAGTTAGTTTAGCACCCACAGGCAATTGTACAGTATGTCATGTGACTGGAGCCAGATAACCCAAATAACAACTGCGGGACCAATTCCCAGGTAACCATTGATATGCTTATTTCCCACAAACAACATAACAATATTCTACTTTACTACTGATGCGGGTTACCTCTGCATGTAACATATTCCTGTCTCTAACAGAGGACTGTTTATACAATTCAGGATGTTTCTGCACATCCTTCAACATTGTTCTCATGATGTTTCAATACAAATTAGGAATGGTGCTACAAGTAGTACTGTGATCTTTGGCTGTTATATGACATTCGTAAGACACAGTTATGTTACAAATACTCCCAACAACTGAAACTGTATCATGTTTATGATAACATACAATTCCTTTTTGTGTAACAGGTAAGTACATTGCCACGTTGTCCTGTGATCTCACAGAACCTGTATCAAAGTGTAGATATTCACAAGTCTCAATCTATCCCCAAGGGGACAACATGCATCGGAAGTCCTCCATATGATGTAGGTATGGCAGTACAAACACAGCAATTTAAAGTGTTCCTAGTCTCTATATGCACAAGCGTCATGCCTAGGTATCTGTTGAAGTGTGGAAGACACTCTGTGGCCAGTTCATCACGTATCAGTATTTGTATCCGTGTAGTTATATGCAGGTAAGGTCCCAGAAAATGTAAAGTAAACACAAACATGGTTAATAGGTGTATAATCATTAGGACAGCAAACATAAATGTCTTTGGGGTTGCTTTGTATTGTTATACAGTCTTGGCGGGTGATTCAGGCTCTTTGGTATATCAGCTACAAGATGTCAATCAGACTTGATATCCTTTACGGTTTGAAAAATGTGAGGTGGACCCAGGGCGACCTCTCTGCAAACTTTACTGCGGTGGCGTTGCCAACAGTACCGGTACAGACCTTCGCATTGTCCACTTGGCAATAATGTTCTTTGGATAACAGTGACATACACACAGGATACTGGTGTCAGCTATCCTTCCGTCTTCGTTTGCTCTTATCTGTAACAGACTTTAACTGAAGAACAGTGTTATTAGTTAACAATCCTCTCATGTCACCTGCTACTGAGTCATCGACCTCCGGCTCTGCAGGCATGACAGCTTTCCACTCTGGCACATGATATGCCATTCCACATACTACTTCGAAGTGGGTGCAGCACTTTACATTTGGAACTGTTGTCATGCTCAGCAATGCTAGAGGTAGACAGCACATGTAACTTCGTCTGGATGTCACCCACCAACCTCCTCTACTTATTTCTCGGGATCCCATTTTCACGCCAGCAATCATGCTGACTGTGGGTTGTACATGCAATTTACATTCATGGTATCTGAACTAATCCCCAGGTTGCGTGATTGTCTGGTTCACTACATGTGTTCTATTGTCACTGTAGCTTCTTTACAGCATGCCAGATCTAGGGATACTTTATTTTACTGGCACCTTTGCCACTGCTGCTGCATCGGATTAATGGTTGGGAATGCTTCTACCCATTTTGATTATATATATGTGTAATCGCTAAACAGTATTTGTTCCCTTCACATTTATGCAGATGTATGAACTCCATACAAATAATGCGGAGCGGTTATGGTGGTGTAGGTAAACTCACTCCCTTCGGTTTAAATACTCCCTGTGCATGATATCTACTGCAAGCGTGACACGCTGCTCATGAGGTTTGTATGTGGTTCATAATTCCGTATGTTAGGGGTATTCTGTTAACCAAATGTACCATCCCCTGTTGACACATGTCTCTACCCATGGCTCCACAAAGCCGCATATCTGAATACATTAGGCCTTAATATTGGCTTTCTCACTGTGGATATGTGCAGTCCGTGTTCAAGGATTGCTCCTCGTCATAACCACGTCGGCTTTTCTGCTTTCGTAGTTGCTGTTTGCATTGTTTGTACAGTTTCTACATCTAAACTGTCTGAGGTTTGTCATTCCTCATTCACACAAACACTTTCCAACTGTGAGGCTGCTTGTTTTGCAGGTGCATGAGCTCATGCCTTACCTTTCCTACTGTTATCCTGTTGCTTTCTATGCCCTGCACATTTACAATTACCTACTTCAGTGGGTAACTGCATGGAGTCTAATGCATTCAAGATCGAATGCGCATGATTAATCGGTTTACGGTGGATGTTATCATTCCCTATTCTTCCACTGCTGCTCATAAACATGCACTGTACAGACAACAGACTGACTATCGGGACATATGTCCACACATCAGTTTTCCGCTACAGTACAAGCACGTGTTAAAGCTATCTATTCTGCTGCTTGAGCAGACACGTTATGCTGCAGGGTTTGGCCGTCTACAATGTCATTATCAATAACTACTGCATAACCTACTTGATTCGTTCCTGTAGGACTCTGTCTACATGATCCGTACACATTAACTGTCACCTCTGCATCATCTAAGGGTATATCAGTGATATCATGTCTGTGTGTAGTTATTTAATCCATTTCGTATAGGCAACTGTGTGGTGTGCCATACACAGGTGTCGGACGTGCCGTTGATAGGTTTCATGTTTAACAACGTTCAATCACCATATGAGGTTGACTCAGTGGTATGGTCAAACATGACAAATGTCTAGCACGGGTCAGGAATGCTATCTTCTCTTGCAGCAGACTGATCGCAACTGCATGAGACATTCTCACAGTGAGAGGGTGGTCTAGTAACATTACGGCCGGGGCCTGTACTGCCATGGGTGCTACAACAACTGCATGTACACAATGTGGCACTGACCATGCCACAGTGTCCAACTGCAATGAGTAGTCAGCTATGTGGCGTTGCTTACTTCCCTGCTGTTGCATCAAGACTGACGTCATATATCTCCGCTTACAATCTACGGTCTGACAACATGTGTTATGATTATTCACGAGACCTACTACAGCTGTTGAGGCTATCAATCGTTCTAGTCTGCAGAACGCTGTTTCTGCTACTGTAATCCAGTGTAGTATGTGTTGTGCTGCCATAGGTGTATTAAAGGTTAAGGCAAACAATACAGCGGATTCCACAGCATTGTTTGGTATCCAGATTTGACAAATGTTAGTCGGCCCAGACAGGACATCATTCCCTTCTTGTTAGTTGGCTTGGGTGCTTATTATATTGCTACCTTCCTATCGTCATGTGATGTTCTACCCTACTTGGATACCAGATATGCCAGGTAATTGACCTGTATTCTCTGTAGTTGCAATTTATGCTTGCTTACTTTATGTCCCTGTTCTGCTGATTATCTCAATAATGCTATTGTATCTTCCATACATTGCTGCTGGGTAGGGGCCGCAAGCAGAATATCATCCACATAAAGTAGAACTTGACTGGCCCGGGTGGAGTTAACACGGAATGTAGCTAGCCATCTCCTGTGAGAATATCGTTGTACTTTCACAGTATCCAGCGATAGGCGGGTATGGCTGTATCTGTCACCCTGACTGTACATGCAAAGCAATACGGACTATGTGGATGTATAGGTATTGCAAAGGAAGCATAGCTTATATGTACCACGGTAAGATACTTCTGTGGCATGTTCATAGCATTGAATATAGTGTGTGGGTCTGGCACCAACGCTACCCTAAGTATTCTTACATGATTTACAGCTTGTACATACTGTACCATCCGCCATTCCCCTTTTGGTTTCCGATCAGGAGATACAGGGGTATTGCATGGTGAATAGCGATTACTTTGTGGATGGAATTCCCTCTATGACTTTACAGATATCTTCTGGTGTCCACGGTCTATACGCTTCGGGGGTTGGGTCCTGGCCTTCCTGTCCTGCATGAGGGTTCGGTACTTCAATTAATTGACAGATATCCTCACTCTGTTTTAGTACTGTGTTCTTACTCGGGTGTCCCTAGGTATGTTACGTGTTTGGGATGTGGTTTCAATAGCTTCTGTTACATTTGTTCATTGTGCTACCTCTGTTGCCACAGGATAGCGTGTGGGGACTAGCCTGCCCTCCGCTTAATATCCTGGATGTGGTATCGGAGGTGGTAGGGGTTGTGGGGGCTATCGGTACTACTGTATTATGATCTTCTCTGTGTGCGTATGATGCTTAGCCATTTGTAGTGTTCTGTTCCCTTGATTACACTACCTCAGTCCACCGATGTGCATAGCGGATACCCAATTGTCGCTGTTTTGTCGCCTGCACATCTTAGGGCTGCCACCTTTTCAAATGCACAATGTGGGACATTAGTGTTGGAGCGTGTAATTTTCCTGGAAAATGCATACCCACGGCCAGTACATAGGACAGGAATTCACGTTTTGCCAGGAGGCGACCAATTGTTGTAGCATTTCAGTTGCTTATTCTGTTTATTATTATATTTTGCTGTTCCACATACAAATTTACTGTTTTATGCTACCATTTTGATAGATATCTGGGAAATGTTTGTCCTGAGATATCAGGACATTTGCCATTTGTTCGGTTTGTTTACAGGACACGGCTGGCCAAGAGGGACTGTCCCTCTCAGGGTGGAACAGGTGTTTACCCTGGAACATGTGCATCAAATTTTCAGGGATTACAATGTTTCAGTAACGATATTTTGTGTAATATACCATCAATGTCATATTTATTACCCCATTTTGCTGCGTAACTCACATTATGTGCTCTCTGCGATTGCATATACTTCCGTCACCCGTCAAGCGGATCACATGATCTGTTTCTTCAATAATCTCCCATATCCTCTACCACGACTGCTACGTACCCTTCTGTCATACCACGTGGTGTCTCCTTCCCTGTATCCACTGTAGTGTCTACAATCACTATTTACTCTGCTGTGTGTTCCCCTGACCTATGTTCAGATTTAACAGAATTTGGATAGGTGTTAGACCGCTATCACAACTGTTAACAGAAACACAATGTAGTCTGGTCCCTGATCTACAATAGAGACAAAAGGCAAACACTCCTTACCTGGGCCTCCTGTTTAAGGCTGCACGTTTTCTTCTTGGGATCCAGTTTTCCGCTTTTCAGCCACAGATCAGACAGTAAACAGCCTCTTTACACACAACAATTCAGTCGGAGGTCTTTTCATTCAAGAAGAACCATTTATGCATATTCTCCTGCGTACATGTCTAACCAGCCATGCACTCTGACCTGTAGCTTACCAAGGGAATTTCGGATTACAAGGATCACAATGTGAAATAAGTTGTTAAAACCAGACTGTAGTTATCAGTAGGCTTTTCTAAGTGACAGCCGATAACACAGGAGGCTCGGGTTCGGAAAGTTTTAGTAGTGTACACAGGCAGGCTAAATAATATACAGTCCAAGTATGTGAGTTTTGTCTGACTCTATACAGTAAGCAGTTTCTTTATATAGTGTTTACAATCAGCTTTTGCCCACCTTACTGGCGTGGTCGGTCACAGGGCATTTCCATCACTATGGTCCGCAATAGTCTATACATACGTGGGTGCTGGGGTCGTGCTTTTAAAATGTTTTCCCATGGGAATAACACAGCCTTGCAAGGCACCTTGTACATTACAGTGTCCTTCTGTGATTGTAGCTGTTTCAAGGACCCTAGACTGTTCGATACAGTGGACAGTTAATTTCTTATCGTTGCTTTGTCTCTCTGGTAAGGAGTTGTACTGTTATCTTGATAGAGCTCACAAGGCCATCCTCCTCTGGGGAAGGAGTGCTGTTATGCATGTACATACATTTATTGTTCTGTAACCCAGCAAATAATTAATGCTGACAGACATGAGCCTGCTGTACTGCTTACTGCCAGGTTCAGAATTCCATCACACTACAGCTTAGCTTCACCAATTACATGCAGGCTTAGTTCTACTGCCATATTATGCGGTACAATTCAATGCATTATATAGTATTTCGAGTCTAAACTGGAACTTCATATGTGTTTCTATATATTTTTTGAACAACATCCATCCGGCCATATGCATGTTGTTCCGTCCTTTACCTTGACCGTGTGTATTTGTCCGTCCGGCAGTGCTACTCTCCACATGTGATGTCCCAGCTTCCCCTTCTTTGCCTGTAGCACCCTGTTAGGGCGTCCTGTTTGGTAGGCACCTGTTCCGCTATATGTGATCGACTTCACTGCATAGATAATCATCGATGCGGTGGTCCAACGACCCGACTTGTCCACATGTGTACAGTTATGTGCACCGTGTCGTATGCAAACCTATATGGTTTGGGCGGGTACATACTACATGCGGGATGTACACATTCTGCTGACACATTCACATGCAGCCATTTACATATCTGTACCTGCGGTGGGTTGGTGACATGTGGAGTGCGTATTTGCCCGCGTGGCATTGCCTAACACAAACATCTTACCACATTTCAGGTATGCACATTGTGTGTGGTTGTATAGCTGCACACGGATGCTAGCAGGTTTGGGTGCAGAGGTATACATGGGTGGGACTGACATGTACAATGAGGCTATTGTGTAGTACATCCGAATGCATGGGTTCTGCTTCTGGATATTACACTTCAACATCGCCATCCAGTGTATGCAACAGAGGCGTTGCTGGGTGTGGGATATGTTGCTATGCACATGTTTGCCTGTGTTTGAGGTATCTTGCTTCCTTACTGTTGTTATGTCAACACAGCTACCCGGCTATGTACTCTCACTACTGCTTGTGACCATTATGGTTGGCACCTTTTCCAATGCCCATAGTGGGGCATGTTATGTGGAAACTTGAATTTGCAGGACTACACATACCCACGGCTAGTGCAGTTGACAGAACTTCACTTGTTTGCCATACTATAAGCTTATTCTGTAAGCATTTGGGTTCCTTATTTATTTTCTTATGCCATGTCTGTGTTTCATATAGTAATGTATATGTTTTATGCTACTATTACATGTATATTGCGGGAATTTTCTTGGCAGGGGATCGGAGGTCATTTTCCTGATTGTTGCAGGGACACAACTGTCCAATCAGGGACTGTCCATGGCACATTGGGACAGCAGGTAACCCTGGTGACCATGCCCATGTCGCTACTGGGGTTTCCACCTTTTCCAGTTTCCGATCTGGGATATTTCCGGGACTCACATCTGACTTTACAGGCCGACACATACACACGGTCACTATATAGCATAGAACTTCACTTGTTTGCCTAAATATAAGCTTATTGTTGTGGCAATTTGCTTGCTTATTCTGTTTCTTGTGTCATTTAGGTATTTCTGTTACAGAAATAACCAATTCATGCTACCATTACATTAAATACGGGATATCATTGTGTCCTACAATCGTAGCACATCAGCCATTTCTAATCGTTTTTAGGGACACAACTGGCCATAGAGACTGCCCCAACCAAAGTGGGACAGGTGGTGACCTTAGTCGCTGCTCCTATGTCGGTGCGGCGCTGACATCTTGACTGTACACCTTCTCTGAGTGTAAACACTGGCGGTGCATTGCGGGACGAGCAGCGGTCTTATCGTATCCTTTGCTCCTTGGGCGGGTACACTTATGCCTTCGTGGCTTGTATTTGCTTCTCCGTTAATTTGGGGCGGGTACTATGTTGCATACTGTGCGTGCGTTTCATTCTGCGGGACCTGGCTGCTGCCATTACTATTGTGGGCGGACCGTGGCTGTCAGCACATTAGGTTGCTCACCTCATGCCCGGCTTAGACCGCCTCCAGGCGCATCCTACCTGGGCTCGCTCACGTACACTACGCGCGTGTCTGTGATTCGGTGCACTCTCATTAATATGTATATGGCGCTACTGCGACTATTCACTGCACCGCCGGCGCAAGCCTTCGCCCGACCTTGCGCCGAGCTTCATGAATCCGGGGATTGTATTCTTTTTGATTATATGTTTATTTCTCTCACTTAAGAAAATGAGCACAGATAATGGAACTGATTAAACACATTATGGTCTAATGACCGTTATCATAAATTCTGCAAGGCTGAGAAAGTTGTTTTCTATCATTTTGATAATCTGCAGTTTAGATTTTTGAGTTGAAAGGTAACTAGATCTTAACTGACAAAGGTGCACCATTAGCAACAGCATTATTGCATTGCAAATCCCCAATGTGATCCACAGAAAGACTCAAAAATACATCACATTTCTTAAAAAAGGACTTGTTTCATAACTATTATAAGACATTCATGTGAAGTGGTTATAGCTGATAATGTTCCTTTTCAAGTGTGTTTTCGACATTTGGCTTTAATTTTGCGTTAGCAGCAGTGGACCCGTCAGTCGTAGCAGATGTTTTGGCCTGATTTATTATCATTTTAAGCCCATCAATGTTGCTGTTCCAGACCACAGACAGTAATCTGGACAGACTACAGTGTATAAAATAAGAACCCCTAAATTAATTCTAGAATTAGTCGACATCTGGATTCCAACTTAAGTAGTGAAAATGCAGAGCAATTAGGCCACCTAGATCCTCTGAGTAGCATAACACAAAAGCTTCCACTTACCTGGTGAGTAGTGCCGGCTAAGCTCTCCACTCTTCATGCCGCCATTAATCCCAGGTGCTCCATGCTGCTTTCATCCATTTCAAGGCTGCCAGTGCCTTCATCCCGGCTCCACTCGCCACATCCATTTACCTGCATCCATCAGCTTTGCCGTCGCCATTAATCGCCCTCTGTATCAGCTTTGTCTCCGACATTAATCCGACCCTGTTCACCATACTGCTGCCATCCATAAGATCCATTTACCTGTATCTGCTTGGCGGTTAAAGTTAACCACCTTGGCACAAAATTTTCAGGGATTACAATGTTTCAGTAACGATATTTTGCGTAATATACCATCAATGTCATATTTATTACCCCATTTTGCTGTGTAACTCACATTATGTGCTCTCTGCGATTGCATATTCTTCAGTCACCCGTCAAACGTGGATCACATGATCTGTTTCTTCAATAATCTCCCATATCCTCTACACGACTGCTACATACCCTTCTGTCATACCACGTGGTGTCTCCTTCCCTGTATCCACTGTAGTGTCTACAATCACTATTTACTCTGCTGTGTGTTCCCCTGACCTATGTTCAGATTTAACAGTATGTGGGTAGGTCTTCGACCCGCTATCACTACTGTTAACAGAAACACAATGTAGTCTGGTCCCTGATCTACAATAGAGACAAAAAGGCAAACACTCCTTACCTGGGCCTCCTGTTTAAGGCTGCACGTTTTCTTCTTGGGATCCAGTTTCCCGCTTTTCAGCCACAGATCAGACAGTAAACAGCCTCTTTACACACAACAATTCAGTCAGAGGTCTTTTCATTCAAGAAGAACCATTTATGCATATTCTCCAGTGTACATGTCTAACCAGCCATGCACTCTGACCTGTAGCTTACCAAGGGAATTCCGGATTACAAGGATCACAATGTGAAATAAGTTGTTAAAACCAGACTGTAGTTATCAGTAGGCTTTTCTAAGTGACAGCCGATAACACAGGAGGCTCGGGTTCGGAAAGTTTTAGTAGTGTACACAGGCAGGCTAAATAATATACAGTCCAAGTATGTGAGTTTTGTCTGACTCTATACAGTAAGCAGTTTCTTTATATAGTGTTTACAATCAGCTTTTGCCCACCTTACTGACGTGGTCGGTCACAGGGCATTTCCATCACTATGGTCCGCAATAGTCTATACATACGTGGGTGCTGGGGTCGTGCTTTTAAAATGTTTTCCCATGGGAATAACACAGCCTTGCAAGGCACCTTGTACATTACAGTGTCCTTCTGTGATTGTAGCTGTTTCAAGGACCCTAGACTGTTACGATACAGTGGACAGTTAATTTCTTAATACGTTGCTTTGTCTCTCTGGTAAGGAGTTGTACTGTTATCTTCGATAGAGCTCACAAGGCCATCCTCCTCTGGGGAAGGAGTGCTGTTATGCATGTACATACATTTATTGTTCTGTAACCCAGCAAATAATTAATGCTGACAGACATGAGCCTGCTGTACTGCTTACTGCCAGGTTCAGAATTCCATCACACTACAACTTAGCTTCACCAGTTACATGCAGGCTTAGTTCTACTGCCATATTGTACAGTACAATTCAATGCATTATATAGTACTTCGAGTCTAAACTGGAACTTCATATGTGTTTCTATATATTTTTCGAACAACATCCATCCGGCCATATGCATGTTGTTCCGTCCTTTACCTTGACCGTGTGTATTTGTCCGTCCAGCAACGCTACTCTCCACATGTGATGTCCCAGCTTCCCCTTCTTTGCCTGTAGCACCCTGTTAGGACGTCCTGTTTGGTAGGCACCTGTTCCGCTATATGTGATCGACTTCACTGCATAGATAATCATCGATGCGGTGGTCCAACGACCCGACTTGTCCACATGTGTACAGTTATGTGCACCGTGTCGTATGCAAACCTATATGGTTTGGACGGGTACATACTACATGCGGGATGTACACATTCTGCTGACACATTCACATGCAGCCATTTACATATCTGTACCTGCGGTGGGTTGGTGACATGTGGGGTACGTATTTGCCTGCGTGGCATTGCCTAACACAAACATCTTACCACATTTCAGGTATGCACATTGTGTGTGGTTGTATAGCTGCACACGGATGCTAGCAGGTTTGGGTGCAGAGGTATACATGGGTGGGACTGACATGTACAATGAGGCTATTGTGTAGTACATCTGAATGCATGGGTTCTGCTTCTGGATATTACACTTCATCTTACTCCATCCAGTGTTTGCAACAGAGGCGTTGCTGGGTGTGGGATATGTTGCTATGCACATGTTTGCCTGTGTTTGAGGTATCTTGCTTCCTTACTGTTGTTATGTCAACACAGCTACCCGGCTATGTACTCTCACTACTGCTTGTGACCATTATGGTTGGCACCTTTTCCAATGCCCATAGTGGGGCATGTTATGTGAAACTTCGAATTTGCAGGACTACACATACCCACGGCTAGTGCAGTTGACAGAACTTCACTTGTTTGCCATACTATAAGCTTATTCTGTAAGCATTTGGGTTCCTTATTTATGTTCTTATGCCATGTCTGTGTTTCATATAGTAATGTATATGTTTTATGCTACTATTACATGTATATTGCGGGAATTTTCTTGGCAGGGGATCGGAGGTCATTTTCCATTTTTCCGATTGTTGCAGGGACACAACTGTCCAATCAGGGACTGTCCATGGCACATTGGGACAGCAGGTAACCCTGGTGACCATGCCCATGTCGCTACTGGGGTTTCCACCTTTTCCAGTTTCCGATCTGGGATATTTCCGGGACTCACATCTGACTTTACAGGCCGACACATACACACGGTCACTATATAGCATAGAACTTCATTTGTTTGCCTAAATATAAGCTTATTGTTGTGGCAATTTGCTTGCTTATTCTGTTTCTTGTGTCATTTAGGTATTTCTGTTACAGAAATAACCAATTCATGCTACCATTACATTAAATACGGGATATCATTGTGTCCTACAATCGTAGCACATCAGCCATTTCTAATACGTTTTTTCGGGACACAACTGGCCATAGAGACTGCCCCAACCAAAGTGGGACAGGTGGTGACCTTAATCGCTGCTCCTATGTCGGTGCGGCGCACTGACATGCGGATGTACACCTTCTCTGTGTGTAAACACTGACGGTGCATTGCGGACGACGCGGTCTTATGCGTATCCTTTGCTCCTTGGACGGGTACACTTATGCCTTCGTGGCTTGTATTTGCTTCTCCGTTAATTTGGGATGGGTACTATGTTGCATACTGTACGTGCGTTTCATTCTGCACGGGACCTGGCTGCTGCCATTACTATTGTGGGCGGACCGTGGCTGTCAGCACATTAGGTTGCTCACCTCATGCCGGCTTAGACACGCCTCCAGACGCATCCTACCTGGGCTCGCTCACGTACACTACGCACATGTCTGTGATTCCGGTGCACTCTCATTATTATGTATATGGCGCTACTGCGCCGGCTATTCACTGCACCGCCGGCGCAAGCCTTACGCCGGCCTTGCGCCAAGCTTCATGAATCCCGGGGATTGTATTCTTTTTTGATTATATGTTTATTTCTCTCACTTAAGAAAATGAGCACAGATAATGGAACTGATTAAACACATTATGGTCTAATGACCGTTATCATAAATTCTGCAAGGCTGAGAAAGTTGTTTTCTATCATTTTGATAATCTGCAGTTTAGATTTTGAGTTGAAAGGTAACTAGATCTTAACTGACAAAGGTGCACCATTAGCAACAGCATTATTGCATTGCAAATCCCCAATGTGATCCACAGAAAGACTCAAAAATACATCACATTTCTTAAAAAAGGACTTGTTTCATAACTATTATAAGACATTCATGTGAAGTGGTTATAGCTGATAATGTTCCTTTTCAAGTGTGTCTTCGACATTTGGCTTTAATTTTGCGTTAGCAGCAGTGGACCCGTCATAGTCGTAGCAGATGTTTTGGCCTGATTTATTATTATCATTTAAGCCCATCAATGTTGCTGTTCCAGACCACAGACAGTAATCTGGACAGACTACAGTGTATAAAATAAGAACCTCTAAATTAATTCTAGAATCAGTCGACATCTGGATTCCAACTTAAGTAGTGAAAATGCAGAGCAATTAGGCCGCTTAGATCCTCTGAGTAACGCAACACAAAAAGCTTCCACTTACCCTGAGTGAGTAGTGCCGGCTAAGCTCTCCACTCTTCATGCCGCCATTAATCCCAGCTGCTCCATGCTGCTTTCATCCATTTCAAGGCTGCCAGTACCTTCATCCCGGCTCCACTCGCCACATCCATTTACCTGCATCCATCAGCTTTGCCGCCGCCATTAATCCCGGCCCTCTGTATCAGCTTTGTCTCCGACATTAATCCCGACCCCTGTTCACCATACTGCTGCCATCCATAAGATCCATTTACCTGTATCTGCTTCGCGGTTAAAAGTTAACCACCAGAAAGCCGGAAATGATGATGCGAGCTCAATTCTGACTGGCTGGTAGCCTGACGGCGCTGACGTCATTGCGCACGTGATGATGTCAGCTCCAACAGCGCGAAACTTTAAAAAAAGAAAAGAAAAATCGGAAATGAAGGGGTGCCACTCGGGAATCGCAGCACCCCTTCATTTGGACCCAAAAACTCGGTAAAAACCGAGTAATTCGGAATGGTTGGGAGGTCTGTGATGTGGACAAATATTCTCACCTGGTACTGATCTGTATCTTTCTCTCATCTCTTATGTTTGCCTCTACCCTCCTCTAATTCCACCCCTACTGGGCATTTGGTGGCAAGATTTGTATTTCTGCAACCTTACACTCACTGATTTACTGGTACTACTACACTCCCCAACCCCATGGTGCACTTGGTGGCCATGTGTTCTTTACTTGTTTAACAAGGCCCTGTTTTCAGCAGGTACTTACATCTACTGTCATTCCACTCGTTAGTAACACATGCTTTCCTTTACCTTTCATCCACCACACTCAGCACTCACTGGCAGATAATGCTAATGACCACCTTATAATGTCATGTACTATTGATCACTGTTCCCTTTTCTCTTTACCTTTTAATTTTCTCAACACCTTGTATCACCAGCAGCTTGCCCTGACTTGTTTCCTTACTTCTTTGCCCCCTAACCTTCCCCCTACTTAGTTTCAGGAACACCTTGCATTTAATGCAGCATTATTTCTACTACATAACTAAGCAAGTCCCCTGTATCTCTTCATTTCACTACCTGTAACACCAGACTTACTCCTAGTGGTAGAAATCATAGCACAGCTACTTACCTGCAATACCCAGAACCTATCTAATACCCCATGCACTTGCTTGCATCATGTACCCTTTTCTTGTCTAACCTCAAGTAACTGCCTTCGGTGCATATCTCTCTATTAATGCTTTCCCCATCCGTACTCTTACAAACAGCTATCTATTGCTCAAATGGCAACAAGCACTTTTATATTTTACTTATCTGCCTTATCTATTGCTTCTTTCCACAACCTAAAATCCTCTTGTTAGCAGCTGTTCCTGTATCTTCTTGGCATCAGGCGCTTCATATTATATTAGAAAAGCCTATATGCTTTACCAAAAACATCTATTCACATATGACCTCCAAAAATAAAATGATCAGAGGTCAGATTTGAACTCCAGACTCTGGAGCTGCCACTAAGCTACCTTCCAGCCTCAAAAATATGAAGTGAATTTTGAAACATGTATTCACATAGGGGAAGGCCTTCTCCCTACACAGCATCCCATCACCCATGCAAACTTTGCTCCTGAACCCCCTTACTTATGTAATCAAGTCTGAGGTAGCTGAATCAGATGAAAAGGAATTTCCTCTACACAGACTTATATTTACATTTTTACTGGATACTCAGGACTGAACCTCAGATACTGAAGCTGTGATCTAGTGTTCTAACTACTAAACTGCCAAGTACAAAATGGAAGTATCTGACAAAAATCTATACACACATAAGCAGAACATGTAACATCCACAAAGACACTCATCAGCGGTCAAGACTGAACTCAGCACCCTGGAGCTGCAAAACAGAAATCGTACCACTGTGCCAGCATGCTGCCAAATAGATGGGTAATGTAACACAGCCCATCAAGCAGAAACTTTTTAAGGCAGTCAAAGTATGCAGAACAGAACTTCAGACCCTAAATCTCTGAAGAGCAGATTGTTCCCATGGACCATCATGGTCCGTCACGAGCTAGTAAATGAAACAGACTTATCATTAATAACACCCCCAGACTTCCTGCACAAAAGAGTAAGTAAACTTACCTACATAATCCCTAAACAACACCAACCTTAAAATTATACAGCTACAACACTAATCTGATTTTTTATAACCATTTAAAAAAAATACTAGTGCACCATTATATAACCCTTCTCAGAATCAGTCTGACAGGAGACATACATCTAATTCCAGAACCCAGTCTGCTAATAAGTCAACCAGCCCAGTAAAAATAAAAATCTGACAGAACTATTTAATATTCACAACATTAGTAATAAGTTAGTGACCCTATAACCATTGCTACTTCTGGAACAACCCCATACATTGGCCATTACAGAAACATGGCTAAAGGCAAACCTTTGCCCATCTAGCTACATTAGCAAAATTAGTCTATGGTCACTGAAAGCATGTATATGGATATGGATATCAAAATACAAGCAGTGAAAATGTTTTTAGTCCCTTTAGATTTATATATAGGCCAGGTACATTTTTTATCAACAAGACAAGTTGTAGAAAATAATGAAGGATTTTATCTGGGAGGTGGTGAGGGCAAAGGTCAAGTGGGATAACTTGGTCCTTCCAAAAGAACAAGGTCGTTTAGGATTACCTGATTGAAGGGATATTTTAGAGCTATACCATTAAGGCTAGTGTACATAACAAGAGCTGAAAGCTACAATTCAAAGTGGAAACGAATGATGACAAGGCTCGGCGGATTCAAGAAATAAGGCAAGACTGGGATTTTAGATGTAAATTCTTAAGGAGAATTACAAAAGCCATACAGAATACCATAAAATAGAATAAGGTATTCTAAGAGCCAAGCCAACACAAGAATGGAGAAGGGAGATTCCATGCTAGGGATGACTGCAATCAGAACTACAAGGAAAATGCAAGAGGGGGTTAAATTCACCAGAGAAAACTAGCAGAGGAGCCAAGGTATTGGGAGCAAATAATTAGAGACAGGGAGGTAATAGAATGCAAAGGGGGCAAGAAGACATTTGGACTGCAGAATCACAGGAAAGCAATGAAAGGGCATATGTATGACTGACATATGCCATAAAGTCTAGAAGACTTAGGATTTTTGGTTGGAAGTATTTGCATAGATATTTTTATATCCCAATTAGACTCCAAAGAATTTTTCCTAATGTAGGTAGCATAAGTTGGAGGTGTGATGGGGAAGAAAGGGTATCTGGGAATATATGTTTTAGGAGTTTAATGACTTTGCAGAATTTGAAAATTCCCTACAGAATACTCTGTCAGAAATGTTGGCTAAGCAAATTTAGGTATTTAAGAAAATGATTTTTGAGCTGAGATACGGGATCTATATTGTCTAGAGTTAGTAAGGCCGTCTTAAGTGTAATTCTGCTGGCTGCCAAGGAAAACGGAAATCAAGTAACAAACCAGCTGAACTGATGACCTAGAGGCATGCATACATTTCTTGCATGAAACACAGGAGGGAAGAATAATATTAGCTGGGGACTTAAATTTACCATAAACAGACTGGAGTAATATTGATTCAACAACATTAGTAAGGAAACTATCACAAAGTATGTTCAGGGACAACAGTTACTTTAGATTGCAAAAAAAAAAATCTAACAGGGAACGTAACATACAGTGATGCATTCAATGGAAAAACTGCAGAAGGAATGTGGAAAGTTTTGAAAGATAAACTGAGTGCAAAAAAATCAAAAAAGGTTTACCATCAAGATCTAGGCATGTAACACCAGGAGGATATATTTCCATAAAAACAAGATACTGGAGCAAGAATTATAAGCTGATAAATGCATCAAAAACGAAGCATACGAGATTTGTGAGACATAAATTGAAAGGTGGATATTTACTACAGCACACAATGGTTGAAACGATAGATTCATTTAAGTACCTGGGTATATGGGTAGATCCAACTTTGAGTTTTTCTAATCATATCAACCAATTGGTTAATGATAGTTATGCAACTATATGTTGTATAAAAAATTTATAAAGTCAAGAAAATTAGAAATGATAAAGTCATTCTTTGTTAGTTACATTAGACCCAAACATGAGTATGGAATAACAATTTGGAAACCATATAAGAAAACAAGCATGAGTAAACTGGAAAGAGTACAGAGGAAATATACCAAGAACATCCATGGATGTGAAATTAAGTTATTATGAAAGACTAAAATATGTGAACTTATACAGCATCTCTTATAGATATCTAACAGGTGACTTTATTCAGGTATACAGAGCATTTAGATGCAACTATCTCTGGGAATGTTTGGGATTATCAAAAAGTAGTAGACAATCATCAGACAACCTATGCAGAAGACACTATAGGAATGAGAAGTGTAGTAACTGGTTCTCTGAGAGAGCAGTTGATGCATGGAATAGATAAATTACATTAAAGCAAGCACTGGCTTAGATATTTTTAAGAACAGCCTGGACACATTATGGGAACGACTGTTTTGGTATATTTGCAGGCTAGAAGGGTATTAGCGCCTGTGCTCGAAATATTTGTATGCATGTATATACTTGAAGTAGTGAATACTGTAACAGAGATAAAAGAACTGGATGTGGGATCATTTAAAAAGGGTAGGAGCAAATCACTTACAAAAAAATGGAAATTGTGGGAACAGTACATGCAGAGTAATGTTTTGGAGGAGGAAATCATTAATTTATGTAATGCTGGATTGATGATAATTGTATAAAAGCATGTATGTGATGTATAATATTTGCAACTGTGAACATGTTAACATAGTTAGGTTTGCTGTGTCTTAAGTGATAAGAGGTGTTAAAAATACTCACTGAAAACAGGCCAGGTACAGATCTGTGTGCTGGTATCACCTCATTAAAATGAGAAGACATCTAGGTATTTCTTGTACGGCATAAGTTTACTGTCTCTGCAACACATCAAACTGTTTATCAGTCCAGCTCCTCCTAAGTAAGCATGTAAAACTGCAGCTAGGAGTTGCATTTACCCCACCCTCGTCTATCTGAAAATATAATAAAAAGCATGCACCCAAATAATGTTCCCAAAAACACCGTAGTACTTGGGGATTTCAGTTGTTGTTTGTCTTTTCCCGGTTAGGGGTCGCCACAGCAGAACTCTGGTCTGCTAATGATTGGCAGTAGATTTTTTTTTGTATGGTGCTGAGTTGCCAGCCTGATGCCCAACCTTCAGTGAAGGCACACCCATTCACACATGTCTTTCAGAGGCCACTCGACCACTGGGAGGACATGCAGACTCCATACAGAAGGCACTCCAGCCGAGAATCGAACAGGAGAACCTCTCACTGTGAGGCAACAATGCTACCACTGTACAACCATGGCTTTACTTGGGGATTTCAGTATTAATCTAAATTAGCTCTGCATCCAGACAACTTAGCCAATGCATCAATCTTACTAGCTTTGAACAAATGGTAAAATATACTACAAGACCACACCCATATTCTCACAAAAACTCATTAATTGATCAAATTAGCATGCATAGTTCTCACCAATGTCAACAAATTTAAGTACTTCACAATTACCTTAGTGACCACTGTCCTATAATATCTATGTGGTCATTTAAAACAATGGAATCTCCAGTTTTACTAATAGGCAGACCAATCTCTGAATCCAAGGAATCAGATTTTTACAACCTATCACCTAGCTAAAAGCAAAAGGCACAAGAGCTGTCTTGTTACTCAACATCAAATAAATAAATATACAAATAAAATGATGTCATCTAGCCCCAGAAGCATAGCAGGTTCATTTAGCACCCAGTGCAATGAACCAGTGCCCCACCCCATCAGTTCTTCAAGTGAAGAGCAAAAAAAGGCACTTCACTGTAATAAGCCGTAAGTGATCAACTACTTATTACAGTTACATCTATTCCCACCACTCCTTCCAGCCTTAGCCTTTCAGGTCCTGTCTCTTCGTTTAACATAATTGTATTTAAAAAAAAAATTCTTCTTTTAAACTGTAACAAACTGTTTGCTATGAATCAAACTGTTGCTACACTTTATACCTTGCCTACAGGAAGCATTACAGCACTCACATTTCAGTTTAAAAAAATATATATTTTTTACTTTTACTTTTACTACTGTTTTTACTTTAAACTGTAGCAAACAATTGCTACAATTTACACCACACATGGAGCGGTACAGCACTTAGGTTTGACTGTAGATGCTATACTGGCGGATCAAGCTTCCCCCCAACACTTTGCACCCAGGGCTGTTGCCCCTCTCTTCCTGCCCTAGCTACACTACTGTCTAGCCCTATCAGCCCTTTGCAGATAGAAGGAGAAACGGAGGCAGTGACATATTTTATTTTCCTGGACTTAGAGATGCCAGCAGATAGTAATCGCACTCTCAAAATTAAAAGAAGCTTCTTTGAAGGAAAGTTATTATAAATCTGAATAATATTTTAAAGAACAAAGACATCACATTGTAAGCAAAGGCCCATATTGTCAAATTCATGTTTTACTAGTAATAGCACATGACTGTGAGAGTTGGACTATAAGTAAAGCTACACTCCAGAAAATTGATGTTTTCAAACTGTAATGTTGGAGGAAAGATTTAAGGTTTCCATGGACTCCACATGGATCAAATCAGTTAAAAACCAAGAAGATAAATCCAGACTGTTCACTGAAAGAAAAGGCCTGATAGTAAAAGTAAAACAAATACTTTAGCCACATATTGCAAAGAAAGGATACACTAGAGAAGGCAGGGAAAGATAGAAGGCAAAATAAGAAGGGGGCAGCAGAGACTAAGGTGGACGGACAGCATTCCTTAAGAAATGGATATGAATTTGTAAGAACTTAATAAAGCAGTTAACAGACAGGCCTGGTGTGCTGAAGTCCTTCAGGTCACAAAGCATCAGATTTGACTAAATGATGAAAAGACAGCCTTACTCTTATCTAATACATCAGCTTGGCCCCATGGAAGAATTATTGTTTCTACATAGTCATTTGACATTTTAGAGGGCAGAAATGTCCACGGATCACAATAGATATCAAAACACTGATGAGACAATATAATTAACTGTTTCTAAGTGACAGGGAGCACCCTAGCAATGCAAGGTTTCAGTGCCTTCCACACTTTTAGACTAGCAGCTGCACAGACAAGGGCTAAAGGAGGATGTGTCTCAATATACAGTAATAAGCATACCTCTAGTGTGGTCAAACTGGATGACGTTCTGGAGTTCCTCTACGTTCAGATCACCATAGAAAAAAATCCTGTACCTTATCCTAGCCAGCTATAGGTCACCCTCCATGTCCCAAGAAGTTTGCAGTGCATACCTGGACTTACTGGAGAGACCATCCAACTTAACACCCTATTTGTGGGAGAATTTAATTGCCCCTCTATAGACTGGTAATCCTGCATGGCCTCAGATCTACAGGAACAGATTCCTGGACTTTGTAAATACAAACACCCCCGATCAAATAGTGAATACTCCCACTAGAGACTCCAACACTAGAGGCTCCAACATATCAAACAAAGAAACACTCCCCTCAGGCTACAATATCTTCCGCCAAGACAGAACTTCTAAAAAATGTGGCGGGGTCACTGTCCTTTACTCTGAAACCTCTCTGCCCATCCATTACCATACTCCCCCCAGTTTCTACCCAGCTGAGATACTCATAGTTAATTGTAACCTAAACAATCATAAAAAGATTGCCATCGCTACTAATTGCATTCCACCTGGCAACAATATCCCTACACTAGAACTCTTTCTTGCCTGGATATCCCAAACCATCATCTATGAAACTATTATTATAGGAGATGTTAACATAGACTGGAATTTTCTCACCACCCACTTCCCCAATGCCAGCCTTAACCTATATGGCTTCACCCAACTCATCACCACCCCAACTCATATTAATAAACAATCCAATACCAGCACCACTCTAGACTGGATAGTTACCTCCCACCCCGACTGTTATCATAACTCCTCTATTCTCCCTGACACACTTAGTGATCATCACCCTATCTCTATAAATCATCACCTGTCCCAAACATCTAAAACAGACATATACAGGGACTGTCATAATCTAGCCAACTTTAACCCTGATTCACTTAATCAAACACTTTCATCAATAAATTGGTCTTTTCTCCAGCACCTCCCCCTCAAATAAGCTGTGTTACATTCAACAGCATCTTCCTTAACACTCCTAATTCCCTAGCCCCTACTAGAAAAGTTCATGTTAAAACAAACTTTGCTCCATGGATAAGTAAAGCCACTCTCTCCCTCATGCAGAAAAGAGACACTGCATGGAAAACCTGGAACAAACATAAAACCCCTTTCAGCCTCCAACTCTACAGAGAACTTCGAAACCCCACAAAAAAAACAAATCACCCCTGATAAGAAAAAATTCTACCTAAACCCTCAAAAAAAACCCCACACCAACCCCAAAAGATTCTGGAGTACCATAAATAAGCTTTTATATCCAGGTAACCCTTCCCCTCCCGACCCTTTCCCAAACTGCTCCCCCCTAGATACTGCTACATCCCTCAACTCCTTCTTCATAGACTCTATACAGAAACAAATCAAATCTACCACAAACATTAAACATAACACACACACCCCTCCCTCCAACCAAGCCACATTTCCAACCTACCACAAACATTAAACATAACACACACACCTCTCCCTCCAACCAAGCCACCTTTCTATCAAGCCTATCCCCACAACTGTTATCAGATCAATATACTCTCTAAACTTAAACCCTGCTCCCCTTCAATAGACAACCTGCCTCCCCTATAACTCAAAATAGCAGCACCCTCCATAGCCTATCTAGTCTCCATACTTATTAACTGGTCAAGTCAGGAAAACCTAGTCTCTCAAATATGGAAAAATCCTATATTATTCCTTTGCACAAAGATGGTAATTCCACCAACCCCTCAGATTTCAGACCTATCGCTATTTTATCCTCTGTCTAAAAAATCCTAGAAAAGTGTATTCACAAACAACCCATGGCACATATAATTCAAGAAAGTCTCCTCACCCCTACCCAACATGACTTCCGCCCTCACCATGGTACTACCACCGCTCTACTCCTTCACTAATTCCAGTGCCACTTCTCTAAATAACAACAAACTAGTATCCTCACTCTTCCTGGACCTCTCTAACGCTTTTGATAGTGCTACACATAACCTCTTGCTTTCCAAACTTGCATCCTTCAACCTCTCCACCTCCACCCTTAACTGGTTCTCTTCATACCTGTCAAATAAAGCACAAGCAAGTGGATGTCAGCTACTTCTCCATTCCTTCCCGTTCAAACTGGCATCCCCAAAGGCTCCATCATGGGTCCCCTACTATTTAACATTTTTACTAACGATCTCTTCCAGTCCGGCCCCCACTCTAAACTAATGCAATATGCTGATGACTCTACAATCATCTCTACCTCTGACAATCTAACCCACCTACATACCCTCACACAAGACACATTACACTCTGTCGAAAGATGGCTCACTACTAACCAACTCCTACTTAACCCTAATAAAACTAAACTTCTGTTCCTTCCCAAACCTCTCCAACACCTCAAATCTTCCTTCACAATCTCTTCACTAAACAAAACAGCTATTCTGGCTGAGTCTCATAATATACTTCTTGGTATACTCCTAGATAATGAACTAAAATTCGACTCCCACATCAATAACTGCATCAAAAAGACCCACCAGAAACTTGCACTGCTATTCAGAAATAAAACATTCCTTACACAAGAATCCAAAGTATCCCTTGCCCAAACCTACCTCCTACCTACTTTACTATATGCCGGCCCTATTTTCACGAACCTGCAAAAAAATCTCTTAAACAAACTTGGACTAACATATAACAAATTTGCTAGGTTTGCCACAAATTTCCCCTATTGCTCACACCATTACTTCTCCTTATAAAACTAAACTGGCTAGAGTTCCATAACCAACTCCTTCTACCTCAACTTCGCATGACACATTCCATCTTACTACAACCCCATTGGCTGTCCTTCACTAGCAAATCTTGTCTCCTCCTACATCCCTAACCATGAGCTTTGTAGCTCTGACCAATACCTTCTTCAAGTTCCAAACCTAATAAAACCATAGGTAAAGGTCTTTATAGTCATGCAGTCTCCACATCTTGGAACAAGCTCCCTCTCCATATCAGATCTCACCATAATTCACTCGACTTCAAATTTGCCCTAAAGGACTACCTACGTAACTCCTGGACCTGCCCCTGTAGAGACCCTACTGGATGCAATTTCCTCCACAGCCCTTCTCTCCCATCAAGCCACCACCTCTATTTCTTTCCTCCTAGACTCTCCTGTATGTAAGTTTTCTACTTCTATTTCAGTAATCAAGGCAACTATCTTTCTACAGCATCAAACAACTCTCACCTATACCTTTCTTGCTCTTACCTTGCCCCCTTCCCATTATTTCTTGGACTTGACTCTATTCTATAAGTAGTATATAAAGTCAAAACTGTTGCACGGAGAAGCAGGACTCTTGAAAAGCAATGTCCATGTATACTCAAAAAGGCTGCCTGTAATGGCACACCATCAACTGTTCTTTAAATTCAAAAGTCAGTTACAAAAAGTCACAACTTGCTATTCAGCACTGTCAGGAACTTCCAATTGCATCAGTTAATTTCACCGAACAATAACTTGTAGACATTCAAATGCACTAATCCAAGCGTTCAGCGAAGTTTAAAGGAAAAGAAAAGTTTATTTAACATCCGGCTAGCGCTTTCAACAAGGTCTTCTTCAGGCCGTTATACAATTTTTCAAAAACTTTCACATACATTTATAGAGGATGTGACATAAACAATCTGATGTCATATCCTGTGCAATTTAAAAACAGTTAAAAATGAAAACATTCACCTAACCATTTAAACACTGTGACATTTAAACACATAGCACTCTTGGTAGGAATAGCAAATATAGCTACTGTTTATAAAAGCATCAAAACTTTTTTGCATCCCTAAAACTATTACAAATAAAATATGTTTGAACTTTAAAATTATAGAACATTCTACTAACCATTTAAAGGCTGTTGAGTTAAAATACCTGACTTTTAGTTAGGTATGACTTCTTACAAGCAACATTAGCACATGCGTTGACAAATGCCATAAACTACACTGCTATTCGCACGATCATCAACAATTACAGTTCTGTGACTGTTCACACTAAAATACCTTGAAAGACTGAATATTCTACTAAACATTCAGGCATCTTGAAGTAGTATACCTAACATTCCGTTAGGTGTAACAAATTGTAATATTACCAAGCGCTAAATTCTTGTTACTTATAACACATATAAGACCTACGTGTGTAGGGGGGGGGGGTTGGGATGAGAGAGGGGGGAGGGGAAGGGGGGAATGTGATACTGATGATGGTGTATGAAACAACTGGTGAAAGGTCAGTCATGCCAGACAAGGGGGTGGAATAGAAAGGGTAAAGGGAGTGGGGGGAAAAAGGGGGGGGGATGATGGGAAGGGGCAGGAAAGCAGGGGATGGTAAATGATCCATACACAAATAGGATCAGAAACTAGGGAAAGAGGCGAGCACAGTGACAGAGTCATGCTAGAAAGTATTAAGCTAAGTGTTGGAATATGACTGGAAAACTAGATTCAGCGAATAGGTTTACCTTTGAGTATGGGCTTGATTGATATCCTGTCATTTAAGCCGGGGCTCCTAAAGCCCTCAATCTAATGATCCATCTCACCTCTGTCTGTTCTGTTTTATTATACACATCCCCTCTTCTATTACCCGGTTTGTTCAAGTCTATTACTTGAAACACAAAGCTATGTTCCTTCGAGGTATTCGAGACGTGTTTGGCCAGTGCATTGGATAAACATAGCATCTTAATTTTATAGACATGCTCCCTAATTCTCTCTTTAAGTTTTCTATCTGTTTTCCTACGTAAAGCATGGGACAATATCATGAGGTGGCCAAATATATAACATGTTCAGAATCACATGTAGCTGGTGATGTAAATGTGAATTCTTGTTTAGTAGTTGGGTGCGTAAATGCATTGGATTCTTTGATATACCTACATTGGTTACATTTATGACATTTCTTTGTTGTATTAATGTTATCACCACTAGGTCCTGCTCTATCTATCCTATTTGGGCCACACAACATCTTATGAAGGTTCATTTTATTTTTATATGTAAATTTAGGGTATCACCTAACATCTTAGAAATGGTTGCATCTGTTAAAAGGATATCCCAGTGTTTCTTATAAATGTACTTAATGCTATTTACATCCTGAGTAAAATGTATGGGAATCGAACACACTGATTACTATTATCGGGGAAATGTCCAGGGCTCAATGTGTCAGCATGTTGCACAGCAAAGTATGGATGTGCTCTACCTTCCCTTAGACTGTCTATCCCTCTAAAGTTTTCTTCAATTTCATCCTCTGCATACGACCTCCCCAAAAATTTAGTCCGTAAGTCATCTAACTCACCCAGAAATCCTGGATAGTTAGAGTTCAACCTAGATGCTCTCATCACTTGGCTCCTCATAATATTACTAAATATATGGCCTGGATGTATACTGCTGTGATGAAGTAAGGTGTTTCTATAGCATTGTTTCCTGTACACCCCTGTATTCAGGGAACCATCAGGAAGCTTTTCTATGTACACATCTAGGTAGGGTATAACTTCTCTCGATTTAGTCATAGAGAATTTTAGAAATTTCGTAGCCGTGTTCATTTTAATTTCCAAAATATTTAATTCCTCCTCTGTACCACCCCAAATCAGAAAGAGGTCATCAACAAATCTGGTGTAACAGAGGGCATATTTCCTAAATTTATCAAACTGAAAAAGTGATTCATCCTCCCAATCGGCCATAACTAAGTTGGCGTAGCTATTGGCACAAGAAGTGCCCATAGCTACGCCATCCTTTGTATATAAATTTGACCATTAAAAATGAAGATGTTATTCATTAATACTATTTCCATTAGGTTACAAATCACCTCAATTCTACCTTCAGAGTAAGTACCTTCCTTCACTAACCGTCTATTAAGCCTCCTGAGTCTATCATGATTTGGTATCACTGTAAAGAGTGACTGGACATCAAATGTTACTAACAATCTATCATGTATGTCATGCTTATTTTGGGTTTCCACCATTTCCTCATATAGTTTAATTAAAAACTGTTTCGTATCCCTTAATATATGCTCATACTTGTTAACTATAGGCCTTAACAAAGATTCCAAGTATAGAGATATGGGCTCGGTAATCCACCCTTTACCTGCAACAATGGGTCTCATTGGTGGACATTCACCATCTTTGTGTATCTTAGGGATACCTTGAATGATAGGTATAGTAGGATGTTCAACTATAAAGTATTTAAATAATTCCTCATTAATTTTACCTTCCTTCAACATAGCATCTAAACTGTTGTACACATTAGATATAATCCTATCAACTGTATTAGTATTAATCTTTTGGTAGAAGCTATTGTCATCTAACATCGAGGTCATCCGTTGTTTGTAGAAATCCATGTCCATCACAACGACTGGACCACCCTTATCAGCAGGCCTTATCATGATTGTCCTATCATTCTTTAGGCTTGTAAGTGCTTTTCTTTGGGTTGGTTTTAAGTTACCAGCCCATCTCTTACTTCTATTAGCATAATCATTCTTATGTAAGTCTTGTTCAACAAGTTGGGAATAAGCTTCTATGAGGGGATGGTAATTAGGAACATAGGTACTAGGTTTTCTGAATGGATGTTGTGTTTGAACATTTATAATAACTTTGTAGTAGTGATAAGTAGGTGAGTAAGTGTAATTTATAACATAGTGCTACATTAACTTAGTGTTTTTATAGCAGTAAGTTGACAAGAATGATTGTAGCCTATTCAAGTGTGCATCTTTTCTGCTACCTATTTCTTGTAGTTATGATGATCAAGTGAGTAAGTGTGATTAATAATACAGTATTTTATTTTGTTAGTGGTGTATGCCATTTGCTCAGTACTACCGAGCATAGTGCTTTATTTAGCTGCTTCTACAGATTTAAATACAGCACTGCATATTCTATAATATAACGCTTGGTAGCTTAACCCACGAACTCCCTTTTTAGTAGGTCGTGGCATTTCTGACTTGTTGAAACGTAGATCGACCCTATGTCTTTAAGTTTAAATACTTGATTATAAAGGAAAACTTTTCTTAAAAATGCTTCATCATAAATGTTTCAGTTAGCCTGCAATATCCTTATGTTATGATCGATGTACTCGATGAGAATGTTTATAGAATGTAGTGAAGGGTTATTGACAGTCTATTTTTATAAATATATTTTGGCAGCAGTGATTACAGTTTGTAGCTATGGAATTTATTTGTAAGTTCAGCAATTTATTGTGCACATACAAATTTGAATGTTTATAATAACTTTACATTTTACATAGAATCAGTGAAGATTTGATTTATATGTTAGAATTGATTTTTATTATATTAAGATAGAAGAAATGTTTTGCAAATAGTGAAGTTTTTAAAATGAAGATCAGGATGTCACTTTAAATGTTTAAATATTTATACCAGCTGACCTTGCATGTGATTAATTTGTATATATAATCTCCTAACTGATTGCTGTTTGAATTTTAATGGTCTGACGAAGCCTTAGTGAAAGCACTTACCCATAGCATGCTACAATAAAATATTCCATTTTAAGATAATCGTTGGCATTTCATTTAGCACTCTCTGTTGGATTATACTACTTTTACAACGCCTGAATAACCTGGCGCCAAGTTGGTTCCGTGGTCAACTCTCAGTTTTTTTATTTATCATTTGTTTTTCAATTTACATGTTATTATAAGTGTATTAATTGCACCAAAAAAATGTTTGAAACAATTTTATTATTATGTGATTTTGTTTATATCTGTATTTTCACTTTTGTTTATATCTGTAATTCATTTTTGTAACTAATTGTAATCATTGTATCTGGAGCTTTTCTCCTTGGGTCTCTGCTGAAAAACGACACCTGCCCAGCCACACCAACCCGGTTAACAAATGGCAAATAAATAAATAAATAAACATACTGGAACTTGTGCTCACAAATATGGGAGAACACTGCACCCTCCAATGTCTGGTCCTCTCTGGTAAGGTCTGACCATAAAACTGTCTCCTTCGAAATCAAAATCAAGTCTATAATCCAATTAAAACCATTAACAGTTAGGGACTATTTCAATGCACATTACCTTTTATTAAGTGCTGGATTGTTAAAATTCAGTGCCCTGCCAAACCTTGAGAACACAGCAGCCTATGCTGAATTGCTCTCTGTACAGCTATGTCAATGGCTGCATAGAGGCTACTGTACCTACCATGAGTAAGCCCAGGACTAGCCCCAGAAACAAACTGCCCTGGTGGCATCCCAACAAAATTACGGCAAAAATTAGGAAGGGTGATTCACAAAAAGAACTCTCATCAAACCTAAATAGGCTAATTAGGTCAAGCAAAGACAACTTTGATGTTAAGATAGCCTCCCAGGTGAAAGATGACTATAAGGCCTTCTTCAGCTATGTCAGAAATTTCAAGGTGAGCACACAGCAGTGTGCTGAACTGGTGGTTAATGGTACCACATTTTATGATCCTGAAGATATAGCAAACCTGTAAGCGGACAAATTCAGCCCCAAATTTACCCCCCTCTCACCCCCTATGGTTCCCCCCAAAATACCCTCAAACATAACCCCTCCAACTACAAGTAGGGAGTATGTACTGGCTGCACTCTCTAAAGAAAAGAACAAGGCCTCAGTGGGCCCAGATAATATCCCAGAATGCCTTCTGAACAGTCTAAAATATGACTTATCCGGACCCCTGGAGTCAGTATTTAACTATAGTCTTAAACCAGGCTTTGTGTCATATGACTGGAGGACTGAGACAATCATCATCCATCATAAGGGATGACCTCCAATAGATCCTGCAAAATACAGACCCATAGTCTGACCAGTCATCAAAAGAATCGTCATGGAAATTATCAGCAAGGACATAGGAGACCTCCAGACACTAGACCCATCATCTTTTGGCTTTGTCAAAGGAAGGTCCTGCTTACTGAAGGACTTCTTTGAAAAGGTCACTAAGGCAATGGATAAGAGGAAAATGGTGCGGACTGCCTACCTAGATATGGCTAAAGTATTTGATACAATACCCCACATGGACATTGTCAACAAACTTACTGAACTAGGTGTAAACTCCTGTCTTTCTTTTTCTTTCTTTCTTTCTTTCTTTATTTATTTCACACACTAGATAGCTAGCTGGCTCACTGGTAGGACCCAAGAGATTAGAACTGGTGAGTCTACATCCTCAAAGATGCCAGCCACCAGTGGAGTCCCCCCCCCCCATGGCTATAAGCTAGGTCCACCCCTCTTTGGCATCTACTTCTGAAATGTTAAACCCAATGTCAAAGGCCTCTGAATAACCAAGTTAGCAGATGATTGCAAACTGTGAGCAATCATTGAATCCCCCCAACATGAAAACACCCTTCAGGAAGGTCTAACATAGACAAACACTTGCTGCCAAAGCCATGGCTTAAAACTCAATACCAAGAAATGCATTATACCTTTTGAGAAGTCAGACACCCCAGGTAACTATATCATCAATAAAACACCCCTAATAGTTAATTCACTATTCAGGAATCTGGGAACTTATGTACATTATGGACATTTGTCCAAGGTAGTAAGAAAATCCTTCTATATTGCTCAGGTGCCCCCTTCAGTATGTACCTGACCAGACAGATGCAGAAACTGGAATGCCCATGAAGGTTCCTTATAAAAAGAATACAAGGAGTAAACACAATGTCCTATGCTGATCACCTTAAAGCTCTGTCTCATTGCCCTGTATCATGCAGACTTCTGAGAGGTGATCTTTGCCTGGCATACAAGGCATCCATGGACCCAGTTTTGAAGAACCTTTAACAGAATGACTAAACAAACATCACTACATTTAAAGACCTAAATTTTGCTTGCAACATAAATAGGACATTTTGGAGAGACAGATATGTTTCTCAGAGACTTTCCTTTCTCTGGAACAATTTCTTCATCCATGTGAAGCAGAGTTTCTCCCGATCTATGTTTAAGTGCAACATGAACAGATGGGTGGGTAATCAAAAATTCACCCCTGGTCTGGTGCCTATATTTCTGATGGACAGAAGCAGTCAGTAAATCACCCCTATATAAATCAAATTTGTGGGTCACATTTGGATTGCACGACTAGGCTTATAAGGGCCTCAGTGGTCATTAGCCTAGTATATACCTATGAATCTATGAAATGCTGGAAAGAAAACCCACAAAATAATACCCTACAGAGAGCATACATAGCAATTAGAAAACAATGCTGAGTGTTAATTACCACAGTTAAAGCTATGTTTCTTAGAACTAAGCAACTCACTTTGCTTCTCAAAAATTATTCTGGAAAGTGGTTAAAGTTCTATTCAGCCACTGATAAATCCTTGAATAACCTCACTCCTCTGACATCTTTTGCCAGTGATTGCAAGCCCTTCCTGTTCACTACCTTCATTGAATTAACAAACCTACTCTGGCCCTACAAGCTGTGATCTAACTTTTCATATTGTGACTTCCCTCCTCTGGGCCAGTGATCAAGGAGTCTCAATCCTCACCACAGATGCTGGTCAGGGACGCTCACCTTGAACAAAAATAGATACACACAGTATTTCCAGATGCAGCTCTTTGCACCAAGCACAATTTCCCTTAAGAGCTCTCTGCCGATTCTAATTCCAAAAATTTGGCCTTCAGATCAAGTCTCTTTAACTCCAGATGGATTTTTAAGTGCTCTGAGGAAAAGGTGAACTGTTGTGTTTCTGAGGGCTACACATCCCTATCACCAGACTGGTTATCCTCCTGGTTGACGATCTGGGCTCCAGCAGTGATTAAGGCTGAAATCATTTCCTCTTTAGTCAGGCTGGAATGCACCAGTCCTATGACTTTGCACACCTTGGCCAACTGGTTCACTGTCAGCTTGCTATAATCCTCTGCTGACATCTTTCCCTGCTTTCCCTGACTAAAGTAAACTAACAAAAATAAATAAAACTGCTGTGAAAAATTAAACTCTGTATGTTTACTTTCTGGCTGATGAGAGTACACACACCTTCAGTGATAACTGCTTAAAGGCTTCAGAAGTTCAATTAATGTCCCCACCACTGCTCCTCAATATGTGATGTCCCTCCTCTTGGACAGTAATTAAGGAGTCTCAATCCTCACCACAGACACTGGTGAGGGATATGCACTTGGAACAAAAATAGATACACACAGTATTTCTAGATACAGCTCTCTGCACCAAGCACAATTTCCCTTAAGAGCACACATGGAGCACACTCAGTCCTGGGGCAGGGTGCTCCTCTCTCTCTCTCTCCAGGGCCACCAAATAAGACTCTCCACTGACACAACTGTAGAGTTGAGTCCTCAGCCAAGTGCTCCAAGCCAAGTCCTCCACCACTGTCACTGCGAAGCCAGTGCTCTCTGTCCCTGCTCAAGTAGTTGACACACACACTCTTTGAGATTTTATTTTCACACACACACACACACACACACACACACACACACACACACACACACACACACACACACACACACACACACACACACACACCTGGGAAAGGCTGTCATAGATTTACCAGCTATGCTCCCTCTGCCCAGACTATAAGGGAGATACTGCCACCAGAACACTCCAAAGCCAGCTACCCTAAGGCTCTTATAAGGATACCCAATTATACTGTGTAAAATTAATACTAATACAAATGGTAATGTTTGCCCAATGCAGCAAGGCTTTCAGGAGTGAGCCACAGTGTCAGCAAATAAATATAAGTTCATAGGTTCATAGGTTCATAGGTTGGTACTAGGCTATCAGCCCTAGGGCCTATGCAAGCCTAGCCATAACAATTCCCTGGATATTTCTTCCCACAATATTTACTTCTCCAGGCCCCTGTCTAGCAGGGCGACTGACATGATCCCTGGGGTGAATTTCCTATCTCCCATCCAATCATCAAGGTTCATTTTGAAGAGGGCCAATGAGGTGCTCTGCTTGATATGTATGGGCAGTCTATTCCAGAGTATGGGGAGTCTCTGGGTCAGGAACTTATCCCTCCAGCATGTTTTGTTCATTGTGATGACAAGGTTTAGATCCCTGGAGCGTGTGGCTCTGAGGGATTGGGATTTCTTTAAGTGGAGCATGTCCAACAGCTCAGGGTTTGACATGGCCTTGTATGTTAAGCAGAGATCGCCTCTGAGTAGACGATATGCCACAGAGTATAGCTGGAGTTTTTTTAGATGGTCAGTATATGGCATCTGCTTTAGGCCTGTGATTCTTTTATTGAGGTATTTCTGTGGCCTTTCCAGCTGTTGCAGATGTCTTGTGAGGTACATACCAAACGAGGCATTATACTCTAAAATGGGTCTAATGAGGGATGACTACAGTGGAACAATGACCTCCTTTTTTCTGGATGAAAAGCCCTTAGTGATGAGGTGTGCCACATAGAAGGATTTCCTGACTGTTGTGGCAATGTGGTTATCGAAAGTGAGACCACTGTCCACCTGTGTCCCTAAGTCTCTCATCACACTTTCGATGTTTAGTGTCCTGCCACCTATGTGGTAATTTATGGGTACATGTTTTTTTTCCAAAGGGGATAACTATACATTTCTTGGCATTAAGCTTGAGCCCATGGCTCTGGCACCAGGCATATGTTTCCTTAAGGCCCTTTTGTAGAATATCCACATCATTTGGGGATTCAATAATGGCTCCCAGTTTGCAGTCATCTGCAAACTTTGTTAGCCAGAGTCCCTTAGTGTTGGCCTGTACTTCAGAGAAGTAGATGCCAAACAAGAGTGGTCCCAGGACTGAACCCTGAGGTACTCCACTTGTCACTTGTCTGGAGCTGGATTTAGAGTCAGCTGCTTTTACTGTCTGGGTTCTGTCAGTAAGCCAGTTAGCAACCCATCGAGTGACATAGGGATTTATGCCCAGCTTAGTAAGTTTATCTATGATTCCAAAATGGGGGATGGTGTCAAAGGCCTTGACGAGGTCCAGATAGGCTGTGTGGACTGCTTTACCATTGTCCACAGCTCTGGAGACTGATTCGAAGAAGTCAATCAGATTCAGGAGACAAGATCGGCACAAACCCAAACTGGGTGGGGTCCAGTGTATGAAGGTTGTCAGTGTCTTTGTTTATAAGTTCCATGATAATGCGTTCCATGCCCTTGCAAATCAGGCTTATCAGACTGATGGGACGGTAGTTCCCGGGATCCAAGGTGGATCCTCCCTTGTGGAGCGGGATAACTGTAGCTGTGCACCACTCAGTGGGCATGAAGCCTGAAGTGAGGCTATGATTAAACATGACACTTAGGTGAGGTGCCAGTTCATTTTGTAGTTCATGTAGTACACAGCCTGGGATGTCATCTGGTCCCATGGATGCTGTATTCTTAGCTTTGGAGAGTGCGGTTTCTACCTGTGTGGCCGTGTTTATCGGAATTTGACAATCTTTTGGTATTGAGATGGGCCCTTTAGGGGGTGAGAGTGGGGTGAAGTTGGCACTAAATCGATCTGCCAAGATATTGGCAATATCCTTGGGATCAGTATATTTAATGCCATTCTGTTGTAACTCAGAGCAGATCTGAGCATTGCCATTTAGATTCTTGACATAACTATAGAATGCCTTGTGGTTGTCTTTGGAATCTTAGGCAATTTTATTTTTGTAACTAGCTTTTGAGGATTTTATGAGGAATCTCAGCTTCTTACTGAGGCTGGTGAGGGAGTTTTTTGCATCCTCTTTTTTGCAACAGTTTCTTCCTTCTGTTGTATAGTTTGTTTATAGCAGGAGACCACCAGATTGGCTTCCTTTTTTTGGAGAAGAGCATCTTGGTTCTATTTGGGATGGCACGATTCATGCACGAGTGGATGTGCTCGTACAGTGCCTTAGTGTAGAATTCTGCAGTCGAACTTCCAGATCCTGTCTGCGTGGGTGTTGTGAAGTTTGTCACTTCTGACTTCAGTCGCTTGAAGTTGACTTTGGAGAAGTTTTTTTTAAGGAAGTTTCCTTACTGGGGGGTGGGGGTGGGATGTGGATGTCAAGGGTGATTTGCTTATGGTCAGACCTGACCAATGAGGGGGTGACCACTGGTGTGGAGCATCTATCTCCCATGTTGGTAATGACCAGGTCTAGGATATTGGAGCCCCTTATTAAGTACTCTTAATGGTTAAAATATTCCCTAAAATACCAGCTACAATGAAAAGTTTATTCAATAATAAATAATAAAAGAACATGAAGATACTAAATATCTATTTATACTAAACACCAGAGTTTCAATCACGGAAAATATTAAAAATAACACAAATGCATACATTCACACAGTACTTAACTAATCTCACTATATTTTCCTGACTGATCTAAAGAATTACTATTCCCTAGTTACAAACCTAGAAGAGACATCACACTGCATAGGGTGTGATGTTCACTTCCGAAATTATGTTATGTACTTAGTTCACTTAAAAATCAAACTGTAAAATGTAACTATAAAATACGTGCTACAAAATAATGCAATAGAAAATAGTAGGTAGTCCACAGTTGAGTTAAAAATGGAATATCCTTTATTGAAATACACAAACTAGCGATCCTAGCTGAGTGTAATGAGAAGCATCAAAACATTCCTTATATAATCAGGTGGTTTGGAGCGAGGGAGTAGTTACAGAAGGTGGTTCTGTTAAGAGCAGTAAAAGCATTAAAATCTTTCCTTTAGTCAAGTCCCCCTTCCCCCTTAAAACCATAGTGTAATCAGAGACTGTGCTAACTAAAACTGAATCTAGAAAGCTAGAGACAAATTACAATTTAAGACCAGTTTATTAACACTTTGTATAGGCTAACCAACTAATCAAAACTTTATTAATTAAGAAACAAGCTAACTAAAAAATTACTAAAGTAAAGCAAGATAAGGGGGTTGAGTGATCCTTCTTTGTCAAGTTTCAAAAACAGACTGCCCTGAGACGTATGTCTCATTTAGTATTAAAACATAATTTCAGTGCTGAATTATTGAATGACATCACATACATCTGGTCATCTGAGTCTGGTTCCCACACTACTCCCTTTAGTTTAAACTGAACCAGAATCTAGCACATATGTGTCATAATTCATGCACATAGAGCTTTGCTAAGATGTGTTACAGCATCTGAAAACTATAAAATCATTTCAAAAATGTCCAACCCTCCAGGGTAGCAATTAGCTTGCCCCTAAGGGCAATACAGTAGGATTTCTAGTCCTGGTTTACACAGACATTTTGTTTGTGACTGCAATCAGAACTTTAAGATACAGTCTTTATGGCCTAAACCAGGTACATTTCAGACTATTTTTCAAAGTTAGCTAGACTAAGATTAACCTCTTCTCTTCCAGTATCCTCTGTTACAATATATTCATTTCAACAGTTACAATGCAGTCTGACATACAGGTGTATTTATTTTCTGTCCAGCAGGACTCACTGTTGGTACATTTTTAACACAAGCAGCTTTACAAATACATGTTCAACACATGCACCTGTACAAATCAGTTTGATATACAAATGGCACATAATTCTTTACAAAACTGCAGCTAGCTATGCTGGCATATGCTTGTATCTACTGCCCTACTTCTCCTGGCATAGCTGGCAATACCTCACACCATCACATATATACCTGCACCTCCTACAAGCCATCTTGTTAACATTTGTGCAATATTTGATTCCCAAAAAAACACCTCCAAACAAGTAAGAAAACTGCTTGAAAATCTTGACAAAAAGAACTGGAGCTAATACCAGCCAGTTTTATCCTGATTCCTCCAAATGTTTGCAAAATGCAAAACTAACTGGCACATGTATAGTCTATCTCTTACAACAGGTATTGACCCAGATCCTTTTAAAACACAGAGTAATAATACATCTACATAAAAAAATAAACTGCACTGCATCCCATAAATTTTAGGCTCATCACAAATCAATGTCCACTTACGACAGTATTTGAACACTTTTCTATAAACAAATTTTTGATGATATAAACAAATATGGCTTGCTTACATATTCCCAACATGGTTTTCACAATGGCTTTTGCACAGAGACAGCACTATATCCAATGACCAGCATTATATATGGTAATTTGAAAGATAACTTATACACAGCTTTTTGGTTTTTGTAAATTTTTTTTATATAATCAGAGCATATAAAACCATTTAATCACATTGCATGCCTAAATTAGAAAATCTAAAGCTTGTATTAGGCACTATAAATATCAACTACATAGGACTTTGCAGGTCTGAGTGGAAACGACACTTTGTGAAATAGTCACCTTTCACTGCGGTAAACCACAACATTTGGTATCTGGACTATTACACTTTTCATTGTTGATTAATAACGTTACAAGTGAATTACCTGGAACTAACCACTGACAATATTCTGATGCTTAAGTCAGGCATGGCTATTAGTAACATACAACAAAAAGGATTTCCTTAGCTTTTCCAAATGGACTGGAAAGAACACAATTGTCATGAATACAAATAAATGTAGTGTTGTGCTTTTGTCAACACTCAAAAATAATTGATTCTATCCCTATCATACTCTTTGTCCCAGAATAAAATCGTAGTCCTAATGTTACCCACCAAAATTGTGTAGGCCTAAATGTGATCTTACACTAGGCTAGGATTCAGAAAGGATTACTTCAAGCAGGAAGCTGTAACAATAGCGGTTATCCCATCACCTAACCCTTTCTGATTCATAGACCATGCTGTTACTGAGATTTTCTCCACTAGTGGAGGTCACAGAGCAAAGACAGTCCTGCTGTTCAAGCCACGTGCTCATGTGGCAATTCGGGGAGGGACTAATGCTATTGGCCCTGTGTTCTCCCCAATAAACACCTGCAGCTCCTGAGTAAAACTGGTAAGTAATTCAGATAATCACTTGGCTGCATAATTTTCTACTGTTGAGGGAAAAAGTGAATATGCTGTCAAAAATGATGGTCACACATTGACGTCAATGGAAACAGCCGTGATGCATGTGAGCATCTCAACTGCCCAGAATTTCACAGAATGTCCAGACTTTGGTCTGTTTGTCATAAATTTCTGGTTTTCTGGCACATTTTTAGGGATTGAAGTTAGTAAATAATGGCAGACATTTGAGTTTTAGACTTTATATCCTTCAAAAAATTGTGGTAATACAAAACCTAATATTTTATGAACTTTCTAACTTTATAAAAACAATATTTAAAATTTGTCCCTGAATTTGAGCTTCTGACTGTCGAGTTATCATTTAGAAAGTATTCAGAAACAATCATTTAGAGAATACTTTTTCAGCTAAAACTTTGTCATAACTAATAAAAAAAAACAATCTTAGTTTCCAAGCTGGAGTATGGCCTTCCCCTCACTACCTTAACATTTTGCCACAAACACATCCTGCTGTCCTCATCAAGAATTTCTGCTCTAAGAGGTATGCAGGTAAGTTCAACAAAGATGTGAGATGGTGTTTGCATGTGTGTGTGTGTGTGTGTGTGTGTGTGTGTGTGTGTGTGTGTGTGTGTGTGTGTGTGTGTGTGTGTGTGTGTGTGTGTGTGTCTGTATTAGATCTTGCATTTGGGTGAATGAGTGTTTCTGTGAGTGTGATTAACTATGTGCAGGCTTGTTAGTGTGTGTGTGTGTGTGTGTGTGTGTGTGTGTGTGTGTGTGTGTGTGTGTGTGTGTGTGTGTGTGTGTGTGTGTGTGTGTGTGTGTGTGTGTGTGTGTGTGTGTGTGTGTGTGTGTGTGTATGTGTGCAGTCAGAGCAACTTCATATTAAATACACTTGACTGAATTATTAGGCTAGATTATTGTCCAAAAATTAAATAAATATTGTCAGAGAGAACAGCTGACCGTTCCCTCAGAAACAACAGAAGTGCAGCTGCAACATTACACAGACATGCTAGTTTGTCAATAGCTAAAACAGTCTTTTCAAGTATTGGACCTGCATGATGGAACGAAATTCCACTTGATGACAGAACTGTGCAAACCCCGAAAATGTGAAGAAATGCTGAAAATATTCCTTATGAAAACCCTAAAAACTTGTGAAAGAATGCCGGAAACATTCCTTATCAAAACCCTTAAAAACATATGAAATAATGCTGGAAAGATTCCTTAACAAAGAAAGCAAACATCTGTTTTAGAGATGTGGAGAGACAGACTACATGAGGAGAACACATAGAATTTCTGAGGCTGAACTTTATAAGAACAGAGAGATAAAATGCATACAAAAGCAAATAAAATGACGTGAGAGTAATGGTTCAGGTCATTATATGAGTGTACATCCAACACTTAAAAGGAAGAATGTGGTTTTAAGTCAGTTGGCTTGGGTTTCCTTGTTTAACTACTAAAGATGCAGTTTTTGTTTAAGAAAGTGATTTTTTGATTAAACAATTTTTTCACAGAGGATGTAAACAGTTTTAGTTTAAAACTGTATAAACACATTAGTCAAGGAAACATTCTAAGTATAAAGGAAACCGTAGTTCTAGGCGATTTTAATATAGACTGGAACGCCTGCTCCTCTGAATCTCCTACTACCCATGTAAACCTACATGGCTTTACACAGGTCATATCTACTATGACCAAGATAAGCAAACCTCAGGATAAAGAGAGCTTACTAGACTGGATATTGATCAATAGTCATCCCCAAATGTATACATAAGAGACCCTCCCTGACGACCTTAGTGATCACTGCCTTACCTTCATTGTTAGACACAAAACAAATTATCCCCACCAGCCCACCTATAGAATTGTTAGAAACAACAAGAGCTTCAATCCAACTAACTTTCAAAATGAGCTTAAATCATGTAACTGGTCTGCCCTAAAACAACTACCCCTGGATGATGCTGTTGCCTTCTTTAACAATAAATTCCTCACCATCCTTAATTCTCATGCTCCTGATCACACATTCGGAACAAAACAAAAAGTGTACTTTGGCTCTCAAAAGACACCAAATCAAAAATCCTACTCAGAAATAAGGCATGGGCCATATGGCGTACCACTAAAACCCCACAAGACCAATTAAAGTACAGGCAATTAAGAAATGAGACAAAAAGATCCATTTTGTTAGATAAAAAAAACTTTTACTGCCTACACCAGCAGAAATGTCAAAATAATCCTCACAAATTCTGGGCAGGGATAAACAAACTACCATGCCCAGGACAAACCCCCACACCAACTCCCTCTGCCTGCACTGACAAATTACCAGAGGATGTCGCTAACATTTTCAACAGTTTCTTTACTGAAACTGTCCATTCCCTAGCCGACCAACTACCCCAACATTCCTCTAACTCACTTGATTCTAATCCCACTACCCAGCATTCCTTCAGCTTCCAACCAATCACCACATCTTTTATTTGTACACTAATCAAAAAATTAAAACCCACGACACTAGCTGCTGATCTTCTCCCTGCCGAATATCTGCAGAAATCAGCAGATGCTATTGCATATCCCATCTCCATCCTAATCAACCGCACCATATCAGAAGCCACAGTCCCATCCATTTGGAAAATATCTCATGTTATACCCCTTCATAAAGGTGGTAGTTCTACTGAACTGTCTAACTTCAGACTGACAGCCATCCTGTTGCCAATAGCTAAAATTATGGAAAAGTGCATCCATAAACAGTTACTTCACTATCTAATCCAAAACAAGATATTGGCCAACTCGCAGCATGGCTTTAGGCCACACCACAGCACCACCTCAGCCCTTCTCTCCTTCTCCAATGCTATTAATCATAACACAAACAGTAATAAATTATCCTCAGCCCTTTTCTTAGTCCTCTCAAAGGCTTTTGACATGGTTAACCACCAACTTTTCATCCATACCCTGAAAACAATGTCCTTAGACATCCACTCTCTCCACTGGTTCCAATCATATTTGAATGACAGACAGCAAGCTGTTCTTTGGCAGAATAAACTATCCAGCCTCCTACCCAACACCTTGGGTGTCCCCCAAGGGTCCATTCTAAGCCCCCTTTTGTTCTCTATTTTCATCAACAATCTGCACTCTGTCATCCCTAAAGCAATTTACATTCAGTATGCAGATGACTCTACCTTGATCTGCTCTGCCTCCTCCCAGACAGAACTTCAAGCATTAATTCAGGATATCTTTAACAGAACTTAGACTTGGTTTTCTAATCGTCGACTGATTCTAAACCCTAACAAAACAGAAGTACTACTTTCCCCCCAGCCAAAAGTCCAAATAATTATCCTCCTCCATTATTTCTAACAATAAGACCGTAATCTCCCCAGATGTCTGTACAAAGCTCCTAGGTGTTACCATAGATAACAAACTTAAATTTGATATGCACATAAGTAAAACTATTAAAACCATTAATAAAATACTCGGTTCCCTATGTAGGATTAAATCATTCCTTACCACAACTGCCAGAACTGCCATTGCCCGCTCTCATCTACTCTCCACCCTTTTCTATGCCTCCCTCTTCTTATCAACCTAAACAAAACTGATCTTAACAAACTCTCCAGCTGCTACAATCACATTGCCAGATTTGCTACTGGCTTACCCTATAGAACTCACCATTGTATAAACCTAAATAATCTAGGCTGGCTGGAACTACCCAGGTTAATTCAGTACAACCAACTTATAGTAACCCATAAAGTACTTTACTATCCTGATAATACACCTGCTCTTAGGCACATTATCTACCCCTACTGCAACCCCAGACCTCTCCGCTCATCCAATAGACTTGTAGTGCAAACTGTCAAAGCCAACAATTCGGCCGGAGATTCTCTGTTTGCCAACTCTGTGGGTAAAACTTGGAACTCCCTACCTGCTAACATTACTCTAGAGGCATCCCTACCTCTATTCAAGGAAAGTCTTAAGCAGTATTTCAGGTCTCACTGGCTTTGTCCTTGCTCCAAGCCTGACTAATAATTTAGTTATATTTGTGTTCTAATTATTTCACTACCTGCAATATGTTGTAATGTAAGTTACCAGTTAATCTCTCAGGTTGGGTGATTGTTTAATATACTTGTTTATTATAGAGTCTGTTAATGTTCTTAAGTTGTACTATGTATGTTTTCTTTTGTATATACCTCTGGAGCTTTTCTCCCCGGGTCGCCGCTGAAAATGGACATGTATCCAGTCGGACCAACCCAGTCAACAAATGTAAAATAAATAAATAAATACACTAGTTTAAGCAGTTTATCTTCTGATGAAGTGGCAGTTAAAACATCTAATTTTGGAAATGTTCAGAAGCGTTTTGAGATTATTATGAACAAAAAGACAGTGAAAGAGGTGAAGGGCCCGATTCAGAAAGGTTGTCTGTAGTTGTACACAGGGTGCACAGTTGGTGGTAACCATTTCCAATTGAGAGACAGGCATATCATGGTGCTTTAGCAGGAAGATGTGCAGAGGCCATTGAGCTGTTTCTACGGCCATCTTAAATACTAACAAGGTATTCCAGGGGAGCAACCTATGCAAGTGTTCTACTTCAGAATTGTCTGCAGTATGGCATTTATGCAGCCAAACCACTCTGCTGCATAAAGTGAAATGCATGCCCACAGATGCTCATGTTAATGAACACTGCCAAAATCTTGGGTTCATTCATCATAGGAGAGGTAAGTCCCAGAGAGTTTGGCAGAAAGGTAGTGCTGTGGTGTGTGTATGCATGCTTGTATGTGTCAAGCTGTATGTGTGAGTCTATGTCTCCCTGGGAGGTCACACTGGGAATGGTAGTATAGGTGTGTGTGAATGGGGATGTGTGTGTGTGTGTGTGTGTGTGTGTGTGTGTGTGTGTGTGTGTGTGTGTGTGTGTGTGTGTGTGTGTGTGTGTGTGTGTGTGTGTGTGTGTGTGTGTGTGTGTGTGTGTGTGTGTGTGTGTGTGTGTGTGTGTGTGTGTGTGTGTGTGTGTGTAAGTGTGCGTGAGTGCGTGAATGCGTGTGTGTGTGTGTGTGTGTGTATGTGTGTGTGTGTGTGTGTGTGTGTGTGTGTGTGTGTGTGTGTGTGTGTGTGTGTGTGTGTGTGTGTGTGTGTCTGTCTGTGTATCTGTGTATGCACAAATGTGCGACATGCTGTCTCATCTCCAAAGTCCCTTATACTAACAAGCAAATCCTGCAATGTTAGCTCAGGTGGATCTCTAGACACCCGGGATACGTTTTGTATCATAACTTAAAGAACTAAAAGATTCCAACTCATTACCTTCTCGCCTCATACAAAGGATATTAGTCCTCTGCACTATCACTAGACATCAGAGACATTTGATGTTTCCTAAGTCTTTAAAAAATTATGTAATGTAAAAGATGGAGGGAGGCTTCAAACCTATCCTTGACATAGCAGCATTAACCTACTTTGCTACCTAATCAATTAATGTAACCACTTTTTAATAATGATTGTCAAAGTGCGATGTTTGACATGATTCAATGATTGCAAACATCTGTGAGTTACAAGGGACTGGGCAAGTATAACAAGCACAACTGGAATATTCCATGAAATCAGGGACAGTTGAGAGGGATGATGGTGTGACCATATGGAGAGAGGCTGCAGGACAAAGCCAGGAGGAACACTATATAACTATTACATGGAGTAATTTAAGAGTTAATCCGGGGATTCAGAAACATTGTGTCTGTGATTGTAGTAAAGTCAGCAGTGTTTGTAGTATGTGTATGACCATCCCTCAGGCTGATTAATAATATGTGCAGCCAGGCCAGTGTGTGCGATGATGATGGTCTCATCATGGCTGCAGTAGGTATCCATGGCAAGATCATTTTAGCCACCCCATGGTCAGAGCATAGCACAAACTGGTGCCGTAAAGATCAATCATGCACTAGTGTCTATGTTAGTCATTATGAGTCGGTGCATACGCATGATGAAGCAACATTGCCAATGTATTGCTGCAACCCAAGGCAATATACATGCAGAGAAATGTCTTGTAGAAGGAAATAAATCAAGGATGGCCAAGTGTGGAGGACAGATGTAGCAGTAATGCAACAGAAACAACACGTATGGACAGAAGACTGCAAAGGGAGCTGCTGACAAAAGCCATGATGCAAAACACCATGGGGGCTTATGACATGCTACACACAGAACACCATGGGGGTTATGACATGTTACACACAGAACACCACGGGGGTTATGACATACACACAGAACACCATGGGGGGTTATGACATACACACAGAACACCATGGGAGGTTATGACATGCTACACACTAAAGAAGATCAGGAGACATGTGAAGAAGAAATATGGACATGGGAAAGGAAAAGAGATTTAATATGGTGTAATATTTATCCAAAGGAGAAAGCAAAACTAACCAATACAAAAACAGCAGCACCAAAGATATTTGAAGAAAAATATAGGGAAAGGAATCCGGATATGGAAAACTTTACAATACAAAAAATAAGAAGACAAAGAGGAAAAGTAGAAAAAAAGATGAGTAATGGAGAAGTCAAAGAAATAGAAATTGAGGTTATGGAACAGCTGCAAAGAGAAGGATTCAGTGTAGAAAATCAAATGCAGAAGCACCACAACAGGATAGAGCAATGGATTTCCAAATTAAGGGGAAACCAGTGGAACAGGAAACAATTGGTCAGGTGCCATATGAAGATAATTTGGAGCCTTCCACAGGAAACCAGTATAAACATTTACAGCAAGGGAAGGAACAGGAAACTGGAAACTCTGATGCAGTCAATGTTGAGGAGTGATAGGCCAGTGAGTTCCCATATGACAGAGCAACATATGACACAGGATGAAATTGAAGAGAAGGGGCTACAGGAAGATGCTACAGAACTTTCTATAGAATGCCCGCAGGAAACAGAAAACAGGGGATGTGCCCTCAGTATGGAAGAAAAGGAGTTAAGAGAAGAGTTGCTTGATTTAATAGACAAAGACAGATATATCAAGATCAATGAGAGAAATAGACTGCAGAAGGTTAATAAAACCCCAAAGGTCAGAAGCGTGATAAAACAAATGAACACAGTAATTAGGACTGTCCATAGAGACCCATGCGATATAACAGAAGTAAACAGAATATATTACTGTGCAGCTAAATTAATAAATGATAAAGTTCTACCACAGGAACACAGGGTAGCAAGGGAAAAGAGGGGGCAAAAGCGAATACCATCATGGAAATATCGAATAGAGAAAACTATAAAGCAGTTAAGACAAGAAGTGTCACTGTTAGAAGATTATAGAAGAGGAAATAGATCAACAGAAATACTAAGAAAGATAGATGTGATTATAGCAATGCACAGTATAAGAACAGATCAGGATCTATTATGCGCTATTGGAGATAAACTAAAAATTTCAAAACAGGCGGAAATACTTAGAAGATATGAAGATAAATATAAGGGAAAAGTACAAAATAAGCAATTTACTGATGACCCAAAAAAGTTTTATAGAGAATTGGGAAATAAGGTAAAAGGAATTGAAAGACCGCCAAAAATTGAGGAAGTAGATACATTTTGGAGAAGCTTCTATGAAGATCCTGTGGAACATAACAAAGATGCTAAATGGATAGAAGAAGTAAAAGAAAGAATAAGAAGTTTAAAGGTACAGGATATGAAATGGGATGAAATAACAGCCAGAGAGATTGAAACAAAGTTGAGAAAAGCCTCTAACTGGAAAACCCCAGGCCCAGATGCAGTACCTAACTTTTTGCTTAAAGTATTAACTTCTTTGCATGAGGATTTAGCCATAAGTAAGAACTATTTATATGCCCACCCCAAACACACACTGCACTGGTTAACAACAGGAAAAACAATGCTCCTACTTAAGACTGAACCTGCAAGCTACCCTAAAAATTATACACTAATAACTTGTCTTCCAACGACATATAAACTATACACAGGAATTGACGCTGACAGAGTTTATAGTCATTTAGAAGAAAACTCAATTAATGCAGTAGACCAAAAGGGCAATAAAAGAAAGTCATATGGAACAAGGGATCATTTGTTGTTAAATAAAGTTATAGTGGAGAACTATAAAAAGGGAAAGAATGTAAGTATGGCATGGATTGACTACAAAAAAGCATTTGATAGTATCCCACATTCATGGATAAAAGAGTGCTTAAAATGTATAAGATACACCCTACACTGATTAACTACATTACAGTAACCATAAAGCAGTGGTAGATTACTTTGCAATTAAGCCATGATAAAGGACAGATTATTATCCCAGGGATAAAAATTCAGAGGGGGATATTCCAGGGTGCAGCACCAGGAAAACATCAGTTTGGGACAATAATATGATATAAAAGAACTTGAGCAAGAGGGAGTGTATAAATACTTGGGAATTGATGAAGGATTAGCAATAAAACATGAACAAATGTGAATAAAACTCAGTAAGGAGTACTTTGAAAGACTTAAATTAATCTTGAAAACAGCATTGACATCTAGGAACAAGATCCAAGCTATAAATCAATTTGCTCTTCCTGTCCTAACTTATAGTTCTGGAGTGATTGACTGGTCCCAAAAAGTGTTGGATAGACTGGATATTAAAACAAGAAGGATGCTTCATGCTTACCAAATGATTTATAAAAATCAGTGTATACCAAGATTATATATTCCCTGTTCCGAAGGAGGGATGGGCTTCCATGAAATTGATTACATGTATAGATCTGCAATCGTGGGACTCCACACATATTTACTGACCTCACAATATCCAAATGTAGTAAAAGTTTTGAAACATGAGGAGAATAAATCTAAGATGATGTCTCTGCTTAATTTAGAAGAAACATATTGACATCAAGCAGGAATGGAAATCAAACCAGAAGTAGATAAAAACCAGGCAGCAACTGAATGTGCCAAAAAACATAAGAAAGAATATAAGGTGAAGGACCAGATGAGAAGACAAGAAATGTGGAAAAAACATGAATATAGTTGCAAGTATAGAAAACATCTGGAAGAGCCTGATGTTGATCAAGAACGAATGCAGGAATGGTTAAGGAGAGGTGAATTCAAACCAAGAAATGAAAGGTTAATATTGGCGGCCCAAGATAGTGGGCTATGTACACGCTGGTTTACAAAGTCCATTGAACATGTGGGAGAAACAGACATATGTAGGTTTTGTAAAACCAAATTGGAAACAGTCACACACCTTGTTGCTGGTTGCGACGCACTAATGGCAGAGGGACTGTATACTGAAAGGCAAAATAATGTGGTGAGACTGTTACAGTGGAGATTGTGCAAACATTATGGTATCGAAGTGGCTGAAAACCACTGGAAACAGCCACAAAGAATCATAGAAAATGATGAAGTTTATATCACATGGGATCACCCAATACCAACAGTTCAAAAGCTAGATGCTAGAAAACTGGATATAGTGGTCCAAGAAAAGAAGACAAAAGTAGCATTGATCATTGAAATCACCACGCCCAGTGACTACAGAGACTTGCATACAGAGAGACACAAAGTCATAAAATACCTGGATCTGCAGGCAGAAATGAGAGCCATGTAGAAGAAAGATACCCAAACAGTTCCAATAGTAGTACCAGCAACGGGTCTTATAAAAAAAGAATTTAAAATTGTATTTAGATATGTTACCAATTCATGTAACACCGTATGAATTGCAGAAGTAGTCATTACTGGGCACATTGTGGGTGCTGCAAAGAGCACTTCTGGCCGACATCAAAGAGTGAAACAATACTAATTTCATGAGCTTTAATCGTACTTTGACTTAGGAATGGGATCCATTCACGTCATGGTATTAAAAATCCAAAAGACTTGGAGAAATTAAAAACACCATGGGGGTTATGACAGGCTACACACACAACACCATGGGGATTATGACATGCTACACAGAGAACATCATGGGGGTTATGACATGCTACACACAGAACACCATGGGGGTTATGACATGCTACACATAGAACACCATGGGGGTTATGACATACACGCAGAACACCATGGGGGTTATGACATGCTACACACAGAACACCATGGGGGTTAGACATGCTACACACAGAACACCATGGGGGTTATGACATGTTACACACAAAACACCATGGGGGTTATGACATGCTACACACAAAACACCATGGGGGTTATGACATGCTACACACAGAACACAATGGGGGTTATGACATGCTACACAGAGAACACCCATGAGGGGATTTGACCCATCAACTCTTTACTTTGACACTGTGACCCATAGCAGGAGACACGCTGAAGGTGTTATGAAGGCACATGTCAGGTTACACATTTGCAGACTATAAGCAGGAAAGAAAAACAGGCCTCAAGGGATTTAAGCCCATAATATTGTTTGGTGATAGTCTCCCAAACAGAGCATTAACCAGGTGGGACGCAGAAGCACTCACACAGAATCTGTCATTGGCACACATATCGAGTGAATGTTAGGCATTTGCAGACTGAAGCAGGAAAAAGCATAGGCTTCAAGGGATCTGAACCCATGACTTTGTTCAGTAATTTTTACCCAAATAGTGTATTAACAAGGTAAGCCCCAGAAGGACTCAGACTGAGGGTATCACTGAAGCAAATGTCAGGTGAATATTACACATTGGCAAAAAGAAAGCAGAAAAGTTGAAAGCAAACATACAATACTGATGGGATTAAAACCCTCCACTTAGTGTACTAACATGCTACAAATCACATGATGGATAAACAGAAGCAGTCAAAAAAAAGGTATAATCGGTTTGCTATTTCATGTTTACCAACTAACATGAAACAATGCTCAGCTCACTTGTGTGACCAATGGCAGCTGATACCAGTTTATGTAGCACATGCCACTGACTTGACTTCTTTGTTGTTATGCAATGAGCAGTGTCGTCTTTGTTTGTTTGTACATGGGCATCAGCGGTGCTGCTTGTGAGCCATTGCACACAAAAAGATAAATGAATTAGAAGCCCTTCCTTGATTCTCTGAATGACATGAAGCATGAAAGTCAATTGTGTGCCATTGTTTACCGATGTCAGTCCTCCGCGATTTACCAGAAATATACAAATCTTATAAGAAACACATTAAAAAATAGGATCCAAGCATCTAGCCATTCTGTAAATATCTGTACAACTGAGAGGTGTGGGTGGGAGACGTATCCTTTTTCGGTGGACAGGTGTCCATTTGTTTGGAAGCAACGGGAACGTTGGGGACGATAGTAAGGAAAGTAAAACGAAGGTACAAGGGGTAATCAACTGTCAATAAATAAATAAATAATTGTCAGGCAGCAGAGGAAGTCAGACATGACTGACAGGATGTGGAGTAACCCAGTGATGCAGGAGACACCAGGCAAACAGACAGCGATAGTGGTGAGCAAAGCACTGTAAAATCAACAGGGGTGGGCATGGACACCAAAGAGAGGGGAACACCAGATTGGGGTACAGGAATTGGTATTTTCAGATGTAGTCTCTGCCAGCTGAGACTCTGTGGGAGATTACTCATGCCCCTCGGTATTGTCACCCCTAGGTTCCACTTTAGAAAGTAGAGCCAGTGCTGGGAACGGATGCAATTAAACAAGTCACCCAAGCATGGTCTCCATGTGGCTGAGGTGGGCATCCAGCTTCCTGTCAATGAGATTCTCCCACAAGTTCTGCCATCTGCTGATGGGTGACAAACATATCACCTCCATTCACCCTGCTATTGGCAGGTACCATTGTACCAGCCTCCAGGGCAGGACTACCTGATGCAGGTGGTGCAGGCAGGGCAAGAGATGTAGAGGCAACTATGGGTAGCTGAAACCCAGATGTGCTGGGTGTCACATGTGGCAGTGGTGGTGGTTGTGCTGATGGTGCCCCCTGTGGGGGGCAAACAGGCCTTGCCAATGGGATGGGTGTAGGTAATTGTGCTGCTGGATGTAATGTAAAAGAAACAGAGAAACAAAATGGTAAATGAAATAAACATAAGACAAAGGGTGGCGAAAAGAAATGCAAACACAATGACAACTGCTTCCTGAACTACGCTGATAATAATACAAAATACATTTCTAATAGAAGCACATAATCGGAAATATCATAAACCTGTTTGACTAGATATACAAAGGGGGAGTCTAAACCAAAAGCCATTCTTACCTGCAGGAAGATTAACAACAGTAGCTATTCAGCCAGATCCGAAGCGTGCTGTCTGAGGGTAACGTACAGATACAAAGTAAAGATCCTGCTCAGACAGACATGTTTCAAACACACACTAATGTTCTCCAGGAAGGAGGCAAACAACTGGTGTCAGAGCCATGGACTAAAGCTAAATTCCAAGAAATGCATAATAGCATCTTTCGGGAAGTCATCCACCCCTGGTAACTATCATATTGACAACACACCCCTTAGAGGTGGCCCAGTAGTCAGGGACCTAAGGACACATGTAGTTACTAATCTACCCTTTGACCATCGTGTCTACAGTAGTGAGAAAATCATTTCATGCTGTGCAACTTATAAAAAAGGTATGGCATCTAGGTCCAAGAAAGTCACTGTTCCATTGTATTTGGCATTCATCAGACCTGTTAGTGAGAACAATGTCCCCTTTGGTATGTATCTAACCAGGCATATCCAACAACTGGAATGTCCACAGAGGTTCCTCACTAAAGGAACACAGGGCATAAGTAATATGTCCTATGCAGACCGCCTCGCATCCCTATTCTTGTATTCTATCTCCTACATGCTTTTGAGGGGAGAGCTATGCCTGGCATACAAGGCATTGTCATCCCCCACCCTGATGGACTTCTTGCATATCCAGAAAACAAACAGCACCAGAATTGCCCATTCTAAAGACTTAAACCTTGCCTGTGATATAAATAGGACCTGCTGGACAAACAGGTATCTATCCCAGAGACTACCCCTTCTATGGAACAGGCTTCCCATCCATGTGAAGCAGAGTTCCTCCCTAATCCAATTCAAGTGTTACTTGGAAAACTGGATGGGAACAGTAAATTCATCCCTAATTTAGTGCATTCGTCTCTAAAAAACACAGGCAGCCTGTAAATGGTTCATCTCCAAGGCCCCTGCTTACACTTATCAAGGGTATCAGAACTTCTCAGAGATTTGGGATGCATGGCTAGGCTTAAAACAGCCTTATGATCGTTAGCCTAGTAAACACCTATGAACCTATAAGGGAGGATGTTCTGCAGGCCCAGGAAACTACAGACCCATAAGTCTAACAAGCCTCCTGTGCAAAGTAATTGAAAATTTATCTTGTTTTTAATAAATCCTGGCATATGGAATCCCCAAATGCTGGACCCATCTCAGTTTGGATTCATCAAGGGCAGGTCATGCTTACTCAGCTTGGTGGACGTCTTTGAAAAGGTCATCAAAGCAATGAATTAAGGTTAAATGGTACACGAACCTCAACCTGGCTAAGGTGTTTGACACAATCCCCCATTCAAGCATAGTAGGAAAGTTAAATAAACTGGGAATAAACCCCTACATCACTGGAATGTCAAGTGGTTTACAGATAGGATGCAGGAGATTAAAATAGGGGAAGTTACCTCTGCAAAGAGACCAGTCACCAGTAAAGTCACCCAGGGTTCTGTGCTGGCATCTCTCCTATTGTATCTACTTTTCTGAAATAAAAGCCAATGCCAAAGGGTTCTTGTTAACTAAGTCTGCAGATGATAGCAAGCTGGGAACAGTCAATGAATCCCCAAATGACTTAGCTATCCTACAGGAAGGTTTGTCCTAAACAGATAACTAATGCCAGAATCATGGACTGAAACTAAATTCCAAAAAATGCATTATCTTATCCTTTGGGAAGTCATCCACCCTAGGAAATTACCTCTATGACAATAATATGTCCTACATGGACTGAGTTAAAGCCTTGTCATTATACTCGGTATCCTACAGACTGCTAAGAGATAGCCTGTGTCTGGCATACAGACATCCTCCAACCCATTACTGATGGATTTAGTACACATCAGCAAGTCAAACAGCACCAGGAATACTTGGGCCAAAGATCTAAGCATCTTCTGCAACATCAACAGAATGGGTGGGAGGGAACAGGTATATCTCGCAGACGATACCACTATTCTGGAACAAACTCCCCATCCACGTAAAACAGAACTCATCACTGTCCATACTGAACAGCAACTTGGGTCTCTGGATGGGTCATAGCAAATTTCCTCCCAGGACTACCCCAACACTACTAATGGACAGTGGAGCTCCTAAATGCTTTATCTCACACATGGGTCCCCTCAAATTATCTGTGGTATGATCCCAGTTAGTGTCATTCTCTCTCTCTCTTTCGGCTTTTCCCGGTTAGGGGTCGCCACAGCAGATCACCTCATCCACTCATGATTGGCAGTGGAGCTTTTATGTTGTCGAGTTGCCAGCCCGGCACCCAACCTTCCACAGAAGGCACACACAAGCATGCACTCATGCCTAGGGCCAATTTTAGTGTGTCCAATCCACTTGCAGCATGTCTTTGGGGATGTAGGAGGAAACCGGAGCACTCGGAGGAAACCCACACGACCACAGGGAGGACATGCAGACTCCGCACAGAAGGAGGACAGCTTCTTTACAACTACCTGATCTAATTTTGTGCAATGATTTCATGCCTCCCTGTCTTTTCTACTGCTGTCAAAAGAGAAGAGCTTAGCTCCTCTAATTTTTGGTTATATCATTTCCCCTCCATCCCATGTACCCTTTTGATGAGTACTGGTGTTATACTGGTATTATACTGGACTATTGCACTAAGTGATTCTACACTGGATGCCAGAGTGAACAGTTAAGTGATGATGGGCAGCACTGGATCCAGCAGGGCAAGGCCTAGATGAAAGGACCGAAACTAAACAGTGGTTCATGAGATTAAGTAAGTGTGTGCTGGTCATCAGGCCTTGAGAAGGCAGCAGCATAATATTTTAATACAAAGAACTGCAAGAGGAAGTTGGAAAAAAAAATGTTTGTAGCTTATGGAAAGAAATGCTGTTGCTTTGTGTTTGTATCATAAGGTGTGATGTAACATTCTCTCATCTCAAAAGAGTAACGTGATAGGAAGGAGTATTTCTCCTTATTTCAGCTCTGTGCTTTAAAATGTGGCACCTTAGCAGTGATAACAGGACCAGGCCTTTTAAAGGCAGTCGTAGTATAAGCATATTCAGTAGACTGAGATAACATGCAGTGCCTTGAAACGGGGTGCTGGGAGAACAGATTACCTTTTCATAGCTTGAAAGGGACACAGCCAGTGCTACTGTAGGGTTTGTATTGTACAATTTCCATGATAACAAGAAAAGCAAGAAAGTGTTTTCCCCTCATAATGCAGTTTTCACCTCTGACTGACATGACTGTTCCAGCAATATTTTATTATCACTTACTTTTCTGTGCATCAGATCCTGACAAGTTATTTCAGAGTTCCAGGATTATTTTCAAATTGCTCCTAGGGGAGGTTCTAAAGTCCCCAAACACACACACACACACACACACACACACACACACACACACACACACACACACACACACACACACACACACACAAAACTTTGAACAGCTAGATTTACTGTCATCCATTCATTTGGCACCCTCTCCACCACCTACTGCAGCTTTAGACATACCAGTGCAAGTAAAACTGCAAATGTGAATTTCCTTAAAGGGGAAGCTACGGCAGGAGATGACATCTTTGCGTGAGTGCCTGAGTATACACTGCACCTGTGATGATGACTGATAGAATCTGTGCCCATAACGCAGCCTTCCCCTTGACTGCAGACAAACAGCAGCACCACTTGTACAGTGTGTGCAGACGTACGGCAGACTGAAGTCACATGTTCATATAGGTTCATATGTGAATACTTTGTACAGTTTGTGCAGACTTACGGCAGACTAAAGTCACATATTCATATAGGTTCACATGTGCACATTAGACTAACTGCCCTGTAAGGCCATTTTAAGCCTAGCCAATAACCCTAATAAGAATCAAAATCTGTAGCTTGCAATTGTGAGGTGAAGACTTTAAGCATTATACCAAACTAACTAAAATAAATTCAAAGATATTAACCAAAGAGAAGAATTTGTATAGCACTGCTATCAGATGGCAGCATGTCTCTTTATCAGAAAACATTTCCTTTGCAAACCTATCAAGTTCAGGAAGGAAGGAAAGAAAGCAAGTTGAATACACACTGTCAGTGCCAAATGTGTATTATCTTATAGGATGGATAATGTATGATTATCTCAACACTTACCATACCAGAATATTGGCAGCTGCAGTGGTAGTGTGTAGTAAACTGCTGCCACCCCAGCAGGGAAAGTGCTACAACTCCCAGCAGGGAAACCAGCCCTTTTTAAGAGAAAAAAGCCTTGCAGGACAGTTATACAAAAATCAGGCCTCTGCTGGTACACATTGCCCATAGTTCAACATTTGATACAGATGTAGGGCGAAATCAAAAATAAGTGCCACAAAACCATGCAATGTCTAGACATCACACAAACAGCCAAGTGTCACAAACAGTGATTTTACTCTCAGCTATCAATGACGTGAGTTTCTAGTACTTAGGGCAAAAATCTCATCTTACCTGAACAAGAACTTAAGCAGATGTTTTGAAAATGGAAATGTGTTCTTGTCAGGCAAAGGTTCAAATAAAACCAAAGGCATCCCTAACTGGTTTGATATGGCGGCAGTAACATACACACTCAGATAAACACCTTCTGTGTATAGTAATGTCCAGTACACGGCCTGGACTAACACTGTTGCTGGATCTGTCCACTCACAGTCAGATAAACACCTTCTATGTACAGTAATGTCCAGTGCATGGCCTGGTCTAACACTGCTGCTGGACCTGTCCACTCACAGTCAGATGAACACCTTGTGTGTACAGTAATGTCCAGTGCAAGGCTTGCACTAACACTGCCGCTGGACCTTTCCACTCACAGTCAGATGAACACCTTCTGTGTACAGTTATGTCCAGTGCATGGCCTGGACTAACACTGCTGCTGGACCTGTCCACTCACAGTCAGATGAACACCTTGTGTGTACCGTAATGTCCAGTGCAAGGCCTGGACTAACACTGCTGCTGGACCTGTCCACTCACAGTCAGATGAATACCTTGTGTGTACAGTAATGTCCAGTGCAAGGCCTGGACTAACACTGCTGCTGGACCTGTCCACTCATCAGTCTTCTATTACTTTTACCTACACAAGTAAAAGACCCCAAGATAATTCAACTTCTTCACTTGAGGTAACTGCTCCCCGTCCCTGCAGTGACAAATCCACTCTCCTATGGAAGAGAGCCATGCCCTGTGATTTGGAGGTGCTCATTATCATCCCAGCTACATTCAGCAGCAAACTGCTCAAGTGCAGAGAACTGCACCAGTGCAGCAAACTGCCCCAGTGCAGAGAACTGCTCAAGTGTAGAAAACTGCTCAAGTGCAGAGAACTGCTCCAGTATCTGCTGGCTAAAATGTTAGCAACCACCATAGTACATTCCTTAGATAAAGTTCACCTAATGGACATCCTAATATCGCAAATTCCAATTCGGTTAACACCAAGGGTGCATTGCTTATTGCCAGGAGCCTAAACAACATCTCTGAACGTCAGGCCATTCTTACCCTCAAAGGCATCGTCACTTGTACAATTACAGAAACCTAGTTTCAGTGCAGTGATAACAGTCCCTATCTTTCAGCATGCAATGCCTATTATGTGTTCAGATCCACCAGCAACTGTGGGGGAGTGACTATCCCAGCCATATTCTGCTTCATACAAATCTGGAATTGGTGGACGCCCTAGTTGTGCTGAATAAAATTAATTATCGCATAAAAGCCAATTACAGAAACCCATCTATGACTCCTTCAGAGCATACAAAATGCCTCAACCATTTAAAAACATTAACCATCAAATCAAATGCATTTCTTATGCCCAGAGATTTATGAATTTCATAAATGCCAGTACAGCTGACCAAGCTATCACAGAAAGCTCCAGAACTTGGTTTTCTCCTCAAAAATGGTTCTTCCAGTTCTATTGTTCTGCTTTATATCGTCTCCCTACTCAAATCTGAACATCCTGGTGTAACGTTCCCCCTGAAATCCTGCTTTGCAAGCCCTACCAACTCCTCTACATTCAGTGATTAGTTAACGTATTTAGCACAGATGAGTCACTTTTTAGGTTGTTAATGAGCTACTTCTGGTGCCCAGGGTACACGGTTTGATTCCTTCCACCTTCATTTGCCTTCTCTGTGACTCTGAGCAAGTTACTTAACTAGCTAGTTGCCCCTGAAAAGGGGCAATGTTACTTAACTAGTTAGTGATCCCAGGTTGTCACTGAAAAGGGACAATTTGCTCATTGGGCTTACCTGGTTAACAAATAAGTAAAATAAAAAAAATAAAGGTTACTCCAAAAGCAAATGCTTGTCATTTACTGATTTTACAGACAATTACAAATGGTACAGCTTCCCGGCTAACCTTGTGCATGAGGCTGCCGCCTTCTCCTCTGATGTTTACTACCTCTTGAATAAATGTAGTGAGGTATCTGCACCAATCCAGTGTAAGCATAATAGTGCATTTAAGGATAAACCTCTAGGGTGGAACTATCATGTCAACAAATTCTGTAAGGATAATAAGAAGGTCATGGCCTTCACTAAAAGATCTCCACTTCATCATTATAACTATTTAAAATGGGTAAGTAAGTCTCTCATGTTTACCATTAGGAAATGCGAAGCCATTTATAACTCAGGGTTTCAACTAATTCAAAAGGCAACCATCAAGCCTTCTTCAGCTATATTAGGAAGCTTAAACATAATCAACAGTTTGATACTGAACTTATCTCTAATGGTACCTCCTTCTCTGACTTCAACACATTGCTAATATTCTTCCAGATAAATTCTCTTCCAACTTCATCCTACCAATCTGCCCATCTTTACCCCCCATTCTACCCACCCCATATCTCCCCTCACAAAATCACATTGGACCAAGTCTTTTTGGCACTTTTCAAAATAAAACTACAAGTTCCATGATTCCTCACAACATCACTGGATGTCTGCTGGGAAGCACTAAGTCCCATCAAAACCGTCTTCACCCTGAGTCTCTTCATTGGTTACATTGCCAAGATGTGGCCCACAGCTGTTGTGGTGCCCTTGCATAAAGGTGGTCCCTGTACAGACCCTGGCGATTACAGGTCTATTAGTCACACTAGTATTATTTGCAAGGCTTTGGAATGTATTATCGTGAACTAAATAATAATACAGATGGTCATCTAACCCTAGATAAACATCAGCTCAAGTTCATAAAAGGCAGATTAGGCCTGCTCAAGCTGGCTCAATTCCTTCAAGGTGTTACTAAGGTGATGTACAAGGCACATGCAGTCCAAACCGCCCACCTGGAACTTGCAGAGGACTTCAACACTATCCCCCATACTGGGATTAATGGCAAACTATTCCAAATAACACTTAACCATAAATAGTTTGCTTGATAAGTAAGTGGTTATCTAACACAACCCGTAATGTTAGGGTTGGGGGGTGCTGTATACAGAAAATTGTCACCTGTGGCTCTGTCCTGGATCCCCTTCCACCTTGGGATATACTTCTCTGACATATGGTTAGTTTGCTGATGATGGTCAGATTGGATGAGGGATGGGATACTAAGCAGGGTGATGTAGCTGGAGCCAGTTATCAGATCCCATTCTGATATTCAAATTCCCCAAGAAGGCTAGCCAAACAAATGCTTGGTGTGTTAATCATGGGCTTACCCTCAATGCCAAGAAACACAAATAATTTCCTTTGATAAATTCTGCATCACTACCACTTATAAAGATTTCTTTTTACTGAAGTATGACACAGTCATTAGGGGCTTGGGTACCTTTGTTTACTTAAGTATGACACAGTCGTTAGGGGCTTGGGGACCTTTGTTTACTGAAGTATGACACAGTCATTAGGGGCTTGGGTACCTTTGTTTACTTAAGTATGACACAGTCATTAGGGGCTTGGGTACCTTTGTTTACTTAAGTATGACACAGTCATTAGCGGCTTGGGTACCTTTTATTTACTTAAGTCTGACACAGTCATTAGGGGCTTGGGTACCTTTGTTTACTGAAGTATGACACAGTCATTAGGGGCTTGGGTACCTTTGTTTACTGAAGTATGACACAGTCATTAGGGGCTTGGGTACCTTTGTTTACTGAAGTATGACACAGTCATTAGGGGCTTGGGTACCTTTGTTTACTAAAGTATGACACAGTCATTAGGAGCTTGGGTACCTTTGTTTACTTAAGTATGACACAGTCATTAGGGGCTTGGGTACCTTTGTTTACTTAAATATGACACAGTCATTAGGGGCTTGGGTACCTTTGTTTACTGAAGTATGACACAGTCATTAGGGGCTTGGGTACCTTTGTTTACTTAAGTATGACACAGTCATTAGGGGCTTGGGTACCTTTGTTCACTTAAGTATGACACAGTCATTAGGGGCTTGGGTACCTTTGTTTACTTAAGTCTGACACAGTCATTAGGGGCTTGGGTACCTTTGTTTACTGAAGTATGACACAGTCATTAGGGGCTTGGGTACCTTTGTTTACTGAAGTATGACACAGTCATTAGGGGCTTGGGTACCTTTGTTTACTGAAGTATGACACAGTCATTAGGGGCTTGGGTACCTTTGTTTACTGAAGTATGACACAGTCATTAGGGGCTTGGGTACCTTTGTTTACTTAAGTATGACACAGTCATTAGGGGCTTGGGTACCTTTGTTCACTTAAGTATGACACAGTCATTAGGGGCTTGGGTACCTTTGTTTACTGAAGTATGACACAGTCATTAGGGGCTTGGGTACCTTTGTTTACTGAAGTATGACACAGTCATTAGGGGCTTGGGTACCTTTGTTTACTGAAGTATGACACAGTCATTAGGGGCTTGGGTACCTTTGTTTACTTAAGTATGACACAGTCATTAGGGGCTTGGGTACCTTTGTTTACTTAAGTATGACACAGTCATTAGGGGCTTGGATACCTTTGTTTACTTAAGTATGACACAGTCATTAGGGGCTTGGGTACCTTTGTTTACTGAAGTATGACACAGTCATTAGGGGCTTGGGTACCTTTGTTTACTGAAGTATGACACAGTCATTAGGGGCTTGGGTACCTTTGTTTACTGAAGTATGACACAGTCATTAGGGGCTTGGGTACCTTTGTTTACTTAAGTATGACACAGTCATTAGGGGCTTGGGTACCTTTGTTCACTTAAGTATGACACAGTCATTAGGGGCTTGGGTACCTTTGTTTACTGAAGTATGACACAGTCATTAGGGGCTTGGGTACCTTTGTTTACTGAAGTATGACACAGTCATTAGGGGCTTGGGTACCTTTGTTTACTGAAGTATGACACAGTCATTAGGGGCTTGGGTACCTTTGTTTACTGAAGTATGACACAGTCATTAGGGGCTTGGGTACCTTTGTTTACTTAAGTATGACACAGTCATTAGGGGCTTGGGTACTTTTGTTTACTTAAGTATGACACAGTCATTAGGGGCTTGGATACCTTTGTTTACTTAAGTCTGACACAGTCATTAGGGGCTTGGGTACCTTTGTTTACTGAAGTATGACACAGTCATTAGGGGCGTGGATACCTTTGTTTACTTAAGTCTGACACAGTCATTAGGGGCTTGGGTACCTTTGTTCACTTAAGTATGACACAGTCATTAGGGGCTTGGGTACCTTTGTTTACTTAAGTATGACACAGTCATTAGGGGCTTGGGTACCTTTGTTTACTTAAGTCTGACACAGTCATTAGGGGCTTGGGTACCTTTGTTTACTGAAGTATGACACAGTCATTAGGGGCTTGGGTACCTTTGTTCACTTAAGTATGACACAGTCATTAGGGGCTTGGGTACCTTTGTTTACTTAAGTATGACACAGTCATTAGGGGCTTGGGTACCTTTGTTCACTTAAGTATGACACAGTCATTAGGGGCTTGGATACCTTTGTTTACTTAAGTATGACACAGTCATTAGGGGCTTGGGTACCTTTGTTTACTGAAGTATGACACAGTCATTAGGGGCTTGGGTACCTTTGTTTACTGAAGTATGACACAGTCATTAGGGGCTTGGGTACCTTTGTTTACTGAAGTATGACACAGTCATTAGGGGCTTGGGTACCTTTGTTTACTGAAGTATGACACAGTCATTAGGGGCTTGGGTACCTTTGTTTACTGAAGTATGACACAGTCATTAGGGGCTTGGGTACCTTTGTTTACTGAAGTATGACACAGTCATTAGGGGCTTGGGTACCTTTGTTTACTTAAGTATGACACAGTCATTAGGGGCTTGGGTACCTTTGTTTACTGAAGTATGACACAGTCATTAGGGGCTTGGGTACCTTTGTTTACTGAAGTATGACACAGTCATTAGGGGCTTGGGTACCTTTGTTTACTGAAGTATGACACAGTCATTAGGGGCTTGGGTACCTTTGTTTACTGAAGTATGACACAGTCATTAGGGGCTTGGGTACCTTTGTTTACTGAAGTATGACACAGTCATTAGGGGCTTGGGTACCTTTGTTTACTGAAGTATGACACAGTCATTAGGGGCTTGGGTACCTTTGTTTACTGAAGTATGACACAGTCATTAGGGGCTTGGGTACCTTTGTTTACTGAAGTATGACACAGTCATTAGGGGCTTGGGTACCTTTGTTTACTGAAGTATGACACAGTCATTAGGGGCTTGGGTACCTTTGTTTACTGAAGTATGACACAGTCATTAGGGGCTTGGGTACCTTTGTTTACTGAAGTATGACACAGTCATTAGGGGCTTGGGTACCTTTGTTTACTTAAGTATGACACAGTCATTAGGGGCTTGGGTACCTTTGTTTACTGAAGTATGACACAGTCATTAGGGGCTTGGGTACCTTTGTTCACTTAAGTATGACACAGTCATTAGGGGCTTGGGTACCTTTGTTTACTGAAGTATGACACAGTCATTAGGGTCTTGGGTACCTTTGTTTACTTAAGTATGACACAGTCATTAGGGGCTTGGGTACCTTTGTTTACTGAAGTATGACACAGTCATTAGGGGCTTGGGTACCTTTGTTTACTGAAGTATGACACAGTCATTAGGGGCTTGGGTACCTTTGTTTACTGAAGTATGACACAGTCATTAGGGGCTTGGGTACCTTTGTTTACTGAAGTATGACACAGTCATTAGGGGCTTGGGTACCTTTGTTTACTGAAGTATGACACAGTCATTAGGGGCTTGGGTACCTTTGTTTACTGAAGTATGACACAGTCATTAGGGGCTTGGGTACCTTTGTTTACTGAAGTATGACACAGTCATTAGGGACTTGGGTACCTTTGTTTACTGAAGTATGACACAGTCATTAGGGGCTTGGGTACCTTTGTTTACTGAAGTATGACACAGTCATTAGGGGCTTGGGTACTTTTGTTGACCCTCATGCCTCTTTGGTGTTAGAAATTCCTTCTACTTTGCAGAGCTCACCCTCTGTGATATTTCTTCACGTCCAAAAGAAGTTATCGCCCCATATTATTCCTATTGCATAAGGCCATAATTAAAACTAGTGCTTCCTTTCACATGTACCTCATTAAGCACCAAAACCAACTAAGAGACCTCAATGATTCCTCATCAAAAATATCTCATGTCTCAGTACTTTAGATAATCCGATAGGCTGAGTCCTACCCCTTTATTCAGTGTCATACAGAATCCTGATGGGTGGTCTCTATTTCACCTTCACTGCCATGAGTGAGCCAACACTCTTCAAACCTTTCACTGAAACAGAACCATTGGTAAAGCAAACGCCTAATTTGGCTGTATTTGTATAGTTATATGCTGTGATGACTGAGCTGTATATACTTAGAATGCTGTTTGTAAGGTTAAATGCTGTGATATCTGTGTCTCTGTTTGAACCTGCAACATCTTCACACTGTACTAAACTAAGATATTATAATATGTTTGTAATATGGAACAAGATTCCAATCTACATTAGGCAGAGCTCCTCACTAACACTCTTCAAAAGAAACCTTGACGAGTGGATGGTAAACAGAAAGTTTACCCCGGGGATGACTTCAGTGGCTCTGCTGGACAGAGGCACAGGGAACTAATCTAAGGGGGCGGCGAAAGCCAACACATTCTGGCTAGGCTTATAAATGCCTTTAGGTAGATAGCCTAGTACCTACCTATGAAACTATGAAACTATGTTCAAAAGTCTTTTCTTTGGAGCTTTTCTCCCCAAGCCTCCACTGAAAATGGGTTGTTTTGACCCAGACAGACTGTCCAGGTAAGCAAATGTCAAATAAATAAATAATAACATAAAATATTAGCACATTGATGACATGAGATGGAGTGATAGGTACCTAACCAAAGGTATTCTGCATTTCTGGAACAGGCTGCCCTTACATATCAAGTAATGTACACTGCTAGCAATTTTTAAAACCAGTCTGGATGACTAAGTAGGGATTGCATATTGGTTACCTGGGGTACATGGGGAATATCTACTAATTAGTTTTCAACCAGTATTGGGTAATGTGGTTGAACTCCTCAATTATTTCCTTACAATAAACTGAGCAGGAGCCTATGAACCTCTAAAGTTCTATTCTAGCACCACAGCATAAGCATTCTGAGGCAGGCTGAAGGAGTGAGCTCTTTGTAATTGGAACACACCTTCCTAACAGTCACCATCCTTGCTTGCCTGACAAAAAGTACTAACCTCTCCTTCCATTCAACACTGAAAATGTGTGTCAACCATGATATACCTACACTGTTCACTGCCTTCAGCATTTCATGATGGATCTCAATCACTGCCACAGCAGAAGTGTTTAATCAGTTCAGTGACCTCAGCTACAGAAATGGATCCAATCTTAAGTGTTGCTTCTTGTTCTCTCTCCCCTCGAAGTTCGTCAAAGTGGTCCTTCCATCTCCCAACAATGTCCCTGGTAAGGGTCATTGTTTCTCCTCTCTTGCTGAGAACAGCCTGGACACTGTCACACCTTCCCATCCTCAGTTAGTAGTTAGATAGTTTACCAGAACCTCTTTGAGGCCATCCAAACATCAGTCACCATGGCTTCACCAAATTCCTCACACAACTGGCTCTTCACTTTGATGAGTTTTGGAAGTGCTGCCTTTCTGGTAAGTCATCGGTAACTGTCGGCCATATCAGGAGACCCTCTCTCCTGCTAACATTGCACAGAAGACCTCTTTAATTACATGGATGGCTTTCTAATCACCGACCTCTATCAGTATGTCCTAGGGATACTGTCACCAGACGCACTGACCACCTTTAGGCCACAGTTCCTTACTGCTGTCAAAACTATTAATTCAACATTACACCTGGGCGGGAATGCAAAATCAGTAGGTGGTATCTATCAGATACTATACCCATAGGAAGGGCTACAGATTCAGTACTGGTACCCTATCAAGCACCATATGCATGAACCACAGAATTAATAGGTGATGCCATATCAAGCACCACGCCCATGGACAGGACCACAAGATCAGCATTTCGTATCTTACTGAGTACCACACCCATGGACTGGCCTACAGAATCAGTAGGTCGTACCTTACTAAGTACCACATCCATGGATAGGGCTACAAAATTATCATGTGGTATACCATCAAGCGTCTCATTTATAACCTCTAAAAGGTCAAAAACTTCAAATGGTCATTAGATACAGATGCACAAATAACATACAGCTTTCCTTTTAGCCAGCTAGTAATCACATTCGGGCAACTCTTTTAACTTTTTGCACAAATTTTAACTGTATGGTACTTGTCCAGGGGCTGCAAGCATCCTCACACCTATTGATGCCCTCTCTCAAGGATCATCTCCAGAATAGGACAGAGGGACTACTCCACTCACAAAGTTCTAGAAGCAATAATGTATATAGAAATATAACCAATTAAATCCACCTGGTACTTTTTAGTGTCATATATAAGTTTTGATTAATTCCCCAGTTTAATTTTTCCTGATTCTTGTGTTTTTTACATATGTTGACAGGAATGGGCCCTATTCCTAAGTCAGGCAGTAATTAAAGTTCATGATATCAGAAGGATACCCGTAGATGGCCCTGTACTGAACAAGCCCTCTTCATCAGGGGCTTTTTTTTTGCTTTGTTTCATTCGTGATCTGTCATCTCTTGCACTTTCACTATTACTCTGGATACCTCAGAAAAAACAAACACCAATGACGGTGCTGATTTTATTTTTAATGTATGAAGCAATGTTGTCAGAGACTGACGTTTGGGTAGCATTGTGTCTGGCTTAGAGATCCCTGCTTTGGAAGACATCAACATGGTTGTTCCCACTTCTGTCAAGCTGGTACAGAACTCATTTCTACAACTGTTTTTCTCTTTTTCTAGACATTCTAGAGCTTTCCTTTTTGTATGTTTTCTTTCACTATTATTCTCTGCCAGCATTATAAGTAACATTTAACACTCTTTTTTGAATGCTTTTCAAGAGACATTAAGCATTTCCCCATTGGTTTGGAAGATAATGCTTTCAGTTTCCTTTATCTAGAAACCTTCTTAAAATGTTAAAGACTTTTAATTATGTGCAGGCCCTTAAACAAGTCAAGCCCTGTGTGTGGCAATGTTTAGGTGCAATTTGTCTAACATGACTGATTCAGTCAGAGTGAGAAGGCAAAACATTATTTCATTCAGTGCCTGGAAGAGAACATTTATTAACTCTATACTCTCATTTATAAAAGTAAAAAGCAATACTCTGCTAGTCACCCAGTCCGAAACTACAAGTTCACCATCTTCTTTCTCACTACAACCCATCCAAATAAACAAAATAAGAAAACTACTTACCAAACTAAAACCCACATCACTAGCCACTGGCCAACTACCAAATGAATGCCTTAAGCTATCAGCTGACATCACTTACCCTGCATGTATCTTGATTAATAGATCCATCACAGATATCAATATATCCCTAATATTTGGAAGATATCCCATGTTACACCTCTCCATAAAAGTGGCCCCTCACTAGAACTTTCTAACTACAGACCAATATCCATACTGTCACCATTTTCAAAAATATTGGAAAAATGCACAACTACTACACCGCCTATTAACTAGCAATCTGACAGCCGATTCACAACATGAATTATGCATCCATGCACAACTACTATACCACCTATTAGCTAGCAATCTGCTAGCCAATTCACAGCATGGATTATGCAGCCATGCACAACTACTATACCGCCTATTAACTAGCAATCTGCTAGCTAATTCACAACATGGATTATGCATCCATGCACAACTACTATACCACCTATTAGCTAGCAATCTGCTAGCCAATTCACAGCATGGATTATGCAGCCATGCACAACTACTAGACTGCCTATTAACTAGCAATCTGCTAGCTAATTCACAACATGGATTATGCATCCATGCATAACTACTACACCGCCTATTAACTAGCAATCTGCTAGCTAATTCACAACATGGATTATGCATCCATGCACAACTACTATACCGCCTATTAACTAGCAATCTGCTAGCTAATTCACAACATGGATTATGCATCCATGCACAACTACTATACCGCCTATTAACTAGCAATCTGCTAGCTAATTCACAACATGGATTATGCATCCATGCACAACTATTATGCCGCCTATTAACTAGCAATCTGCTAGCTAATTCACAACATGGATTATGCAGCCATGCGCAACTATTATACCGCCTATTAACTAGCAATCTGCTAGCTAATTCACAACATGGATTATGCAGCCATGCGCAACTATTATACCGCCTATTAACTAGCAATCTGCTAGCTAATTCACAACATGGATTATGCAGCCATGCAAAACTACTACACCGCCTATTAACTAGCAATCTGCTAGCTAATTCACAACATGGATTATGCAGCCATGCACAACTACTATACCACCTATTAACTAGCAATCTGCTAGCTAATTCACATCATGGATTATGCAGCCATGCACAACTATTATACCGCCTATTAACTAGCAATCTGCAAGACAATTCACAACATGGATTATGCATCCATGCACAACTACTATACCGCCTATTAACTAGCAATCTGCTAGCTAATTCACAACATGGATTATGCATCCATGCACAACTACTATACCACCTATTAACTAGCAATCTGCTAGGTAATTCACAACATGGATTATGCAGCCATGCACAACTATTATACCGCCTATTAACTAGCAATCTGCTATCTTATTCACAACATGGATTATGCAGCCATGCACAACTACTACACCACCTATTAACTAGCAATCTGCTAGCTAATTCACAACATGGATTATGCAGCCATGCACAACTACTATACCACCTATTAACTAGCAATCTGCTAGCTAATTCACAACATGGATTATGCAGCCATGCACAACTATTATACCGCCTATTAATTAGCAATCTGCAAGACAATTCACAACATGGATTATGCATCCATGCACAACTACTATACCGCCTATTAACTAGCAATCTGCTAGCTAATTCACAACATGGATTATGCATCCATGCACAACTACTATACCGCCTATGAACCAAAATCTGCTAGCCAATTCACAACATGGATTATGCAGCCATGCACAACTACTATACCGCCTATTAACTAGCAATCTGCTAGCTAATTCACAACATGGATTATGCAGCCATGCACAACTACTATACCGCCTATTAACTAGCAATCTGCTAGCTAATTCACAACATGGATTATGCAGCCATGCACAACTATTATACCGCCTATTAACTAGCAATCTGCTAGCTAATTCACAACATGGCTTATGCATCCATGCACAACTACTATACCACCTATTAACTAGCAATCTGCTAGCTAATTCACAACATGGATTATGCAGCCATGCACAACTATTATACCGCCTATTAACTAGCAATCTGCAAGACAATTCACAACATGGATTATGCATCCATGCACAACTACTATACCGCCTATTAACTAGCAATCTGCTAGCTAATTCACAACATGGATTATGCATCCATGCACAACTACTATACCCTATTAACTAGCAATCTGCTAGCTAATTCACAACATGGATTATGCATCCATGCACAACTACTATACCGCCTATTAACTAGCAATCTGCTAGCTAATTCACAACATGGATTATGCATCCATGCACAACTACTATACCGCCTATTAACTAGCAATCTGCTAGCCGATTCACAACATGGATTATGCATCCATGCACAACTACTATACCGCCTATGACCCAGAATCTGCTAGCCAATTCAGAACATGGATTCAACCTGGCCACAGCACCACAACCGCCCTATTAAGTTTCACCAACACTATAAATCAACTACAAATGATGGGCAGCTAGTATTCTCTATCTTTTTAGATATGTCAAAAGCATTTACATAGTATCCCATCAACAGCTTCTGCAACAGTTTGCATCTCTTAACCTATCCAAACAAACCCTCTCCTGGTTCCATAGCTATCTCTCCTTTCCTTTCCTCAACAGGCTGTTAGATCGCAAAACAATCTCTCATCCTTATTACCAGTAACTGTATGTGTCCCATAGAGTTCAAAACTAGGACCACTCCTTTTCTCTATCTTCACAAACAGCCTTCATTCAGCTACCAGCCTTGCTACAATTACATAACACACCAATGACTCTACTGTCATCTGTGCAGCACTGTCCCTGCCACAACTTTTAGAAAACACCCAAAAATCCTTTTCTGCCATTGAATCCAACTTAAACAACTATCCGCTCATTCTACAACCTAATAAAACTAAATTAATGCTTTTTACCAGCAATAATCACAAATCAGAAAACTTCAGTCTACACTTCAAAATATCATCATACAATAACACAGTAATCAAATCAGTCTCTGAAACCAAAGTACTAGGCATCACCATTGATAACTATTTGAGATTTGACAATATATCATAAGTAATCAAAAAAGCCCACATTTCTATAAACCTATGAAAATAAATAAGTGTATATTAAATACATTTATAACCTCAAATTATCATACCTCATATCTGTACTAATGTTTATGTTACAGAAAGGGCTATCTGTTTTATTTGTTTTTTAATGATTTTTTAAATTATTTTTTAAATGTTTGTGTGACGTATATATCTGTGGTTTATGCGTTATATAAGAAATATTAAGTATTTGAAGTATTAAGTGATGTATATGTCTGTGGTTTATGTGATTTATGTGTTTATGTATGATAGTTTTTTATATAGATTTTTATTAAAGTTTAGATCTACATAGACATGACCTTACATAATGTGAGGTTATAAATGTATATAGAAATGTTTTTATAGTATATTTTATAATATATTGGTATGATTTTTGCTGAAGGTAGTCTGGTATAGATGCTTGTGAATGCCTGGTACTTTAAAAATGTAAGTTGAAGTGTTCTGAATCCAATTAGTATTAAGTGGGTCATTGTATATATAATGCTAGTGAAGTAATGTTTTCTACTGAATGGTCTGAAGAAGTGGGAGTCATTCCCATGAACGCGCTTACCAAATAAAGATTTGTGTGAAGTACATCCATTTATCTGCTTTTTCTACTCAAACAGATTTATTTAACTGCGATTCCATTGTATATGATCCCTGTGATTCCATTGTATATGATCCCTGTGATTCCATTGTATATGATCCCTGCGATTCCATTGTATATGATCCCTGTGATTCCATTGTATATGATCCCTCGATTCCATTGTATATGATCCCTGTGATTCCATTGTATATGATCCCTGCGATTCCATTGTATATGATCCCTGTGATTCCATTGTATATGATCCCTGCGATTCCATTGTATATGATCCCTGTGATTCCATTGTATATGATCCCTGCGATTCCATTGTATATGATCCCGGGAATCTTGTGAGCTGCTGCTTATTGCTATTTCATTTGGGATCATTTAACTCGAGCAACTACCCTGTTTTTTGTGTGTCTGTCAAATGTATGTAAATGTTAAATAAGGCCTAGTGTGAATGGGATACGCTTCTTTTCCATATTAATTATAAAATCAGTGTAGGATGGCTGTGTTATTATCTTTCCTATCAAAAAGAAATCAATCAGCTTGCTGAATGCAAATGTTATAAAAAGACCAGTATCTAGTGTGATGTTTTTTCTGTGTTTCCAATGACAAATCAATGTATAGTAGATGAAAAACTATGTCATTGTTGTACCTATGCATTACTTTGTACACTTTCTAAAAAAATCTACTTGTAAATAATCATTGTAAACTGTATTCGTGCATGTAGAGCTTTTCTCCCAAGGTCTCTGCTGAAAATGAGCTACTAGCCCAGTCGGACCTCCCTGGTAAACACCCTCTTCATCACTATAAAACTGAACTGAGGATTACTCACTGCTTGTTCATCCTTCAGGATTTAGTTAATCCTTTAGTCTGTTATTATTATCTAGTTACTGTTTAGATAATTTGTAGCTCTGTGTTTTACTTCTTATTTCTCAATGTTGTAATTAGAGCTTCTACTCAATTGTACCTAATTTGCTCCTGTATTTCTCCATGTCATGATCATCTCTACTGTGTAACTACCTTGACTGTTATTGTTTACCATCTACCATGTTATTCTGTGGAGCTTTTCTCCCTGGGCCTCCACTGAAAAAGGAACTCTGTCCAGTTGGAATTTCCCGGTAAATAAATAAATTATAAATAAATAAATGTATCTTAGATTATCCAGCAAAAAATGGTAAATGTAGCTGTCCCATAACTACTATGCAGTATGACTCCACTAGCCTGAAATTGAGGGACAAGAGATATTCAAACAACAAGAAGACGACAGAACAAATGACAATCCTAGTTATATATGTCAGTCTCATGACACTTGTGTAATTATTTCCAAGGAAATGCAAACATCTTGTAAAATCTGTCCAGGACACAAGAAACAAAGGTAGTCAAAATCATTGATTTACTGTTACAATGATTTCCCCCAAAATAGATTTATTTATTACTGTGGGTACTGTTTGTTCTGTGTTTTCATGACTTCTGTTTTTGTAGATTCATTTGTCACATGTTATACAATAAATGGTAATGGCAATTGTGGACAGTAACTGGACAAATTAATCACCGTGCCCATTGTAAATCCAGCCTTATGTCCATAAACTCATCTAATTAGAAAACAGAATAAAACTGTTAGTTGTAACTACTAAAAATAAAAATCTCAGGCCATAATATTCACCATACTGATAACCAGAAAGACTAAAAGCAACAAACTGTCCCAAATAAAAAATAACTCCAGTCACTTCAGGCACACAAAGGGAAAATTAAAACATGATCTCTTAAAACGTTTTAAAAAATCATGAAGTTCACCCTGAGGACATTAGGATTCCACAAGGGTTATGACATACAAAATAGGATACATGCACACTCCTGACTTTCTAACCAAAACAAGTGTCAAAATCTACAGGTAAACCAATGCATAGTGCAAGCCTTGGCGTGTAGTTTTGTTAAGCACATCCAGTGCATTGGGAAGCCACCCCTAGGCACTCACAATAGTGAAATACACTGCTGAAAGATGTTTACAAATACTGTTTAAAAAAATTTTTAAAGATAATGATATTGCATAATATGAATGATCCTCCCGTGGATGTGGATAATGCTTGTTTACCCACAACTCGCTTCTTAATTTGTTCATGTGTGCTTCACCCTCAGGATCAAACCATGCCAGCTATGGGTAAACTGAGCATTACACACACTCATTTGTGGATTATTGCTAAACTAGACATTAAGATATAAGGTTCTTGGCAAATATAACTTGTGGTTTTTCATTCATTGTTAGCTTATACCATTATTTTTGAGAAGTTTAACAAGTTTTGTTCTGGCAGCACTACAAGCGATAACAAACTCTAGGCTTTTTCAGATGAAGACATATTACAACCTGCACAGACTACAGTATTCTCAACCCATTTGAAAATGTAACTTTCTGCTGATGCATCTGTTGTAGCTGGCACTTACCACTCACTCAGTCAAACAAATATCTGAATCCAACTGCTTGTTGTAAGATGACCAATCTGGGACAATGAAGTTATGGATATGGATAATTGTGATATCTATAGAGAGCTACACAACAAGGTAGATTTGAAAGCAGTTGTATTTAAGTGTTAAGTGGAAAGGCACCCAGTGGTTTGAATTTTAGAGGTAGTAATAATGAAAGGTGATCTAGAGGGCAGCCAAGTAGATCCTTAGATAGATTTTACTTCAGGAAAATAAGTGTCACTGTCAGTAGCTGAATCTATCTTAAGGACAACCATATAAATAGTGAATAAGATTCTGTTACTACTGGGGTTAGGGAATTGCTGGAGAAATACTTAATAAATATAGTAAAGGGCAAAGAAATGACCCCTGTTGGAATGCCCACTGTGATGCTGGTCAAGGAAGAAAGAGACTCTTTAACTAGCATCATATCTGTTAACTTCAGTGCACAAAATTTCTGACAAACCCAAAAATAGTGAAAAACAACAAATGTGAGCCAACCAGCACAGTGCAAGAGCTAATAAAAATAGCCAGCCGAAATACAGGTATAGATAAAAATAAAGGCTGCCAAATTTATTCAGAAAGGTTAGCACTTTCATGGGGTTATCGCTTCTTCAGACCAACATAAAAACTGTGTTAAAAATTGACAAACTTAAGAAAATTCATTATAAGAATAAGCCAATCACATTTGATAATAACAATTTTATTTATTAAAACAATTCTTCTGGCAGCCGGTAAAGTGGGGCAAATAGTGGGAGGGCAACCATCCTTTACTTTTAGGAATAACATGTCCATTAAAAGACTCATGTTATGGACCTAGATACCAGGTACCTTCGGCACTGGGAAAGAAAGGGACGTTTCCTTGCTACAGTTGAAAAGCGTGTTCTTCCATCTCTTCAGATTTATGCTTTATACATCCAGTAACTGAGCGTGTTTTTTCTCCAAGGTTTGTAGCCACTTGCAGGAGTATGAATCTGGTCTACCTAGCTTCCCATTGCTCTTGCAATAGTTTCTATGTGGGTAAAACCGCAAGACAGATGAGGGAACGGATACTTGAACTCTTGGGAAGTATACGCAATCAAATGTTGACAAATGCCTTAGCTAATCATTCCTTACAATGTCCAGGGCATACTTGTTTTAATTTTAAGGTTCTACAATTGTTATATCCTAGTGCTAGGAAGGGTGATTTTAACCATCATATTGAAATGTGTGAGCTTAAATGGACCATCTCTTTGCAAGCCTATAAGACAACCAGGACTCAACAGTGTAGTCTCATTTAAGCCTGCACTGCTGAGCAAGAGATGATTGCTTACAGGTTGTTTAAGTATGTTAATAGCTGTTAATGATCTAATGTGATTGGCTTATTCTTATAATGACTTGTCTTAAGTTTGTGAATTTTTAACAGTTTTTATGTTGGTCTGAAGAAGCAGTAACCCCACAAAAGCGCTAACCTTTCTGAATAAGTTTGGCTGCCTTTATTTTTATCTATACCTGTATTTTGGCTGGTTATTTTTATTAGCACTTGCACTGTGTTGGTTGGCTCACATTTGTTGTTTTTCTCTGTTTACTGCTGTATGTGAGTCACCTTCAGCAGTTGGCTGGCTTGTTTTTTGGTTATAAACCCACAAATAGTGACTGATAAAAGCCCAATCCTATTTCACTAAAAAAGGGTTCTTATCCAGGAAAAAAGAGGTCATTGTTCCCCTCTACTTGGCACTCATTAGACCCATTATAGAGTGCAATGCCCCTTTAGGAATGTACCTCACAAGTCATCTGCAGCAGCTGGAAAGGACACAGAAGTACCTCACAAAGAGGATTACTGGCCTCAAACACATGCCCTACACTGACCGTCTCAAAAAAACGTCAGCTTTACTCTGTAGCATATCGCCTACTCCGAGGAGATCTCTGCCTAACATATAAAGCTATGTTAAACCCAGAGCTGTTGGACATGCTACACCTAAAGAAATCCCAATCCCTCTGAGCTACACGCTCTAGGGACCTAAACCTTGTCACCACAATAAACAGGACATGCTGGAGGGATAGATTCCTGTCCCAGAGACTTCCCATACTCTCGAACAAACTACCTATCTATATCAAACAAAGTTCTTCATTAGCACTCTTCAAGAAAATTCTTGATGATTGGATGGGAAATAGGTAATAAACCCCGGGGATCACTTCTGTGTCTCTGCTTGACAGGGGCAAAGGAAAATAACTTTCTTGGGTGGTGTAAGCCAGGGAACCTTGTTGGCTAGGCTTACTTTGGCCCTTGGGCTGATAGCCTAGTACCTACCTATGAACCTATGAATAACAGGTTTTGTATCAACATTACATTTTCTGAACAAGTATGAAAATCAAATGTCTGGCCTTATTATGGCTGTAATTATCAGAGATTTACCAGAAAATCAAAAATGCTATAAGTAACAGGTCAAAAAAGTTGATGTAAGGGACTTCTAAGATGGCTGCACACTGAGTAACATCTTAATTCTAGCTCTTCCAGCGTGAAAACAGAAACTTAACAGAGAAAGCCAGTGGACCTAGATTTCTGGGTAAATTTCAGCAACTGACTAGTAAGTGCACTGCCTGGATGCCAGGGAAAAAACAAATACAGAAGACCTGAAGGAAAATTAGCTACAAAAGGTGATGAAAAAACACTGACTGGGAAAGTACTGCAGCCATTCAGCAAAAAGCAGTGCAAGCTCCAAACATGACTTCCAGTAACCTAGAGGAAAGTATAGGACAACTGCACACAGGCCTGGTTAAAATAAATGAAACACTGATGGAGTATATCAACTCAAACAACAAAAGGATGGAAGAAGCTTTAAACAGATATTCAGACGAGCTGATAAAACTACAAAACTCAGAGGACGAAATGAAGAAAAGACTGGCTGAATATGAGACTGCACAAGAAGAGATGTTTAAAAAAATAGAATTAGAGGACAAAGTAGGGAAAACCTGAGATTTTCTGCTGTACCTAAGAAGCTGGAAGGAACAGACTGTATTAATTTTATGAAAGCATAAATAACAAATTGGACAGGTATTCCACAAAAGGAATTGTTAATTGAAAGAGCACATTATGTCTATGCTCCAGACCTGGCTATGAGAAAACAACCTAGACCTTTAATAGTAAAAATGTAATCTTACCAGCAGAAGGAGTTGATTCTAACAAAACTGTGGCAGAAGGAGAAAATGCTAAACCTGGGAGACAGCAGAGTATTTGTGGAGAATGACTACTCATTGTACAACAGGCAGAACAGAGTAAATGTATCCCATTATTCAGGGAATGTTGATAAGCAGGCATGAATGTCAAGGAGAAAGTTACTGTCAGCTGCTTGTCAGGTGTCAGGATCCGCCACATAATGAATGCACTCAGGTCACTCCACAAGTACAAATATGACTGTCATTGTCCATGTTGGTGTGAATGACCTGAGACGTACCTCCCTGGACTACATGAAAAGGGACATGGAGGAGCTGTCCGATCTTGTAGCCCAGGCAGGTATGACCCTAGCCCTGAGTAGCATCCTGCCATCACCCAGAATTATACAGCAGTACAAGGACAAAATGATTGACTTCAACAATTGGCTAAGCTTCTGGTGTCATTCTAAGAGGATCCAGTATCTGTCTGCCTGGGATGACATGATCGACAAACCACGATGCTTTGCCAGAGATGGCCTGCACCTGTCGCCCCTGGGATTCCGGATACTGGCTAAACCTCTAGCCACCCCTATAGTGCCTTTTTTAGGCAAGGTTCAAATGACAAATTCACCACTGTAACAGGTACAAGCAAGAAGAATCTGAGGGTATTGCTACTCAATGCTAGAAGTCTAAACCTCAAAATGCACTCACGCGAGGCACTCCTTAAAATAGAGAACATCAACATCTGTGCAGTGACAGAGACCTGGTTCAAGGCTCCAGAGAGTACCCCTGCATTATCAGGCTATAATTCATACCACACCTTTCGGCCACCTAACCTGGACCGAAACACTAAAGGTGGAGGCGTGTCCATATTCATTAAGGATATCCACACCTCCAGGCTAGTTGCTCAGCATAATGCATCTGAGATTATCCAAGTGCAACTAACTCTGGGCAAGACTGCAATCCAAATTGTAGCTTGCTACAGATCCCCCACCATGCCCCAGGATTCCCATTCCTCATTTCTTGATACACTGGAAAATATTAGGGTACAACCTAACACCCTAATAATGGGTGATTTCAACTACCCCACCATTAACTGAGAACTACTCATGTACCAACCCTTGTGCTCAACGATTTCTGGAATTCATAAATTCCAATGCCTTGGATCAACTTATCCACACCCCTACCAGGGGTAGCAATATCCTAGACCTGGTTATTACCAACATGGGCAATCGGTGCTCCACACCAGAGGTCAATTCCTCGTTGGTCAGATCCGACCACAAGCTAATCACCCTAGACATCCACATCCCTCCCCCACCCCCCATTAGGGAAACCACAGTAAAAAATTTCTCCAAAGCCAACTTCACGCTTCTTAAGACAGAAGTGGCAAACTTCACGACACCCATGCTGACGGACAATAGAGGTATGACTGCTGAATCCTACACAAATGCACTTTATAAGCACTTACACGAGTGCATGGATCATGCAATCCCTAACAGAACCAAGATGTTATCCTCCAAAAAAAGGAAGCCAATCTGGTGGTCCCCTGCCATAAACAAATTCTACAACAGAAGAAAGAAACTGTTGCAAAAAAAGAGTAAAATTCCATGATTGGAGAAACTCCCTGGTCAGCCTCAGTAAGAATCTGAGATCCCTCATAAAATCCTCCAAAGCTAGTTACAAAAACAAAATTGCCACTGATTCTAAAGACAGCCACAAAGCATTCTACAGGTATGTCAAGAATCTCAATGGCAACACTCAGATCTGCTCTGAGTTACAGCACAATGGCACTAAATATACAGAACCAACTGATATTGCCAACATCCTGGCAGATAGGTTAAGTGCTAACTTTACCCCCCTGTCATCCCCTAAAGAGCCCATCTCTATACCAGAAAAATGCAAAGTTCCTGTAATCACGGCTGCACAGGTAAAAAACACACTATCCAAAGCCAAGAACACAGCATCCATGGGAACTGACAACATCCCAGGCTGTGTTCTACATGAACTACAAAACGAACTGACACCCCACCTAAGTACCATGTTCAATCATAGCCTCACCTCAGGCTATGTGCCCACTGAATGGCGCACAGCAATGGATATCCCACTCCACAAAGGGGGAGCCACCACAGACCCCGGAAACTACCGCCCCATTAGCCTAACGAGCCTGGTCTGCAAGGCTATGGAACGTATAAACATGGAACTTATAAACAATGACATTGGTAATCTCCAAACTCAATACCCAACCCAGTTTGGGTTTGTAAAAGGCAGATCATGTCTCCTAAACCTGATAGACTTCTTTGAAACAGTCACCAAAGCCGTAGATGAGGGTAAGGTGGTTCACACAGCCTATCTAGATCTCGCCAAGGCTTTCGACACCATCCCCCACTCTGGAATTATAGATAAACTCACTAAACTAGGTATAAATCCCTATGTCACAAGATGGGTTGCCAACTGGCTCACTGACAGAACCCACACTGTGAAAGTAGCAGACTCCAAATCCAGCTTCAGACCAGTGACAAGTGGAGTACCACAAGGTTTAGTCCTGGGTCCTCTCCTGTTTGGTATCTACTTCTCTGAAGTACTTTGGCTAATGAAGTTCACAGATGACTGCAAACTAGGAGCCATAATCAAAACTCCAAAAGATGTGGACATCCTACAAAAGGGTCTCGCTGAGACAGATGCCTGGTGTCAAAGCCATGGCCTCAAGCTCAATGCCAAAAAGTGCATTGTCATCCCTTTTGGTAAAAACTCTGTACCCATGAACTACCACATAGGCAGTGTGATAAGAGACCTTGGGACACAGGTGGACAGTAGTCTCTCCTTTGATAATAACATCACCACAGTAGTCAGGAAATCCTTCTACATGGCCCACCTCATCACAAAAGGTTTCTCATCCAGGAAAAAAGAGGTCATTGTTCCCCTCTACTTGTCACTCATTAGACCTATTATAGAGTACAATGCTCCTTTTGGTATGTACCTCACAAGACATCTACAACAAGTGGAAAGGCCAAAGAAATACCTCACAAAGAGAATTACTGGCCTCAACCAGATGCCCTACGCAGACCGTCTCAAAAAACTGCAGCTTTACTCTGTCGCATATCGACTACTCAGAGGCAATCTCTGCCTAACACACAAAGCTATGTCAAACCCAGAGCTTTTAGACATGCTCCACTTAAAGAAATCCCAATCCCTATGAGCTACACACTCTAGGGACCTAAACCTTGTCACCACAATAAACAGAACATGCTAGAGAGATAGGTTCTTGTCCCAGAGACTTCCCATACTCTGGAAAAAAATACCTATCTATATCAAACAAAGCTCCTCATTAGCACTCTTTAAGAAAAATCTTGATGACTGGATGGGAGATAGGAAATTCACCCTGGGGATCACTTCTGTGGCTCTGCTCGACAGTGGCACAGGAAAATTATTTTCTTGGGTGGCAAAAGCCAGGGTACCTTTTGGCTAGGCTTATATAGGCCTAGGGCTAATAGCCTAGTACCTACCTATGAACCTATGAACCTATAAGCAGGCATGAAATTCAAACTGCTGTACCCAACTGTCTTCAAAATATTTTTCCCTGGAGGAACAAAATCATTTTTTGATGAGGTACATGCTAAGGAAAAATACATAAGTTTGTCCAACAAAAAATGAGCTGTGAAACTGAATGATATTCTTCTTCTTGTTCTTCTGGTAAGAAGGACCACAGAAAGACTGTGCCAGTGAAACCTTTTCTAGTGTTTCAACCAAAAATGCTTAAGAGAGGGGGAAAAGCACAAGAGTTGACTAGAAGAACTGAGAGTACATTGGAAATGAAGCAGAGACAGAGTTTTGGAGATGGAGTTGAACAGGAATAGAACACGAAAATCTGAAAATATTGGACTTTTTGGACTTTGTTAAACTTGTAGGGGACTCTAAAGCATATGCCCTATTTCATGTCATTAATGTTTGGAGAATAAAATCAGTAACTTGGAAACTGACAAATGTGGAATTACATAGCAATAATTATACTTGTGAAAGATGATAGAACAAGAAAATCTGGAAACATTGGATTTTTTTGGACTTTGATAAACTTGAAGGGGATTCTAAAGCATGTGCCCTACTTCATGTCATTAATGTTTGGAAAAATACTCAGAAGAGGGAAGACAAGGGAGACAATTAACTGTAAGTAAAACAATTTTTTCTTAATACTATTTAAATAGTGCATGATTTTCTTTGCATGTTACAAAGTAAAGGTTTTTTCAGTTATATTTAAGTCTAATGGGGGATACTAATGTAAATAGGTACTTCTGATTTTTCTTTTTTTCTGTCTCCATTTTTTCTCTCTTTTTCCTTATTCAGTTTTAATAAATGTTGGCACTGTAGTGTGAAAAATAACATCTGGTTAAAAGAGCATGACAAAAGAAAAATTAGTGTGCTTTTTCTCAATTATTGCATAGGGTAATGGCTGGGTTAAGGCCATTAACTTACTCTACTAACAAGTGTCAAGGGAAAGCAAGTAAATGAAAACAAATATTGAATATTATAAGGCTTTTTTAGTAAACAGTTTTGTGTCTGGTTCTCATGTCTCTAACAGACAATCTGACAGAGAAATTGCTTGGAGAAACTGTTTTCTGAAAGCATTCAAGTGTTTTCCCAGCTGAAACAGCTATAAAGATAAGACAAAGTGAGAGAGAACTTAGAACCACAGGCTGTACCATGCATCTTAGCACGGATAGACTTTCTTTTAGGTTATCTCAAATATGTATGTTTGTCTGTCAGTTTGGAACATTTGTTCCTTTTAGGAGGGTACAACTTCAATATTTGAAGATGTTCATAGTTTTGCGCGTTATTATTAAGTTAATAGGTTTTAGGGGGTATCAGGGATGTTTGCATTTTTCTTTGAGTGTTTTCAATAAAACAAATGTTCTGTAAGGTGTGACATAGGCTGAAATGGAGATAACGAAAATTAACTGTATAAAGGATTAACCAGCCAAATAGTACATATATGTGGCACAAAAGTTGGAACTAGATGTAACATAAAAGCTGTTATACATAAAAGGTGGGAATAATAATTTTTGAAGAATATGATGTTTTCTGTAATGTCTTTAAACATTAAGGGTGTCACAGATAAACACAAAAAAGAAAGAGTAGTGAACTATATTAAAAAATGTAGAGTGCAAAATAGTTATGCTACAGGAGACACACTTGGAAAGAACGGAATACGTAAATTTGATAAAGAAAGGTTTTCAGGGTGATTATTCAGCGGAATACCTGGGGCAAAGGAAGAGAGGATTACTTATATTAATTGCAAGAGGAGTTCCAATAGTGATAGAAGAGGATAAAAAGATAATAACGGCAGATTTGTAGTACTAATGGACTACTGGCAAGGGAGGAGGATTACACTGGCATGTATTTATGTTCCACCAAAAACTGCTATAATGCAGCTTTTGACAATTCTTGGAGAAATAATTAGCTTTCAACAAGGAATATTACTTTTAGGTAGGGATTTGATTTGCAAAAGTGAAGATGTTTCTATGGGGTCCATAAGGGAAACTATAACAAAGGAGGGTGGATAGCTAAAGGAATTTATGAAAATATTTGGCATGGATGTGAATTCAGTACTTGGAGTTCGGAGTGAATTTACATATTATTCTCCAAGATACAAAACTGGGCTAGTCTAGATAGAATTTATATTTCACAGGAACATGTGCATTTAATTGAAGGTCTTCATACACACCCAATAACTATTTCAGATCATTAAGCCAATAATAACTAAAATAAAAACACACGATAATGAAATAAAAATGACACACTGACAATTTCCCATCTAGCTGTTGAAAAGAGAGTAATTTAAGGAATGGATAGTGGAAATTAATTAGGGGCTATTAGAAAATATAGACATTTCTTCTTAAAATATAGCTAGGCAGTGGGATAAAATTAAAGTGGAGTTTAAAAATAGGGTAGAAATAAAAAAATGGAGATATGGTTAAGAAGTAACAAGAATTATTTAGAGGGACTGACAAATGTTAAAGTATTGCAGAATAGGGGGAACGTCACAGAACAAGAAGAGAAGCAACTGCAGAATGTTAAACAGAAAATAAGGAATTACCTTGATAATATGCATGAGTTTAGAAATATTGCTGTTAAGCAACTTTTTGATAATAACTTTACAGCACAAAAACTTTTAGCACAATGACTCAGACAACAGAAAGTAGAAAGGACTGTCACCAAGCTTAGGGAGCCTATAACAAGGAAGATAAGAAATCCTGTAGAAGTATTAGAAATATTTCAGAAATTTGATAAAAGTCTGTATAAAGCAGAGAAATATGGAAACCAAGAAAAGGTACAAATGGAAATGTTTATGGAAGAATTAAATGTGCCAAGGTCAGAGGTAGATGAGGCTCAATTACTAATGGTTAGGATAGGAGCAGATGAGATGAAAATTGTGATGTAGAACCAATCTACAGGAAGTCCCCGGGAGTAGATGGTATTCCTGTGGAACTTTGGAAGCTAGGAGAGGAAAACTGTAAAAATCTGGAAGGTTTTGTTTAACAGTATTTTAAGAGGAGAAGCACCGGCATCCTGGAAGAAAGCAATGTTAGTTGTAATACCTAAAGAGGGTAAAGATCCATCAGATCCAGCTTCATACAGGCCCATTTCAGTACTAAACCATGGTTATAAAATGTTAACGTCTTTAATGGCTAAAAGAATGGCAAAGGTGATGCCAAAATTGATAGATATGGATCAATGTAGTTTTGTGGAGGGGAGGCAGACATTTGACAACATTAACAGAACACTGATGATCCAGAGGGAAGCAGAATGATAAAAAACACCACTGTTGGTGGTGGGTCTTGATGCAGAGAAAGCATTTGATAGTGTAAGCTCTGACTTTATGAGCAGAACAATGGAAGCATTTGCATTTCCTGATACAATTAGAAGATTGATTAGGAGGATATGTGAGGGAACGGAGGTGAAAATTAAAGTGAGTGGGGTCCCCTCTGATAATTTCTGCTTAAGCAGAGGAATAAGGCAGGGGTGTCCTCTTTCCACTTTGTTATTTTTATTACATTTAGAACCACTGGCAAGGAAAATAAGGGACTCAGCAATTCAAGGATATAATTGGTATGGTAGTCAAGAAAAGTTGCTCTATTTGCAGATGACATTATTTTATACCTGATAAAACCAGAAAGGGATGTTACAGTGATGTGGAGCATACTGAGACAATTTCAAATCCTTTCAGGATACAAAATTAATGACACTAAAACAAAGGCAATAGAGGTAAATTATGTACCCACACACAAATGGATTCAGCAATATCTATATTTATGGGGACAAGATCAAATGAAGTATTTAGGAGTATGGATTAACAATTATTCAGGTGTGGTAACTAAGGATATGTGAGAAGAGACTAAACAAAAGATAATACAAAAACTGAGAAAATGGAAGTTTTGTTATATGGATTCTGATAGTAAGATATAAGCAGTTAAAATACTTTTAGTCACTTTAGTCATACACAGGTCAAGCATATTTTTATCAACCAGAGGAGAAGTTGTGGATAGCAATTAATAAAGAGTTGAAGGATTTTATCTGGGAGGGAAAGACGGCAAGAGTCAAGTGGGATAAGCTTTTTCCTCCAGTAGAGCAAGGCAGACTGGGATTACCTGATTTAAAATGGCATTTCAGAGCTACACATGTAAGGCTCCTATACATAGCACAAGCAGAAACCTATAATTCAAACTGGAAAGGGATGATGATGAAACAGGGAAGGTCAAGAAACAAGGAGATACTGAAATTTTGGATGCAGATCTTTAAGGAGAATGACAATAATCATACACAATATTATATTCATAAAGTAGCCGAAAGTATTTTAAGAACTAAGCCATCATGGGAATGGAGAAAGAGATTCTGCAGATAAGGATGACTGCAAGTAGGGGTACAGAAAATAGGCAAGAAGGGAGTGGAATTATTGGAGAAAACTGGCAATGGTACCATGATACATGATAACTATAGAAATCAATCAGCGGATGTTAGAAAGGATTGGGAAGTGAGACTGGATAAGCAATTCACAAAGAAACAATGGGGGATATATGTATGTCTCCCAAATATGCAACAAAGTCTAGAAGATTAAGATTTTTGCTTGGAAGTGTTTACACAGGCATTTTATACCCCAAGTAGACTCCAAAGAATTTTTCCTCACGTAGACAGTAAATATTGGAGGTGTGATGGGTAAGAAAGAAGTAACTGTGAACATATTTTCTGGGAGTGTAATGCGTTGGCAGACTTTAAAGACTCCCTGCATCCTGTTCTATCGGAGATACTGGGTGAGCAAATTGGTATAGCTAAGGAAATAATTTTTGAGCTATGATAAAAAATCTGAATTGCCTAGACATGGTAAGGCCTTGCTGAGTCTAATTATGATAGCTGACAAAAAAGCAATCACTAGAAAAAGGAAAACAAAGTGTAAACCAACTTTACTAGAAGGAGCAAAGATACTAACAGAGATAAAACAACTGGAATTGGGATTTTTAGAAAAAGACAGGAACAAATTACAGAGGAAAAAATAGGAATTGTGGGCTCAATACATGCAGAGGAGTAACAAGGTTTAAAAGATGGCAGGATTTGAATGAGCTATGTAATGTTTGACTGACAATGACTGGATATATTATAAGTAATGTATAATGTTTGCAACTACAGTTATGTCAGAATGGTTTAGAATGTATAAAATTTGCAACTGAGATTGTGTCAATATGGTTCATTTTCATTTATATAAATATAAGATTGCCTATGTCATACATGATGATTTAATAAAGATGTTTCTTCTTTAAAAAAAAAAGGTGATGGAGAATTAGGGACATTCTGCAAAATTCTAGACATTTGAGAGATATGACTAGGACCCTTGTAGCACCATTGTGATAATAGTTACATGATCATTTAGAGAAGTGAAGTCTATACCAAAAATCTGAAAAGCAGAAGGAGGAGACAGGGTGAGAATCAAAATCAAAAGTTTTAAGTAATTCCACAAATACAGCTCCTATCAACAGTCTATTGCTTGCATTTCTATATATCTGGCTGGTTAAGATCGGCAAAGCTAAGTAGTGTTATGCCCAGGACTGAGTGCTGCAAAAGCCAGACCTGAGGCAAGATCATTGAAGATCGACAAAGCTATGTAGTGTTACGCCCAGGACTAAGTGCTGCAACAGCCAGACCTGAGGCATGATCATTGAAGATCGACAAAGCTATGTAGTGTTACACCCAGGACTGAGTGCTACAACAGCCAGACCTGAAGCATGATCATTGAAGATCGACAAAGCTATGTAGTGTTGCGCCCAGGACTGAGTGCTGCAACAGCCAGACTTGAGGCATGATCATTGAAGATCGACAAAGCTATGTAGTGTAATGCCCAGGACTGAGTGCTGCAACAGCCATACCTGAGGCATGATCATTGAAGATCGACAAAGCTATGTAGTGTTGCTCCTAGGACTGAGTGCTGCAACAGCCAGACCTGAGGCATGATCATTGAAGACTGACAAAGCTATGCAGTGTTATGCCCAGGACTGAATGTTGCAACAGCCAGACCTGAGGCATGATCATTACACAGCAATTCATTTATTTGGGATTGAGAGACAATGACAAGCATTATTACTCCCAGGTTCAGGAAATTGTATTAGTGTGAGGAATAAGGCAAGATTCCCATAATTCTGATCACTGGTGCACTGCTGGACTGGAACCTGCAGTCATACACTGTGCTTGTTGTAAGATGATCAATATGGAACATAGACGTTATAGGTAACTTGCCCACCCAATGATTTTCTGTGGTTACCTGTATCCATCATGCAAGTCTTATTAAGAATCCGAAAAAAAATGACACCCATAAGATAAGAACACAGGAATACCTATGGCTTAGTATTAGCTGGCAAAGAAGTTATCTGAAAGATTTCTATTCTGTGCTTTGAGATATTCAAACGATTAAGTGATGGATATTTGAACCCAAAACCATAAAATGAATTACTACTCACTTTATTCAGACTTGTAAAGATCAACTACATCAGAATCAGAACCACTAGATCCAAAGATTTAAAATTTGCTTCTGACACGAATAAGACATGTTGGTGGGACAGGTATGTGTCTCATAGTATCCCCATGCTCTGGAACAGGCTCCCCAGCCATGTGAAGCACATATGTGTTTCATAGTATCCCCATGCTCTGGAACAGGCTCCCCATACACGTGAAGCATATATGTGTCTCATAGTATCCCCGTGCTCTGGAACAGGCTCCCCATCCACGTGAAGCATATATGTGTCTCATAGTATCCCCGTGCTCTGGAACAGGCTCCCCATCCACGTGAAGCATATATGTGTCTCATAGTATCCCCGTGCTCTGGAACAGGCTCCCCATCCACGTGAAGCATATATGTGTCTCATAGTATCCCCATGCTCTGGAACAGGCTCCCCATCCACGTGAAGCATATATGTGTCTCATAGTATCCCCATGCTCTGGAACAGGCTCCCCATCCACGTGAAGCATATATGTGTCTCATAGTATCCCCATGCTCTGGAACAGGCTCCCCATCCACGTGAAGCATATATGTGTCTCATAGTATCCCCGTGCTCTGGACAGGCTCCTCATCCATGTGAAGCAGAGCCCGTCCCTAGCCCTATTTAAGTGTAACCTTGAACAATGGATGGGAAATCAAAAATTCACTCCGGGTCTGTCCCCCGTGTCTCTGATAGAAGCAGACAGTAATGCCCAAACTAACATAACCCCCCCATCCCCATATAACCTCTAGCATCCCAACCTTTCACAAGTTTTTAATAAGTGTAAGCAAGGGTTTGTAACATAAACCATTTACAAGCAGGGCCCTGGGAGATGAAACACTTAGAGGCTGCCTGTGTCCAACACAGACAGAGTTGCCAAACCAGGGATGAATTTCCTGTTCTCCATTCAGTTGTCCAGGTTACACTTGAACTGGTTAGGGAGGATCTCTGCATCACAAACATGAAAGGGGTAAAAATAGTGCTAAACAAGGTATATACCCAGTAAGCTGACACTTTAAATTCAGCTAACAAAGTACATACCCAGTAAGCTGACAGTTTGAGTTCATGTACAAAGTACATACCCAGTAAGCTGACACTTTGAGTTCAGGTAACAAGGTAAATACCCAGTAAGCTGCCAGTTTCAGTTCAGGTAACAAGGTATATACCCACTAAGCTGACACCTTGATTTCAGGTAACAAGATTTATACCCAGTAAGCTGACAGTCTGAGTTCAGGAAACAAGACATATACCCAGTACGCTGATGGTCTGAATTCAGGTAACAAGATATATGCCCAGTAAGCTGACAGGTTGAGTTCAGGTAACAAGTTATGTACCCAGTAAGCTGACAGTTTCAGTTCAGGGAAAAAGGTATATACTGAGTAAGCTGACAGTTTGAGTTAAGATAACAAGGTATATACCCAGTAAGCTGACAGTTTGAGTTCAGGTAAAAAGGTATATACCCAGTATGCTGACAGTTTGAGTTCAGGTAACAAGACATATACCCAGTACGCTGATGGTCTGAATTCAGGTAACAAGATATATGCCCAGTAAGCTGACAGGTTGAGTTCAGGTAACAAGTTATGTACCCAGTAAGCTGACAGTTTCAGTTCAGGGAAAAAGGTATATACTGAGTAAGCTGACAGTTTGAGTTAAGATAACAAGGTATATACCCAGTAAGCTGACAGTTTGAGTTCAGGTAAAAAGGTATATACCCAGTATGCTGACAGTTTGAATTCAGGTAACAAGGTATATACCCAGTAAGCTGACAGTTTCAGTTCAGGTAACAAGGTATATACCCAGTAAGCTGAAAGTTTGAGTTCCAGTAACAAGGTATATACACAGTATAGCTGGCAGTTTGATTTTAGGTAACAAGGTAAATACCCAGTAAGCTGACAGTTTGAATTCAGGTAACAAGGTATGTATGCAGTAAGCTGACCATCTGAGTTCCGATAACAAGCTATATACCCACTAACCTAACAGGCTGAGTTCAGGTAACAAGGCATATATGCACTAAGCTGACAGTTTGAGTTCAGCTAAAAAGGTTTATACCCAGTAAACTGACGGTCTGAATTCAGATAACAAGATATATGCCCAGTAAGCTGATAGGTTGAGTTCAGGTAACAAGGTATATACCCTGTAAGCTCACAGTTTGAGTTCAGTTAACAAGGTACATACCCAGTAAGCTTACAGTTTGAATTCAAGTACAAGGTATATACCCAGTAAGCTGGCAGTTAGAATTCAGGTAGCAAGGTGTATATACCCAGTGAGCTGGCAGTTTGAGTTCAGGTAACAAGGTATATGCCTAGTCAGCTGATAGTTTGAGTTCAGGTAACAAGTTATATGCCCAGTAAGCTGGTAGTTTAAGTTCAGGTAACAAGGTATGTACCCAGTAGGCTGATAGTTTGAGTTCAGGTAACAAGGTATACCCCAGTCAGCTGAGAGTTTGAGTTCAGGTAACAAGGTAAATACCAGGTAACCTGACAGTTTCAGTTCAGGTAAGAAGGTATATACCCACTAAGCCAACAGCTTCAGTTCAGGTAACAAGATTTATATCCAATAAGCTGACAGTTTGAAGTCAGGAAACAAGGTATATACCCAGTAAGCTGATGGTCTGAATTCAGGTAACAAGGTATATGCCCAGTAAGCTGGCAGGCTGAGTTTAAGTAACAAGGTATGTACCCAGTAAGCTGACAGTTTGAGTTCAGGAAACAAGGTATATACCAAGTAAGCTGACAGTTTGAGTTCAGGTAACAAGGTATATACCCAGTAAGCTGACAGTTTCAATTCAGGTAAAAAGGTATATATCCTGGAAGCTGACAGTTTGAGTTCCAGTAACAAGGTATATACACAGTATAGCTGGCAGTTTGAGTTTATTTAACAAGGCAAATACCCAGTCAGCTGACAGTTTGAGTTCAGGTAACAAGGCATATACCCAGTAAGCTAACAGGCTGAGTTCAGGTAATAACGCATATATGCAGTAAGCTGACAGTTTCAATTCAGGTAACAAGGTATATACCCAGTAAGCCAACAGGTTGAGATCAGGTAACAAAGTATATACCCACTAAGCTGGCAGTTTGAGTTCAGGTAACAAGGTATATACCGAGTAAGCTGACAGGTTGAGTTCAGGTAACAAGGACTATACCCAGTAAGCTAACAGATTGAATTCAGGTAACAAGGTATATACCCAGTAAGCTGACTGTCTGAGTTCCAGTAACATGGTATATACCCAGTAAGCTCATAGTTTGAGTTCAGGTAACAAGGTATATACCCAGTAAGCTTACAGTTTGAATTCAGGTACAAGGTATATACCCAGTAAGCTGGCAGTTTGAATTCAGGTAACAAGGTGTATATACCAAGTAAGCTGGTAGTTTGAGTTCAGGTAACAAGGTATATAGCCAGTCAGCTGACAGTTTGCATTCAGGAAGCAGGGTATATACCCAGTCAGTGGAGAGTTTGAGTTCAGGTAACAAGTTATATACCCAGTAAGCTGGCAGTTTAAGTTCAGGTAACAAGGTATGTACCCAGTAAGCTGCCAGTTTGAGTTCAGGTAACAAGGTATATACCCAGTCAGCTGACACTTTAAGTTCAGGCAACAAGTTAAATACCAGGTAACCTGACAGTTTCAGTTCAGGTAACAAGGTATATACCCACTAAGCTGACAGCTTCAGTTCAGGTAACAAGATTTATACCCAGTAAGCTGATGGTCTGAATTCAGGTAACAAGTTTTATGCCCAGTAAGCTGACAGGGTGAGTTTAGGTAACAAGGTATGTACCCAGTAAGCTGACAGTTTGAGTTCAAGTAACAAGGTATATACCCAGTAAGCTGACAGTTTGAGTTCAGGTAATAAGGTATATACCCAGTAAGCTGACAGTTTGAGTTCAGGTAACAAGGTATATACCCATTAAGCTGACAGTTTGAGTTCAGATAGCAAGGTATATACCCAGTAAGCTGACAATTTGAGTTCCAGTAACAAGGTATATACACAGTATAGCTGGCAGTTTGAGTTCATTTAACACGGTAAATACCCAGTCAGCTGACAGTTTGAGTTCAGTTAACAAGGCATATACTCAGTAAGCTAACAGGCTGAGTTCACATAATGACTATACTCAGTAAGCTAACAGGTTGAATTCAAATAACAAGGCATATATGCAGTAAGCTGACAGTTTGAATTCAGGTAATAAGGTATAAACCCAGTAAGATGACAATTGGAATTCAGGTAACAAGGTATATACCCAGTAAGCTGACCGTCTGAGTTCCAGTAACATGGTATATACTCAGTAAGCTGACAGTTTGAGTTCAGGTAACAAGGTATATACCCAGTAAGCTGACAGTTTGAGTTCAGGTAGCAAGGTATATACCCAGTAAGTTGACAGTTTAGTTCAGCTAACAAGGTATTTATGCAGTAAGTTGAAAGTTTAAGTTCAGGTAACAAGGTATATACCCACTAAGCTGACAGCTCGATTTCAGGTAACAAGATTTATACCCAGTGAGCTGACAGTTTGAGTTCAGGAAACAAAGTATATACCCAGTAAGCTGACCATCTGAGTTCCGGTAACATGGTATATACCTAGTAAGCTGATAGTTTGAGTTCAGGTAATAAGGTATATAACTAGTAAACTGACAGTTTAGTTCAGCTAACAAGGTACATATGCAGTAAGTTGACAGTTTGAGTTCAGGAAACAAGTTATATACCCAGTAAGCTGATGGTCCGAATTCAGGTAACAAGATATATGCCCAGTAAGCTGACAGGCTGAGTTCAGGTAAGAAGTTATGTACCCAGTAAGCTGACAATTTGAGTTCAGGTAACAAGGTATATACCCAGTAAGCTGACAGTTTGAGTTAAGATAACAAGGTATATACGCAGTAAGCTAACAGTCTGAGTTCAGGTAAAAAGGTATATACCAAGTAAGCTGACAGTCTGAATTCAGGTAGCAAGGTATATACCCAGTAAGCTGACAGTTTCAGTTCAGGTAACAAGGTATATACCCAGTAAGCTGAAAGTTTGAGTTCCAGTAACAAGGTATATACACAGTATAGCTGGCAGTTTGAGTTTAGGTAACAAGGTAAATACCCACTAAGCTGACAGTTTGAATTCAGGTAACAAGGTATGTACGCAGTAAACAGACCATCTGAGCTCTGGTAACACGCTATATACCCACTAAGCTAACAGGATGAGTTCAGGTAATAAGGCATATATGCACTAAGCTGACAGTTTGAGTTCAGGTAACAATGTCTATACCCAGTAAGCTAACATGCTGAATTCAGGTAACAAGGTATATATGCAGTAAGCTGTCAGTTTGAATTCAGATAACAAGGTATATACCCAGTAAGCTGACAGTCTGAATTAAGGTAACTAGGTGTACACCTAGTAAGCTGACAGTTTGAGTTCACGTAACAAGGTATATACCCAGTAAGCTGACAGTTTGAGTTCAGGTAGCAAGGTATATACCCAGTAAGCTAACAGGTTGAGTTCAGATAACAAGGCATATATGCAGTAAGCTGACAGTTTGAATTGAGGTAACAAGGTATATACCCAGGAAGCTGACAGTTTGAATTCAGGTAACAAGATATATACCCACTAAGCTGACCGTCTGAGTTCCGGTAACACAGTGTATACCTAGTAAACTAACAGGTTGAGTTCAGGTAACAAAGGTATATACCCAGTAAGCTGACATTCTGAGTTCCGGTAACATGGTATATACCCAGTAAGCTGACAGTTTGAGTTCAGGTAACAAGGTATATACCCAGTAATCTGACAGTTTGAGTTCAGGTAACAAGGTATATACCCAGTAAGCTGAAAGTTTGAGTTCAGGTAACAAGGTACATACCCAGTCAGCTGACAGTCTGCATTCAGGTAACAATGTATATACCTAGTCAGCTGATAGTATGACTTCAGGTAAAACCAGCTGCCAGAAGCAAAAGTCTTAATCAGAAGCTTAGTGGCAATGACTGCCTCAACTTCTGCAGAGTAACAAGGAGGGATTTCATACTGTAAAACCACCCCGTTTGAGACCAGGGGAAATGCTGCAAGGACTATGTAATATAGAAGAGCAGGTCTCCAGAGTTTTGAGAAGGCCCTGTGTGGGCATGTGAGTTGCCCATCCACAGTGATGCCATTGTAACTCATCATAAGAGGCTCAAGAGAGCATTATAAGCCAAATACAAAAAGTGTATATCAAGTATATTATTATTTACAGACCTTTACATGTGTGTGTGTGTGTGTGTGTGTGTGTGTGTGTGTGTGTGTGTGTGTGTGTGTGTGTGTGTGTGTGTGCGTAACATATTTAATGTGTGTGTGTGTGTGTGTCTGTGTCTGTGTGTGTGTGTGTGTGTGTGTGTGTGTGTGTGTGTGTGTGTGTGTGTGTGTGTGTGTGTGCGTGTGTGTGTGTGTGTGCGTGTGTGTGTGTAACATATTTGTGTGTGTGTGTGTGTGTGTGTGTGTGTGTGTGTGTGTGTGTGTGTGTGTGTGTGTGAGTGTGTGTGTGTGTGTGTGTGTAACATATTTAATATGTGTGTGTGTTTGTGTGTGTGTGTGTGTGTGTGTGTGTGTGTGTGTGTGTGTGTGTGTGTGTGTGTGTGTGTGTGAGAGACATATTTGATATCTGTTTGTGTGTGTGTGTGTGTGTGTGTGTTTGTGTGTGTGTGTGTGTGTGTGTGTGTGTGTGTGTGTGTTCAGTGCATGAAGTCAACAAGAGATAAAGCCTCTTGTAATTGTGTGGCATGTAATTCTGCAATAAACTGGATAAACCGAAAAGAGTTTATCATTTCTCAGTATTTCAGGAAACATGCATCTGCTAATGTGTGACTGCATGATGCTACGAGAAAACGTGTGTGGTTTTCTTGTCTTTTAATAAAATGGGCCTCTTTACCGAAACATTGTATACCCACCAAGATAAGATCATTGCAGTTAAGGTGTAAAAACAAGTCAGCAGTACCAGTGTATTAATTTCCATTCTGATTTATTTTATTCTTTTAACTCTGTAAATAAGCCATAAAGGCTCTTAGCAAGGATGGCATGGAGTGAAATTTATATCTAAGTTCCTGGATCACAGCACATATTAGGAAAATAGAGTCCGAAGGAATAAACCCTGTTATCTAGCCATGGAAGTGACTCATTAACAATGTGAACAGATCTTTATTTACATATCTTCCATCTTCTTTAGCAGATAAATCTCACTGAGCCAAAGGTCCACTTATAGGGGAGCCCCAAAGACAGAGTACTACATTACAAGCCTAGGAATAATTGAGCATTACTAATCTACCTAAACACACAATCTTTTGGAAGTGGGAAAAAACTGGAGTGCACCATGCGGGCAAAGGGAGAGCATGTGGATGGTTGCTATACAAGCAGCCTCCAGATGCCAGGATCAAACCCCAAACCTTGTAACAGATGCAGCAGCACTACATAATGCTGCATTTCCTGGATAAAATGCAAGCTGTCACAAGTTGTTATTTGCAAGTTCTTGATTTGGTTTATCTGAGAAGAAGAAGAAGAAGAAGGCCAAGTGATCCATTTTATCAAGCTACTGTACTCTGAAATTTGAAAATGTCGATGCGTCCTTTCAGAGTGTTACACGTTCCACAGCCCACTGTACACACAGGTTTAGCATCATTACAGAAAAATGCTGTATTTCTCATCAAATGCGATCGCTACCAGGCCCCTGTCCTTCATTACCTTATCAGCTGTGGGAGTGTCCATCACTGATTCATTTTAAAAGAAACATGAGTAGATACCTAATCCACAGCATTTATCCCACTGAGTGATTCAGGAATTTTAGTACCTTTATGAAGTCTGGGCTGTTTTATACAGTTTGATTTGGTTTCAATGTTAGTAAAGTGTTTAGGTGTTAAACAAGTAAACGTGTTATGGTTCGACTTGGTCCATCTAATTTGCCCACTTCTTTATCTCACGATTAGATTGCGGCTACACTGTAGTGTATCACATAACTCTGCATTTACCTAATGGCAGAAGGAGAGAGAGTCTGTCCTTTAAGTGCATTTAACATTCCACCTCCCATCCAGGCCTCTTTTTTTTTCCTCATCACTTCCCAATTTGCTCTATTCTATCTTCAGCACCTTAGTTAATGCCTTATTCATTACCCATTTCCCATTCTCCATGACCACCAGATAAATGGCACAAGGTGGGAGGTAGGTTTATTACATAACCTCCCCACCTCTGGAATAGGCTCCCACTGCAAATGAAATAGTATGATACATTATTTACTTTCAAAAAGGCATTGGATGAATGGATGGTTTTCACAAATTCACCCCTAGATTGAGAGAGAAGGTCCAGTCTGACAGTGGCTTTAGCAAGGTATAAATGGTGATGTGGCTCGGTCGCTCTGTATTTCCTATCATCTTATGACCCTACAAAATTAATAGTCACTGCCTTCATTTTTGTCTGGTTTATTTTATATTCTGAATATTTTCCATATCTCTTTATCATCTTAAATAATAGCATCATCTCTGTCTCTGGCTTTGACAGATACATCAATACATCAAGAGTTTATAACCACACCTTCACCTGCCCCTCCCCCCACTCACACATGATTATGCCTTTTCAAGACTGATCAGTACAAAACCACTGGCAAGGGTTCCAGATAAGTGGCAAAAACTAAAGCAGACCTCAGACAGCCCTCTTTAGTTCTGTTATTGTTTCAAATGATTGTGAAAAATGTTTTGCTGATTTCACTTTTGCTTTTGACCCATGTTATATCATAGGATCATAGGAGGCTACTAGGCTATCGACCCGGAGGTCATTTCAAGCCGAGCCGTTTCATCATAGATACTCTAGTCAATACCCAGGATTGTATTAAGTAATGACTGCCCATGTCCAGGAGGGTTGTGAGGGCTATCTCCGGTAATAATTTACAGTGCCCCATCCACTCATTCAGGTTCCTTTTGAACAGTGTCATAGAGATGCTTTGAATGTATTTAGCAAAAGTATAGAGAAGTCCATAGAGAACTGTATAGGTTCATAGGTTCATACTAGGCTATCTGCCCTAGGGCATTTATAAGCCTAGCTAGAGTGTGTTTGGCTTTCGCCACCCATTTTAAATTAATTTTGCTATGCCCTTTTTCGAGGTTAGTATACTGTGCCTCTGTCTAACAGTGACACAGAAGTGATACCCGGGCTAAACCTACGATCTCCCATCCACTCATCAAGATTCCTCTTGAAGAGAGTCAATGAGGGACTCTACCTAACCTGGACTGGGATTTTATTCCAGAGTGAAGGGAGCCTCTGGGTTATGAATCTGTTCCTACAGCATGTCCTATTTATTTCAGTGCTGAGGTTCAAGTCTCTCAAGCGCATAGCTCGATGGGATTTGGATTTTCTGAGGTGCAGCATGTCCATTAATTCTGGGTTGGACATGGCTTTATACATCAGGCACAGATCGCCTCTGAGCAGGCGGTATGCCACTGAGTAGAGCTGGAGTTTCTTTAACCGGGCAGCATATGGCATCTGTTTGAGCCCTTTGATCCTCTTGGTGAGGTATTTTTGGGGTCTTTCCAGTTGCTGCAGGTGTCTGGTAAGGTACATCCCAAAAGGGGCATTGTACTCAATTATGGGCCTGATGAGGGATGAGTAAAGAGGCACGATGACCTCTCCTGATCTAGATGTGAATCCCTTCATGATTAGGTGGGCTATATAAATCTTCATAAGAAACCAGTCGTCCCTGTTGCAATTTTTTTATATCTATACATATAATTAGAAGGTGATATTTATTTTCCTGGTGTGTGCAACAACAATAAAGCAGTCTTTAAAAGATTATCATATTTTCCATCCTCACATAAACCTATACTGATTAGCATTAATCAAAACAGGTAATCATTTCACAACCCTTCAGCCAGAACCACCATAAGAATCTTATAATTAACAGCAATGGGTCTGTCGGAAGAGGGTCGACAGATACTACTGCTTCCCTTCTTTAATGACAATAGGTATTACTTCTTCCTTTCACATTGATATGATATACTTTCCCTTATAGGGTCATAGGTTTAGAGGTGATTACTGGGCTAACACCCCCAGGCGGCCTTTTTAAATCCAGCTATGCTTCCCAAATGCATCTGACAAGTGTTGATGTCCCGGGGTTATTTTAAGGGGCATATGTAGGCTTGGGCATGGGTGGTCAATCATTTACAGGCTGCCTCTGTCTATAAGAGACAGGTGACAGACAAGGGTAAATTTCAGATTCCCCACCCAGTGGTCCAAGTTACACTTAAATTGGGTTAGGCAAGAACTCTGCTCGACACGGATGGGAAGCCTGCTCCAAAGAAAGGGTAGTTTTTGATACACATACCTGTCCCTCCAACATGTCCTGTTTATGTTACAGATGAGGTTTAGGTCACCACATTGGGTAATTCCAATGATATTTGCTTTGTGGCTGTACAACATGACTGTCAGAGTGAGATCAGAGGATGCTTTGTAGGCCAGGTGTAGATCACCTCTCAATAGTCTGATGGAGACTGTGTACAGGGATAGGCCTTTGAGGCAGTCTGTAGGAAGTGTTGTTTACACCCTGTATTCTTTTTGTGATGAGCCTTTCTGGATGCTCCAGTTATTGCATATGCCCAGTCAGGTACATACTCAATGAGTGGTCTAATGTGTGCTGAGTACAGTGGAGCAAATACATACTTGGGCCTAAATGCCATACCCTTGTTTATAAATTGTGCAATATAGAATGCTTTCCTTACTACAGGAGATACATGATAGTCAAAGGCCAGGTTACTGTCTATATGTTCATAGGTGTGTACTAGGCTAATGGCCCTGGAGCCTTTACAAGCGTAGCCCAAAGGATTACCCTAGCATCGTGCCACTCGACCTTAGTTCCGAGTGCCTCTGTCGAGTAGAGCCACTGGAGTGATCCCCAGGATGAATTTTCCATTTCCCATCCACTCATCAAGATTTCTCTTGAAGATGGCCAGTGAGGTGCTCTGTTTGACATGTATGGGAAGTCTGTTCCATAGCATGAGCAGTCTCTGAGTTATAATCCTGTCCCTCCAGCATGTTCTGTTGATTGTGGTAATGAGGTTGAGGTCTCTGGAGTGTGTGGTGTGGAGGGATGGGGATTTCTTTAGAATGTAGCATTTCTAACAGAGCTGGGTCAGTGGGGTAGTTAAAGTCACCCCATGAATATGGTGTTGGGTTGGATGGGGAGTATCTCCAGTACATATGCAAGGATATGATATGGGACTTTGCCTGTGGTAATCTGGACATACAGAAGCCCAAGCATGTTGCACTATTTGAGCAACCTTGAGGTGTGTTTCTTTTTGATGTAAACTGAGACACTTTACCCTTCTGTCCCTTCCTGTGCAGTAGCTGCTGTAAGTAAGTGGACGGCATTATGGCTTTAAACCATGTCTCAGTAACTGCACAGATGTCGATATCCTCTAGGGTGTGGAGAGCTTGTAGGGAGTAGAGTTTCTTATCTGGACTCCAGACATTGAGCAGTAACACCTTTAGACTTTCGTAGCTTGGTTTTACTATGTTGGAAGGTTTATTGAGTTGGCAATGCATAAAAAGGCAAAATGGGGTAGACAAATTTTTAGCCAATATTCAAAAGCCTAGAGGGAACAGGTGCAGACCATCCATGTAAAATAGTGGTCTGTCAACCATACCCTTCCAGATATTGTACCTCCTTTGAATGACACCAAAAGGTAAGCCAATTATTGAAGTCAGTTATCTAGTCATGTTGTGGTATCATCCTTGGAGAAGGTAGAATAGTGCTTAATGCTAGAATCATACCGGCTTGGGACACATAGTCCGAGAGCTCCAGCATGTCTATCATCATATCGTCCACAGTGGTATGTCTATGGTCATTTACACACACATACACTAGGACTGGTTCAAAGATAGTCCGAGAGCTCTAGCATGTCTCTCATCATATCACCCACAGTGGTATGTCTATGGTCATTTACACACACATGGACTAGGACTGGTTCAAAGATAGTCCGAGAGCTCTAGCATGTCTCTCATCATATTGCCCACAGTGGTATGTCTCAAGTCATTTACACACACATAGACTAGGACTGGTTCAAAGATAGTCCGAGAGCTCCAGCATGTCTCTCATCATATCGTCCACAGTGGTATGTCTATGGTCATTTACACACACATGGACTAGGACTGGTTCAAAGATAGTCTGAGAGCTCCAGCATGTCTCTCATCATATCGCCCACAGTGGTATGTCTCAAATCATTTACACACACATAGACTAGGACTGGTTCAAAGATAGTCCGAGAGCTCCAGCATGTCTCTCATCATATCGTCCACAGTGGTATGTCTCAGGTAATTTACACACACATAGACTAGGACTGGTTCAAAGATAGTCCGAGAGCTCTAGCATGTTTCTCATCATATTGCCCTCAGTGGTATGTCTCAAGTCATTTACACACACATAGACTAGGACTGGTTCAAAGATAGTCCGTGAGCTCCAGCATGTCTCTCGTCATATCATTCACAGTGGTATGTCTCAGGTCATTTACACACACACATAGACTAGGACTGGTTCAAAGATAGTCCGAGAGCTCCAGCATGTCTCTTGTCATATCGTTCACAGTGGTATGTCTCTGGTCATTTACACACACATAGACTAGGACTGGTTCGAAGACTTGATTACATGTGCAATATGGCTGATCCTGGCCTCTGATAGGCAACTGACTATGAATCTCTCCTTACTCAGTCTGGTGAATGGGACATCTGTGTGTCTTACAATTGAGTCTCATATGACCAAAATATTGGGTTGTCTGGTTGTTTGCCCTATGGGTTTGAAGTTAAGATACCATGAGATGTGGCTGTCTCTGTCATGGTGGGGGTTATTTTGGTAGAGGGATGTTGAGAGTGCTAAGGATACTTGTAAGTGTAACTTCTGAGGGGCTTTTGGGATTTAGGAAATTTACATTTAACAGCCTTAGAAGTGCCGCAGTGGTACGGCGGTAGCGTTGTTACCTCACAGCAAGAGGTTCTCCCGTTCGATTCTCGGCTTGGCTTGGGAGTGCCTTCTGTGTGGAGTCTGCATGTCCTCCCTGCGGTTGTGTAGTGTTCGAAAGACATGCGTGCGTAAATGGGCATGCCTTCGTTGAAGGTTGGGCATCGAGCTGGCACCTCAGCGTTTCATAAAAATCTACTGCCAATCATTAGAGGACCAGAGTTCTGCTGTGGCGACCCCTTACCGGGAAAAAGCCAAAAGACAAAAGACAAACAACAACATTTAACAGCCTTAGCATATGTGGGTCTATGTGTCTGGTCCATACCATATGCTGCAGGTTTGGTGTGTGCGTGTGTGTGTGTGTGTGTGTGTGTGTGTGTGTGTGTGTGTGTGTGTGTGTGTGTGTGTGTGTGTGTGTGTGTGTGTGTGTGTGTGTGTGTGTGTGTGTGTGTGTGTGTGTGTGTGTGTGTGTGTGTGTGTGTGTGTGTGTGTGTGTGTGTGTGTGTGTGTATGCATGTGTGTGTGTTTCTTTCTGGCAGCATGTTTGGTATTATAAGTGCTTCTATGTGACAGCTTTGCCTCCAATAACATTGTGTAACTACATCTCTCTCATATCATATTAGTTTGTTTAAGAATTAGGTGGTTGTCAGTAGACATAAAACAATTGGTACATTGCCTAAGGACACCCATATCCACTGAACTGGCTACAGAGATAGTAGGAAACTGCATATACATGTTAAATATCCTTGTTATGTGATCTACAAGGGGACAGTACAACAGAGATTTATAGCTGACTTGCCTGGATAAATATCAAAATAAAGTCTAAACTCATGGGATAGTACACAGCAACATGCAAATTAGCTTCTCTTTCTGCAACTAAATACTGAGGAAATTTCAGAGCTAATTTTATAAGAAAAGTTCAGTTCTAAGTGCCTGCATCAGTATAAGGCACCATTACACACTGCTGCGCAATGACATGCCTCTCACAAAAGCAATGCCTTTATACAGGCTTTTAAAAACAATACATATGCAAAATAGCCCTCTGGCCAATCACAGTAAGTGCATTCTAATGTTTACTCAGTGATTTCAACACTTCTCTCCACTGCCACTAGACATTAGACCTAACCCATTTAAATTTAAATTACTGAAAGAGTCTGGAAGTGCATTAAATAATCAACATAAGCAGTAATCCAGGCTGATGGTGCAGGAAATAACTTACACAGTAACCAAGCAGTAAACACTTAAAATAGGCAGGAATGCAGAATTCAACAGTTTAAATTTAGTGGTCAAAATAACAGTACTTTAATAGGTTCATAGGTTAGTACTAGGCTAACTGCTCTTGTGAGCCATTTTAAGCCTAGTATCCCTTGTGAGACTCAAACCCTGCACCTTGTGTTTGTAAGGCAAACACCTTAACTATTAGGCCACCCTTCCAACCCTGCATAAGTCGCATAAGTCCTACTTACCTGTAATAGTATACGTTTGTAGAACATCCTGCCTTACTGGCATATGGATAGTGTCCTCCTGTCCTTTCTCTGGAAGTCTACCAAAGTTCAGAACTACCCCCCCTCCCCATATCTAGGGTGTAATGAACAAATTACCTGAGAGTACAGCGGCTGCCTTTCAGACCAACAGACAGGATCCTTTCAGTTTTCTACAGTCCACAAGGAAGAGAAGATGAAAAGCCAGCTTGAGAACACCTACTGTTGCCAAGCAAAAAACACACACACGTACACAAAGAGAAAAAAAGGCCGCTTAGCATAATTCAAGAGCACCTCTAACACCAAAGTATGTACATCAAAAAATGGGAATGGTGGGTGGGTACTGCCAGTAAGGCATGTAAGTAGGTCTTGTGGAACTGTACTATGTTCAACTAACACACTGCCTTACTGGCATATGGGTAGACTCCCAGGGCTTACCCAACCTGGAAGGAGGAAGAATAAGGGTCCAGAATCCCCTAGAGAATCATCCTAGTGAAACCTGCTCTGGATTTAGAAAAGGCTTCCAGCTTTTATTACTTAGGTTCATAGGTAGGTACTAGGCTATCAGCCCAAGGGCCTAAGTAAGCCTAGCTAACAAGGTTCCCTGGCTTATGCCACCCAAGAAAGTTATTTTCCTGTGTCCCTCTCGAGCAGAACCCCATAAATGATCCCTGGGGTGTGTTTCCTATTTCGCATCCACTCATCAAGATTTTTATTGAAGAGTGCTAATGTGGAACTTTGCTTGACATAGATGGGTAGCTTGTTCCAGAGTATGGGAAGTCTCTGGAACAGGAATCTAGCCCACCAGCATGTCCTGTTTATTGTGGGTGACAAGGTTTACATCCCTAGAGCATGTAGCTCAGGGGATTTTTTTAGGTGTAGCTTTATAGGTTAGGCAGATATCACCTCGGAGTAGGCGATATAATATGGAGTAAAGCTGGAGTTTTTTTAGACGGTCAGTGTAGGGCATCTGTTTGAGGCCAGTAATCCTCTTTGTGAGTACTTCTGTGGCCTTTCCAGCTGCTGCAGATGTCTTGTAAGGTACATTCCAAAAGGGGCATTATACTCTATAATGGGTCTAATGAGTGTCGAGTAGAGGGGAACAATGACCTCTATTTTCCTGGATGAGAACCCTTTTGTGATGAGGTGTGTCACGTAGAAAGATTTCCTGACTATTGTGGCGATGTGATTATCAAAAAAGAGACTACTGTCCACCTGGGTCCCAAGGTCGCTTACCACACATTCAGCATTGAGTAGACTGCCACCTATGTGGTAGTTCATGGGTACAGAGTTTTTACCAAAGGGGATGACAGTGCACTTTTTGGCATTAAGCTTGAGACCATGGCTCTGACACCAGGTATCTGTCTCAGTGAGGCCCTTCTATAGGATTTCCACATCATTTGGGGACACAACTATGGCTCCTACTTTGCAGTCATCTGCGAACTTCATTAGCCAAAGGCCTTCTGTGTTAGCCTGTACTTCAGAGAAGTAGATACCAAACAGGAGAGGTCCCAGGACTGAACCCTGTGGTACTCCACTTGTCACTGATTTGAAGTCAGATTTGGAGTCTGCAACTTTTACAGTGTGGGTTCTGCCAGTGGGCAACCCATCTTGTGATATAGGGATTTATACCTAGTTTAGTGAGTTTAGCTATAATTCCAGAATGAGGGATGGTGTTGAAAGCCTTGGCGAGGTCAAGATAGGCTGTGTGAACCACCTTACCCTCATTTACGGCTTTGGTGACTGCCACAAAAAAAGTAGATCAGGTTCAGGAGGCATGATCTGCCTTTCACAAACCTGAACTGGGTGGGGTCCAGAGTTTGGAGGATACCAATGTCTTTGTTTATGAGTTCCATGAAGATATGTTCCATGGCCTTACAGACCAGGCTCGTCAGGCTAATAGGACGATAGTTCCCGGGATCAGTGGTGACGCCCACTCTCGGGAGCCTTGAACCAGGTTTCTGTTACTGCACAGATATCGATGTTCTCCATGCTAAGGAGAGTTTCGAGTGCGTGCATCTTGAGGTTTAGACTTCTGGCGTTGAGTAGCATTACTCTTAGTTTCTTATCCCTTGCGATACCTATGGAGGTGGGTTTGTCTTTTGAGACTTGCCTAAAAAAGGCACTATGTGGGTAGCAAGAGCCTTTGCCAATATCCAAAAGCCCAGGGGTGACAGGTGCAAGCCGTCCCTAGCGAAGCATCGTGGCTTGTCGAGCATGTCATCCCAGGCTGACAGGCATTGGATCCCCTTTGAATGACACTAATACTTAAGCCAATTGTTGAAATTGATCATCTTGTCTTCATATTGTGGCATCATTCTTGGTGAGGGTAAGATGCTACTCAAGGTCAGGGTCATACCGGCCTGGGCTACATGCTCAGAGAGCTCCTCTATGTCTCTTTTCATGTAGTCCAGGGAGGTACATCTCAAGTCATTCACACCAGCATGGACAATGACTGAGTCATATTTGTACTTGCCTTGGAGTGACCTGAGTGCTTGTGTTATGTGGCGGATCCTAGCGCCCGACAGGCAGCTCACCGTGACCTTCTCCTTGTTCAGCCTGGTGAGTGGGACGTCAGTGTGCCTGACGATAGAGTCACCTATTACAAGTGTATCAGGTGTGTTGTTTAGCCTTAAGGGCTGTGACTGTTCAGCACACTGGCTTTGTGAGCTATGTGTTGCACGTGTTTTGTTTTGGGGTAGCGGTTGCTTGGGTGTCTGCTTTGGAGGTCTCTGCTGCTTAGGCAGATTTTTATTTAGAGCCTCCGAGTATGTTTTTGTGTGTTTATGTGTTTGGTTTGCTGTCATGGTAGGTCTATGTGAGACTGGAATTGTAGTGAGTGTGGTTTCTTTCTCCTCCTGACTGGTTACACCTACCTATGTCACTAGATGGGTTGCAAACTGGCTCAAGGACAGAACCCACATGGTTAGAATTGCTGGAGCCATGTCAGACTCCAAACCAATTACAAATGGCATCCCACACGGCTTAGTCCTGGGACCTCTCTTGTTCGGTATATATTTCTCGGAGTTACAGGCCAACATGGAAGGACTGTGGCTGACCAAGTTCACAGATGACTGCAAACTGGGCGCCATAATCTACTCTCCAGCCGTCACAAGCATCCTCCCAAAGGGCCTCATAGAAACAGACAACTGGTGCCAGAGCCATTGCCTCAAGCTAAACACCAAAAAGTGTATAGTCATCCCCTTTGGCAAAAACAAAGTGCCCACAAATTACCACATAGTTGGTAATCCATTAAGTACAGAAGAAGTAATTAGGGACCTGGGGACCCAAGTTGATAGCAATCTCTCATTTGACAACCATGTGGCCAAAGTGGTTAGAAGAACATTTTATATAGCCCACCTAATCATGAAGGGATTCACATCTAGATCAGGGGAGGTCATCGTGCCTCTTTACTCATCCCTCATCAGGCCCATAATTGAGTACAATGCCCCTTTTGGGATGTACCTTACCAGACACCTGCAGCAACTGGAAAGACCCCAAAAGTACCTCACCAAGAGGATCAAAGGGCTCAAACAGATGCCATATGCTGCCCGGTTAAAGAAACTCCAGCTCTACTCAGTGGCATACCGCCTGCTGAGAGGCGATCTGTGCCTGATGTATAAAGCCATGTCCAACCCAGAATTAATGGACATGCTGCACCTCAGAAAATCCAAATCCCATCGAGCTACGCACTCGAGAGACTTGAACCTCAGCACTGAAATAAATAGGACATGCTGGAGGGACAGATTCATAACCCAGAGGCTCCCTTCACTCTGGAATAAAATCCCAGTCCAGGTTAGGCAGAGTCCCTCACTGACTCTCTTCAAGAGGAATCTTGATGAATGGATGGGAGATCATAGGTTTAACCTGGGTATCACTTCTGTGTCACTGTTAGACAGAGGCACAGTATACTAACCTCGAAAAAGGGCATAGCAAAATTAATTTAAAATGGGTGGTGAAAGCCAAACACACACTGGCTAGGCTTATAAATGCCCTAGGGCAGATAACCTAGTATGAACCTATGATCCTATAATGCCAATAATTCATTGATACAATGTGCTACAAAGTGATCTTGGGTGACCAAGCGGCCTGCACTTGTACTGCCATTGATACAGATCCCCAAGCGAAGCTGAAAAATCTCTCTGAGCAGACTGTGCTGGAACAGGTGGGAAAAAGTGAAAACCTTGACTGATTCTCAGCTGTGCTCTCCACCACTGTAACTCTTGTCTGATGATGGGAAGTACCTGTAACTGAGATTCCTGGGACTGCATGTGCTGGGCCCAACAATTTCAAACATACCAGTGAACTTTTCAAATGTGGGGATGAGCCACAGGTATCATGACAATTACTGATGCCACAAGTCCTAGAATTCTTAGGGGTTTTCCTGTTGAGGTGAAGTTCCTCCTGGAGAATTTCTGAAACAACATCTTGTTAGACAGGACCTTGTCTTCGGGAAGAAAGAGCATTCTTTTTTCAGAGTTGATTAAGCTCCCCAGGAAGATAAATCTTTGTGAGGGTATCAGGCATGACCGCTGAAGGTTCAACTTGAACCCTAGCCGGAACAGTAAGGTCAAGATCTTCTCTAGCAATTCAAAACACCTAGATACAGACTCTGCACAAACCAGCAAGTCATCCAAGTAAAGAAAGATTGAATGCCAAGAGTACAGCAGTGAGCCACTACCAGAGCAAGGTATTTGGTAAAAATTCAACACACATTGGATGCACAAGGGCAATGCAGAGAACTGATAGTGTGAACCAGACTCAACAAATCGCAGATATCTCCTGAAGCAATGAGTACTGGTGATATGGTGATATGCATCCACATCCAGAGTCACCATGAAACATCGTTCTGGCAAAAGAGGAAGTATTGTCTACAAGGTGAGCATCTTGAATTTGGTGACCTTGATAAAGGTATTCAGAAAGGATTGGTCCAGCACTGATCTCCATGGCACATCTTTTTTGGGAATTAGGAAAATTCTGGAGTAGAAAACTTACATCCTTTCCAGAGAAGGGACTGGTTCTATAGTCTGAGTCCAGGATGTGTTGGAGTATAGGATGGAATAAAAAAAAGTCTGGCCCAGTGGGTGAGGGGGCAACCCCCTAGAACTTAGGCAGATGTTCCTTCCACTGCCACCTGTATGTTTGCCACCAGTGTTCATCACCCATTTACCTGAAACTACTGATGGCCAAGCTGCCTTGTTGAAAGCTAGTTTCTCAGACAGGGCACCCAGCGGGTGACTTGAGAAGGATGGGTGATGTGTCTCAACATATTCATAGGTTGGAAGTAGCGCTATTCTTTTTGGGAAAGGAACCCCTCTTCTAAGGTTTGGCAGAATGTTTGTCCTGCCATTTCCTTTTGGTGGCTTAGCTTTTGTTCACAGCTGGGACTTCTCTTTGTTGGGCTCTCAAAAGTTACCCTGCTCACTGGAAGGAAACTTGGGACTATGGAACATTTAAGACAACCCTTGCATCAATTTACCTCTGTCATCCAAATGTTTAAAGATCTGATTAGCTACTGTACAAAACATGCAATAAGAATTAAGCAGAGCATTCATAATCTCATTTTTAGCTCATTAGAAAAGTTGTGAATGTGCAACCAAGCATACCTCCTTATCGCCACAGATATCACTGCATTTCTAGAAAAAGTATTGGCTCCCTCCAAGGCACTCTTTAAAGTACATTTAGACACTTGAGAAACACTGGACACAATATCTCTGACAGAGACTTTCTGATCAGCAGATACTGTTGTAGTGAGCTTGTCTAAATTATACATACACCTCAACACAAACTTCCACATAAACACTAGCAGTTTAACACCTTAAAGGTTACAGTGCTGGACTACATCAGCTTCTTTTTGAGATTTTACCTACTTGCCTAGCTTATTTGAAGGGACAGGGTTTGATAAAGATGTAGTCTTTTTTGTTAGAAGATGTTCATAGGTTCATAAGTAGGTACTAGGCTATCTGCCCCAGGGCATTTATATCCCTACCCAGAGTGTGTCAGCTTTTGCTGCCCCATTGATTAATTAACTGAGCCTCTGACAAGAAGACCCAATGAAGTGATCCCAGGGGTGTATTTTCTGTTACCCATCAACTCGTCAAGGTTTCTCTTGAAGAGTGTTAGTGAGGGGCTCTGCCTAATGTAGTTAGGAATTTTGTTCCAAAGCATGGGGAGTCTCTGTGACAGGAATCTATCCCTCCAGCATGTTCTATTTATTGTTGTGGTGAGGTTTAGCTCACTAGAGCGAGTGGCTCGCAGTGACTTGGATTTCTTTAGGTGGAGCATGTCCATCAATTCTGAGTTGGACATGGCTTTGTAAGTCAGGCAGAGATCACCTCTGAGTAAGCGATACGCGACTGAGTAGAGCTGGAGTTTTTCCAGTCGGGCTGCCTAGGACATATGTTTGAGGCCAGTAATCCTCTTGGTGAGGTATTTTTGTGGTCTTTCCAGCTGTTGGAAGTGTCTTGTGAGGTACATCCCAAATGGGGCATTGTATTCTATGATGGGTCTGATGAGTGACAAGTAGAGGGGCACTATAACCTCTTTATTTCTTGATGCGAACCCTTTAGTAATTAGATGGGCTACATAGAAGGATTTCCTGACTACTTTGGCAATATGATTGTCAAAGGAGAGATTATTATCTACCTGGGTCCCCAGATCTCTTATTACCTCTTCTGTATTAAGGGGGCTACCACCTATGTGGTAATTTATGGGGGTTTTGTTTTCCCCCAAACGGGATGACTATGCATTTTTTGGCATTTAGCTTGAGACCATGACTTTGACACCAGGTGTCCGTCTCAGTAAGGCCCTTTCGGAGAATGTCTGTGTCAGCCGGAGAGTCAATTATGGCTTCCAGTTTGCAGTCATCAGCGAACTTGGTTAGCCATAGTCCTCCTGTGTTTGCCTGTACTTTTCAGAAGTATATGCCAAACAGTAGGGGTCCCAGGACCGAGCCTTATGGGACACCACTTGTGACTGGTTTAGAGTTGGATCTGGAGCCCGCTATTCTTACCGTGTGAGTTCTGTCTGTAAGCCAGTTGGCAACCCATCTCGTGACGTAGGGGTTTATGTTCAGGCTGGTGAGTTTTTCTATAATTCCTGAGTGGGGAATGGTGTCAAAAGCCTTGGCAAGGTCAAGGTAGGCTGTGTGAACTACCTTCCCCTCATTTATGGCCTTGGTAACTGTCTTGAAGAATTCAACCAGGTTTAGTAGGCATGATCTGCCCTTAACAAAGCCGAACTGGGTTGGGTCTAGTGTTTGGAAGTTCCCAATGTCTTTGTTAATGAGTTTCATGATGATGCACTCCATAGCCTTGCAGACCAGGCTAGTCAGGCTTATGGGGCGATAGTTACCATGGTCAGTTGTGGCCCCTCCTTTGTGGAATGGAATAACCGTTCCTGTGCACAATTCTATGGGTATGTAGCCTGTGGAGAGGCTGAGGTTGAACAGTGTGTTTAGGTGGGAGGTTAGTTCGTTCTGTATTTTGTGCAAGACACAGCCTGGGACACCATAATATGATTAAAGTGCACTTTACTCCTTGTCTCACCAGAAGCATTGGAGTAGAACTACTCTTAAGTTGCTTCCTGAAATGTAATAATTAACCCAGATGTTTATGGATTATGTACACTTGTTATTGTCTTCTTTCAGTAGATACCCTGCACAGAACCTACAGCAGTTGAACACAACAGAAAGCCGAGCTGCACAATGACCCTAAACAGGTTCTCAACAAAACTGCAACCAGACCACTCAGTGAAGTCCGGTACCCACACTACCCAATCAGAGACCAGCAAGAATCAATGTCACTCTACTCATTCCCTTACCCAACCATACCACCCAATGAAGTCCCATACACACACTGCCCAATCAGAGACCAGAAGGAATCAATGTCACTCACCTCATTCCCTCATCCAATCAGACTACTCAGTGAAGTCCCATACATACACTGCCCAATCAGAGACCAGAATGAATCAGTGTCACTCTACTCATTCCCTAATCCAATCAGACCACCCAGTGAAGTCCCATACACACACTGCCCAATCAGAGACCAGAAGGAATCAATGACCTGCTACTCATTCCCTCATCCAATCAGACCACTCAGTGAAGTCTGGTACCCACACTACCCAATCAGAGACCAGCAAGAATCAATGTCACTCTACTCATTCCCTCACCCAACCATACCACCCATTGAAGTCCCATACACACACTGCCCAATCAGAGACCAGAAGGAATCAATGTCACTCACCTCATTCCCTCATCCAATCAGACCACTCAGTGAAGTCCCATATATACACTGCCCAATCAGAGACCAGTAGGAATCGATGTTACCCTACTCATTCTCTCACCCAACCATACCACCCAGTGAAGCACAATACACACACTGCCCAATCAGAGACCAGCAAGAATCAATGTCACTCTACTCATTCCCTCATCCAATCAGACCACCCAGTGAAGTCTCATACACACACACTGCCCAATCAGAGACCAGAAGGAATCAATGTCACTCTACTCATTCCCACATCCAATCAGACCACCCAGTGAAGTCCCATACACACACTGCCCAATCAAAGACCAGAAGGAATCAATGTCACTCTACTCATTCCCTCATCCAATCAGACCACTCAGTGAAGTCCCATACACACACTGACCAGTCAGAGACCAGCAGGAATCAATGTTACTCTACTCATTCTCTCACCCAACCATATCACCCAGTGAAGTCCCATACACATATTGCCCAATCAGAGACCAGCAAGAATCAATGTTACTCTACTCATTCTCTCACGCAACCATACCACCCAGTGAAGTCCCATACACACACTGCCCAATCAGAGACCAGCAAGAATCAATGTCACTCTACTCATTCCCTCATCCAATCAGACCACTCAGTGAAGTCCCATACACACACTGCCCAATCAGAGACCAGCAAGAAACAATGTCACTCTACTCATTCCCTCATCCAATCAGACCACTCAGTGAAGTCCCATACACACACTACCCAATCAGAGACCAACAAGAATCAATGTCACTCTACTCATTCCCTCACCCAACCATACCACCCAATGAAGTCCCATACACACACTGCCCAATCAGTGACCAGAAGGAATCAATGACACTCTACTCATTCCCTCATCCAACCAGACCACTCAGTTAAGTCCAGTACCCACACTACCCAATCAGAGACCAGAAGGAATCAATGTCACTCACCTCATTCCCCCATCCAATCAGACCACTCAGTGAAGTCCCATAAACACATTGCCCAATCAGAGACCAGAAGGAATCAGTGTCACTCTACTCATTCCCTAATCCAATCAGACCACCCAGTGAAGTCCCGTACACACGCTGCCCAATCAGAGACCAGAAAGAATCAATGTCACTCACCTCATTCCCTCATCCAAGCAGACCACTCAGTGAAGTCTCATACACACACTACCCAATCAGAGACCAGCAAAAATCAATGTCACTCTAGTCATTCCCTCACCAAACCATACCACCCAATGAAGTCCCATACACACACTGCCCAATCAGAGATGAGAAGGAATCAATGTTACTCACCTCATTCCCTCATCCAATCAGACCACTCAGTGAAGCCCCATACACACACTGCCCAATCAGAGACCAGAAGGAATCAGTGTCACTCTACTCATTCCCTAATCCAATCAGACCACCCAGTGAATTCCCAAACACACACTGCCCAATCAGAGACCAGAAGGAATCAATGTCACTCACCTCATTCCCTCATCCAATCAGACCACTCAGTGAAGTCCCATACACACACTGCCCAATCAGAGACCAGAAGGAATCAATGTCACTCTACTCATTCCCTCATCCAACCAGACCACTCAGTGAAGTCCAGTACCCACACTACCCAATCAGAGACCAGCAAGAATCAATGGCACTCTACTCATTCCCTCACCCAACCATACCACCCAGTAAAGTCCCATACACACACTGCCCAGTCAGAGACCAGAAGGAATCAATGGCACTCACCTCATTCCCTCATCCAATCAGACCACTCAGTGAAGTCCCATACACACACTGCCCAATCAGAGACCAGCAAGAATCAATGTCACTCTACTCATTCCCTCACCCAACCATACCACCCAGTAAAGTCCCATACACACACTACCCAGTCAGAGACCAGAAGGAATCAATGTCACTCACCTCATTCCCTCATCCAATCAGACCACTCAGTGAAGTCCCATACACACACTGCCCAATCAGAGACCAGCAGGAATCAATGTTACTCTACTCATTCTCTCACTCAACCATACCACCCAGTGAAGTCCCATACACACACTGCCCAATCAAAGACCAGAAGGAATTAATGTCACTCTACTCATTCCCTCATCCAACCAGACCACTCAGTGAAGTCCGGTACCCACCCTACCCAATCAGAGACCAGCAAATACCAATGTCACTTTACTCATTCCCTCACCCAACCATACCACCCAGTGAAGTCCCATAAACACTGCAGGAACCAAAAAGAAAAGATGAACTGAAGACCACAGACGAAGAATGCACTTAAAACACCAGTTTATTACACCTCTAGCGTGTTGGCAACCGCCTTCAAGGAGTATAAAACATCACATAACGTACACAGTTTATATACCCTAATACATCTAACAATTAAAAAAAGCAGCCTAAACCAATTAATCAATAAACATTAAAAAATACTTAATACTACTTTCACATCAGATAAGAAGCCTCCAGTTACATTCCACATTCAGACCCTGAGGAAATAAAGTGTCATATTTCAAAATAGAAATCCTTTCTTTATATAACAACTTCTTTTTATACAAATCATCAGAAAATACACCCTTCATAATACGTTCTAAGATAGTGGCTTGTAACCCATTTGGATTAGAATTGTGGACCAGCATAAAATGTTTAGCAACAGGGCTATCTTCTTTATTATTTATAATATTCCTGACATGCTCCTGCAGTCTAATTTTAAACTTCCTTTTACTTTCTCCTATATATACAAGGTTACACGGACATTTCAATGCATAAATAATACCTTCAGTATTACAGCTATATATATTTTTAACCTCAAATACATGGCTATTTATATACTTAAAAGTTGGAACAATATAATGACATACATTGCAATGACCACAGGGTGAAGTTCCTAATGTTTTTAATGTTTATTGATTAATTGGTTTAGGCTGCTTGTTTAATTGTTAGATGTATTAGGGTATATAAACTGTGTAAGTTATGTGACGTTTTATACTCCTTGAAGCGCTAGAGGTGTAATAAACTGGTGTTTTAAGTGGATTCTTTATCTGAAGTCCCATAAACACACTGCCCAATCAGAGACCAGCAAGAATCAATGTCAGTCTACTCATTCCCTCATCCAATCAGACCACCCAGTGAAGTTCCATATACACACTGCCCAATTAGAGACCAGAAGGAATCAATGTCACTCTACTCATTCCCTCATCCAATCAGACCACCCAGTGAAGTCCCATACATACACTGTCCAATCAAAGACTGGAAGGAATCAATGTCACTCTACTCATTCCCTCATCCAATCAGACCACTCAGTGAAGTCCTATACACACACTGACCAGTCAGAGACCAGCAGGAGTCAATGTTACTCTACTCATTCTCTCACCCAACCATACCACCCAGTGAAGTCCCATACACACACTGCCCAGAGACCAGCAAGAATCAATGTCACTCTACTCATTCCCTCATCCAACCAGACCACTCAGTGAAGTCCCATAAACACACTGCCCAATCAGAGACCAGAAGGAATCAATGTCACTCTACTCATTCCCTCATCCAATCAGACCACTCAGTGAAGTCCCATACACACACTGCCCAATCAGAGACCAGCAAGAATCAATGTCACTCTACTCATTCCCTCATCCAATCAGATCAATGTCACTCTACTCATTCCCTCATCCAATCAGACCATTCAATGTAGTCCTGTAGACACACTGCCCAATCAAAGTCCAGAAGGAATCAATGTCACTCTACTCATTCCCTCCTCCAGTCAAACCACTTAGTGAAGTCCCATACACACACTGCCCAATCAGAGACCAGAAGGAATCAATGTCACTCTACTCATTCCCTCATCCAATCAGACCACTCAGTGATGTCCTATACCCACACTGCCCAATCAGAGACCAGAAGGAATCAATGTCACTCTACTCATTCCCTCATCCAATCAGACCACTCAGTGAAGTCCCATACACACACTGCCCAATCAGAGACCAGGAGGAATTAATATCACTCTACTTATTCTCTCACCCAACCATACCACCCAGTGAAGTACCATACACACACTGCCCAATCAGAGACCAGCAAGAATCAATGTCACTCTACTCATTCCCTCATCCAATCAGACCACCCAGTGAAGTCCCATACACACACTGCCCAATCAGAGACCAGAAGGAATCAATGTCACTCTACTCATTCCCTCATCCAATCAGATCACTCAGTGAAGTCCCATACACACACTGACCAGTCAGAGACCATCAGGAATCAATGTCACTCTACTCATTCCCTCATCCAACCAGACCACTCAGTGAAGTTCCATACACACACTGACCAATCAGAGACCAGAAGGAATCAATGCCACTCTACTCATTCCCTCATCCAATCAGACCACCCAGTGAAGTCCCATATACACACTGCCCAATCAGAGACCAGAAGGAATCAATGTCACTCTACTCATTCCCTCATCCAATCAGACCACTCAGTGACGTCCCATACCCACACTGCCCAATCAGAGACCAGAAGGAATCAATGTCACTCTACTCATTCCCTCATCCAATCAGACCACTCAGTGAAGTCCCATACACACACTGCCCAATCAGAGACCAGGAGGAATTAATATCACTCTACTTATTCTCTCACCCAACCATACCACCCAGTGAAGTACCATACACACACTGCCCAATCAGAGACCAGCAAGAATCAATGTCACTCTACTCATTCCCTCATCCAATCAGACCACCCAGTGAAGTCCCATACACACACTGCCCAATCAGAGACCAGAAGGAATCAATGTCACTCTACTCATTCCCTCATCCAACCAGACCACTCACTGAAGTCCCATACACACACTGCCTAATCAGAGACCAGCAAGAATCAATGTCACTCTAGTCATTCCCTCACCAAACAATACCACCCAATGAAGTCCCATACACGCACTGCCCAATCAGAGACCAGCAGCAATGAATATCACTCTACTCATTCCCTCACCATGAGCAAAGCAGTAGCACTAATCCAAAGCTGGATCCTAAGAAGCAATTTTCCATTTTTCCAGTGATTAGTAATCTCTAAGAATACTAGGAAATAATATCCCTTTGCTGCTTCTCTCACCAGTACCAAAACGGAAGCACTATGCCCAAGCTGATTCCTGAGAAGCAGTTCTTATGCTCATCAGTGATTGGTAGACTATTCACAGATGTTACAGACTTTAAAAGTAAGATGTAAAAAAAGGATTAAAGCTCTGAAATGTCCAGTGTCTCTTAAGTGAATGGGATGGTATGAAACAGAAGATAACTCAGACTTTAAGAGTCAAAGGGGAGGGCCTTCCCAGCTGATTTTTGGGTCCACTAGAATGAGCAGATGAGATAAGACTGGGAGGAGTTACCTTTAGTAGGGATGGACAGCTGAAAAGTCAGCAAGTTTAAAAGTACTATAGGGCTGGGGCAAGTGGGTGGGGAAAATCAAATGCAGTCAGACAACCGAGTCACAACTGCTTTAGATAAATAATAACGCAGCTAAAAAAAATGTATTTCTCATCTCCTCCTTCTAATTACTTGGATTGGATTCCTTTTCAGTGAGTGAATTGAAAGGAATTCTTTACAAATGATAGATCATATTGTTTCTCTTCACAGTGAAAGGATATCCCGCCTCTTCTTTAGGAATGGCAGATATTACTGCTTCCCTCCACAATGGCATGATGTCTTGTCCCTTTTTCAAGGATGACATTTTACTGCTCCACTCTCTATTGACAGAATAACTTGTCCCTAAGATGATGAATGTTGCTGCCTCTCTCTCTTCACTGTCAGGATATCTTGTCCAGAGCAGTAGCTAGGCCATTTGGAGCCCAGGGTGAGACCCTCATTTGGCACCTGAAAAACACCTTGAAAACAACTTTTCACAAAAATGTAAGAAACCAACAGTCTCAAAAGCAAGTCCAAACAGGAAGTTTTATTGAACGTTTAATGCATTTGCAGGGTTAGTCATTTTCCAGGGATGTTATGCACAGCCAGAAAATGTTGCTTTAGCAATTTGAAGAAAGCCCAAAGTTAGCTTTCCCTCAACATATTAAAAATAAAGCATGACTGAATGACAGTTTTGGTGCATACATTTTTAAAACACTACTGGACACAATCATTAGTCTGAGGGTGTTGGGTATGATTTAACAGTTGCTGTTCAAGCTAAAATAAAATTCATTGTTTGGAGGAAAACCTCTACAGCACAAAATTGCATCCATGAAGTACCAGTACAAATGGAAAATAACCAATGTACATTAGAGCAAAGCAAATGTACAATGGTCTTGCAGCCAAACCATTCTCAGAAAATCCTAAAGGAAATTGCATTCATTAACTTATAATAGATAAAAACAGCGTTGATGAAGTTTGAACTCATCTGCCCCCCCTAAAACAATGTAGAATTAATTGAAATTCCTTCAACTAATACATAAAAACAACCTTCATGAATTAAGAACTCATATCTTTCCCCACCCCCCATTAAACAGCATAGCTTTATTTGACAGTCCAAGTCCAATCAGTAAAAGTAATCATAAGCTAATAATAAATAAAAACAGCCTTGATCAATTCAGAAGTTATATCTCTTTCTTCCCATAATGACCGCCCCATAAAACAGAGTAGCACTCATTGAAAGTTGAATCAATAGAAATATTCGAGTAATAATATATAAAAAAACATCCTTGGCATCTACCCCCCCCCCCCCATAAACAGCCAACAGCATCCCTGTCTGACATCTATAGCAACAACAAATATTTAACAATATCCATTGTTGACTGCAATGGCAACAGGATACCAGACAAAAATGTGCCTCCTTGTCATTCATTACAAATCAGTTACCACTTCTCATTGAAAGAAATAGTCAGACAGGGGCACTTAAAATGTCAGTACTGTTCACCCGAGCCATTGACAAATTCGGGGAATGTAGAGAATGTGAGTCAATATGCATTTTTCTACGTAAAGAGGGCTATTATAATTTGAATTATTCTCATTATTTATTTATTATGTGCAGTTCACCACCTGTTCATCCCAAAAAGGTAATCTGGTTGTGTGCAAAGCCAAACTGCATGTATGTATTACATTTTAATTTGACACACTGGCCCACCAGCAGTCCTGTCTGTCACACAGCTGGCATCCAGATTCTGGTATGGATTTACTTACAGGTAAACACATGCAGAAATAAAAATCAGACAAGAGAGGGATGTTAGTGGACATTTAAAATATTAATACTATTTTAACTTGAGTCAGTGACAGAATAAGAGAATGCAAATTAATATATATTTTATCTGAAATAAAAAAGATGACTGTATTATAATTCTTAATTTATTTCTAATCATTGTCATTTTATGTTATGTGCAATTCTTTATCAGCTGTTTCTCAAAAAAATAATTGTGTATAAAAAGTCATTAAGCCAGACTACTTTTCATCTATGTATTTGATTTGCATTACATTTTACTTTGACATATCCTCCACTCCAGTGAGTCCATCATACCTCTCATCTGCCCTGACTTCTCCAGAATGTTGAGACTTTTGCCTCATTTTTCATCTGTTTCTCATATAATGTGTGGTTTTCTGGCAAAGCACTGGTGATTGAAGTCACTAAATAATGGCATGTACATCTTATCCTTCAGAAAATACATGCTAACACATGCTAACATATGTTAACACATGCTAACACATGCAAACACATCTTAACACAAAACCTATTATTCTAGCAGCTTTCTAACTTTATAACAGCAATATTTAAAGTCTGTCCCTATTTTTTGGCCTTTGTCTCACCACCAGTATTATTATGAATTCACTACATAATGACAGACAGCCGAGTTTCAGACTTCCTATCCTTCAAAACCATGTCCTGCTAACACAAAACCTGAATGTTATTCTAGCAATATCATACATCGAAGCTGATTCCCTTTACTATCTTTAAGAAATTAAATTAATCAATGTACCTTGGAAATTTATACATGTCCCTATCATCCCATCTAGATCAAATGATAGCAGCTGCAGCCTACAGGAATGCCTGAGTTTGTTTACGTCTTCCTTTTCTGCCCTCACCCTGTCCACGCCAAAGAAGTGAAAGTTAGTTGTGTCAGTTAGGCAGGCAGGTACAAGAAAAAAGCAGGTTAGGTTGTTGGACCCATGAGAATGAACTCAAGCCTTTTTATTTTTATTTTTTCTAAATTTAATAACAGCATGCCCATAGCCAGCAACTGATCCAAAACAAGACAAAAATAAAAATAAAAAACAGAAAGAAATACAAATCTCATCTTGTTATTGATACCAAAGACAAAGGCCTGTAATTTGTCTTCTCTGTACTGCCCCCTCCACCTGAGCAGTTTATCAAAGATCTTTGGGATGGAGCGCACACAAGCTGACATAAAAGGAGGTAGGAGGCAAGTTGGAGTGCCTCAGATTTCCATTTAGGACGTTTCTGCCATTTTTTTTCAGTTTCACATAAAGAAAAATAAAAAAAATAATAATAAATATTTGAGTCAAATCATTTTTTATTTATTTAGCATGAATTGTGCCCTAGACAAGACAGCAGCCAGAGCAATTTTCCATCTCACTCCACCCTTGCTACATTACTGATCTTGCCCACAAAGAGCTTTACTGAACACCTGAATCCAGACTGGCAACAGCTTATTCCCCCCTTTAACCCAAGCATCCACTCGGTTTATCATCACTCTCCATACCTCTACCTTTTGCTTGTTTTGAAAATACCTTCTTTTAGATGTTCGACTGCAAGCAGAATTGGTTGCATTAATGCTTCAGTCTGAGAACCTTTCAGCTTAATCATTGGAATGCTATCTATAAAAAAACTTTTAACTTCTGATCAAACCCAAGAGACTTCACCTGACAGACATATTGTGATGAACAGTAGTCACTACAACTGTATAATATTTTGGGTTACTAGGACATCCGAGCAAGTCTTCTTTTCAAATTATTAGTATTGAACTCTTTGTATTTTGCTGTTATTTTTTGAGACAATATCTTTTGAGCCCAAGCATAGTTATTAAAATAAATATACCTTATGAATATCTTAATAAATTCTGTCTTTCTTTCCAGATATCTTATAATCTTCTCCTCTGCCTAACATGATTCTATTTCCAACTGTGGGTCTTTGCCCTAACTGGGTTTCCAAGACAGATGCCTTCCTATGTGCTTCTCTAAGCTGCATTTTTTCATATTCCCACATACTGAGGTAAATGCTTTTGCATATCATTTTACACCCCTTTTAATCCTATATCTCTATCTTCTTCTTCCTATTTTGCATAACTGCATCGCATTAATCTTTTTCTACTTTCAAACAGTGCACAACAAACCTCCAATACCTCCTTACTAGGTTGTGGAATCTCAGAATTAACAGGCAATAAGCCACATACCAGATTTCTTAACCAATCCAGTATAAACCCTATACAGTGCAGAAAGGTGTAAGGTCTCACTGAGTAAAAAGTAAATTTAATCCTTTGGCCTGATATCTCACAAACATTTACAAAAACAGAAGCCTATTGCATCCTAAAAGTAATTTCCCCACTCATGATAGCTGTTGCTGGCAGTACCCACTAATTACATCTATAACGTATCCATTCTATCTTTAATCTTTAAACAGTTTCTATAAATAATGTACAAAATACTTGTTCAAGTTCATAAATTAGTACTCGATTAACTGTTCTTGTGAGCCGTTTTAAATATAGCCAATTTTTCCATGTGAGAATCAAACTTTGTACCTCCTACCATGAGAAGCAGACACAAATTATTCTTTTCCATTCCCATATAGATATATGGGTTCGCTGTAGAAGGTTGCGTGTGTGTTTCTTCAACAGCTGTTTAGCCGAACACTTATGATCAGCTAAGCAGCTATTTGACAGGTGTGCAAGATCACACAGTTCCTGAGATCAGGGAATATGCCCTTACCCTGTGGTTGTGAAATCTTAGAAATAGTATGTATAATTACCAGGGGCTGTGGAGTGTGTGCTTGTCCCCCTGCAAAAATAATTTTTTTATTTGTTTTTTAGTTTAAAACTTTGCTTGCTGTTTCTTGATGCAAGCGTAGTGGTGTGTTGATGTCACTATTTTCAAAGTTTTAACATCGATTGTTTGCCAGTCGATGTTTAGTGTGTTCGATCTTTCCCACCACCACACACACACACACACACACACACACACACACACACACACACACACACACACACACACACACACACACAGACAGACACACACACACACACACACACACACACACACACACACACACACAAAACATATATATATATATATATATATATATATATATATATATATATATATATATATATATATATGGATCCCTATTAGTTGGTCGAGTTTTCAGAAACTCAAAATTCATATGGCCGAGACAGACTATATTATCGGGTTTTTGAAAACTGAAAGGTTTTGAATGGAGATCAAGGCACAGCGAGGATCAGGAAATTTACCCTTTTCTTCACTATAGTGCAATCTCGGAGTTGATATACATAATTTGCAGGTGGGGGGTGTGGGGGGGGTGCAGGGAGGCTTGTCTCCCTGCATGAATGTTAAAAAAATAAAGTTTTGTATTTTGTTTTTTGATGCTTGAGTTTTCAGAAACTCAGTCATATGGTCTCAACCATAAGGATTTTGGGTTTCCGAAAACTGGATCAGCTGCATATATCTACAGCTGTGCCCCCCACCCCCCCTAACTATATATATCAACTCCAGGGTTGAACAACTTTGGGGAGGGGGCAAATCCCTGTTAAGTGCCTTGAGTACTGGTTGTTGACCAAATGAGCCGTTGACCAAATGAGTTTCGACCATATGAACTGTCGACCATATGAAGTAGACCCATATATATATATATATATATATATATATATATATATATATATATATATATATATATATATATATATATATATATATATATATATATGTGTGTGTGTGTGTGTGTGTGTGCATCATTTTTGGCATAATTATTGTGTTGATTGTCATGCACTTAGAAGCACAAGTTGCTTCAGTTAGATAGCTGTTGTAATAGGCCACTATGTATAAGCAAATCAACAAACATAAAAATATTCTGATATGCAGATAAATAACAGATCACAATGGTGTACTACTGACATCGGCATTGTTTCAGTAATATTAATGATGCACTTTTGGCATCAGCATTGCTTCAGTGACATTAACGATGTGCTACTGGCATCAGCATTGTTTCAGTAATATTAATAATGCACTTTTGACATCAGTATTGTTTTGGTAACATTAACAATATAAACTAAAACTAATAAAAAACCCTTGGTTAAAGCAAAACAAAAAAAGAGCCACCAAAGCCTGGATTAGAGTAATAAAGTTTAATCTCCTCTTTTATTCATAGATTTCATCAGAATGAACAACATTTAAAATTCAATAATTAGATACAGTACATTGTCCAATCACATTTTAAAAACATTTAACACTTGCAAAATATAAAACATTTCAATTATCCATTTGGTTATTTAATTACTGAATTTTAAATGTTGCTCATTCTGATGAAGTCTATTGACAAATCGGAGATTAAACTTTATTAGCTTTGGTTTATGAGTGTTCAAGTTACCACTTTTGTTTTTTAGCCAGTGAGTTTTGTTGTTAACATTAGCAACGTGCTGCTAACATCGGCATTGTTTCAGTAATATTGATGACATGCTGCTGACATCAGCATTGTTTCAGTAATATTAATGATGAGCTGCTGACATCAGCATTGTTTCAGTAATATTAATGATGAGCTGCTGACATCAGCATTGTTTCAGTAGCATTAACAATTTACTGATGGCATCAATATTGTTTCAATAATATTAATGATGAGTTGCTGACATCAGCATTGTTTAATGATGCACTGTTGACATCAGCATTGCTTCATTAATATTAATTATATGCTGGTAAGATCAGCTTTCTTTCAGTACTATTAATGATGCACTTTTGACACCAGCATTGCTTCACAAATATTAATGATGTGCTGTTGACCCCAACTTTGTTTCATTAATATTAATGATGCACTGTTGACATCATCATTGTTTCAGTAAAAATGATGAGCTGCGGACATCAGCATTGTTTTGATAATAGTAATGATGCACTTTTGACATCAGCATTGTTTTGGTAATATTAATGATGCACTTTTGACATCAGCATTGTTTCAGTAAAAATGATGAAGTGCTGACAGCATTGTTTTGGTAATAGTAATGATGCACTTTTGACATCAGCATTGTTTTGGTAATATTAATGATGCACTTTTGACATCAGCATTGTTTCATTAATATTAATGATGTGCTGCTGACCTTAACTTTGTTTCATTAATAATGATGATGAGCCGCTATCATCAGCATTGTTTTGATAATATTAATGATGCATTTTTGACATCAGCATTGTTTTTGTAATATTAATGATGTACTTTTGATATTAGTATTGTTAATAATAAATTGTGTGCTTTTAACATCAATATTGTTCAGTAATATTAATGATGTGCTGCTGACATTAGTATTGTTTCATTAATATTAATGATGCACTTTTCACATCAACAGCGTTTCCTGAAATCATTTTAAAATTCTGAAATTGCTCCCCCAGTTACAGTGCAAATAAAAAAGTTTCGGCATAACTCTGATAACATTAGTTTCACAGTTGTATCAATTTTATAATACACAGAACAGCTTAGGATCAGGAAACTGTATTAATTCTACCATACACAGAACAACTTGGGTTTTGCATGCTGTATTAATTTTACCTTACACAGAACAGCTTAAAATCGGGTGCTGAATTAATTCTACAATACACAAAACAGCTTAAAATCTGGGCCTGTATTAATTCATCATACACAGGACAGCTTAATTTTGGGAGGCTGTTAATTCTACCTTACACAGAGCAGATTTGGTTCTGCAAGCTCTATTAATTCTATTTTACGCAGAACAGCATAGGTTTTGGAGGTTGCATTAATTTCACTATTCACAGAATAGCTTAGGTTCTGGAGGCTTCTACCACGCACAGAACAGCTTAGAATCTGGTGGCTGTATTAATTTTAGTATACACACACAACAGTAGGTTCTGGAGGTAGTGTTAATTCTACCTTGCATAAAACAGTTCATGATCTGGGGCTGTATTAATTCTACCATATAAATAACAACTTAGGATTTGGAGGCCATATTATTTCTACCATACACAGAACAGCTTAAGTTCTAGAGGCTGTATTAATTCTTCCTTATACAGAACAGCATGTGTTCTGGATACTGTAATGATTCTACCATACATAGAACAGCTTAGATTTTGGAGGATATTTTAATTCTACCTTATACAGAACAGCTTAGGTTCTGGAGGCTATATTAATTCTACCATTCACAGAACAGCTTATGTTCTGAATACTGATTTAAAAGACAACTTGTACAAAAAAGACAGTACAAAGCCATGTGTCTGGAGCATTTTTCCCAGGGCCTCTGCTGAAAATTGGCATTGTTCCAAGTTGGACTTTCCCAGTAAACAAATGTTAAATAAATAAATAAATGTTACTATTCACAGAACAGCTTAGGCTCTGGAAGCAGTATTAATTATACCTTGCACAGAATGGCTAAGGTTCTTGATGCTGTATTAATTCTACCTTGCACAAAACAGCTTAAGATCTGGGGCTGTATTAATTCTACAATTCAGAGAACAGCTTAGGATCTGAGCCTATATTAATTCTGCCATACAATGAGCAGCTTAGTTTTTGGATGCTTTATTAACTCTACCATATACAGAACAACTTGGTATCTGTAGGCTGTATTCATTTTACTTTATACAAAACAGTTTAGGTTTTAGATGTTGTCTTAATTCTACCATACACAGAACAACTTAGGAACTAGAGGCCATACCAGTTATACTATACACACACAGCAGCTTAGGTTCTGGAGGCAAGCTTAGAATCTGGGGCTGTATTAATTCTACCATACATAGAACAACTTAGGATTTGGAGACCATGTTAATTCTACCATACACAGAACAACTTAGGTTTCTGGAGGCTGTATTATTTTTTCCTTACATGAACAGCTTATGTTCTGGTGGCTATATTAATTTTAATATTCATAGAACAGGTTAGATTTTGAAAGCTGTATTAATTCTACCTTACACAGAACAGCTTAAGCTCTGGGATTGTATTAATTCTACCTTACACAGAACAGCTTAGGCTCCGGGACTGTATTAATTTTACCTTACATAGAATAGTTTAAGTACTGGAAGTTGTATTAATTCTACCATACACATAACAGCTTAAATTCTGGAAGCTGTATTTATCTCTTTTTGTAATATGTTCATGAAACCAGGTGATCATTGACAGGTAACATATAACTTTGTAACACTGCTTCTTTGACAAACACTATTGTCTGATATCTCATAATGAGTAGTGATAGCCAAATGCAGCCAAGCAGAGTATTCTATTTTATTTATTTTATTTTCCAACATTTTGAGTATAATCTGGTGCAGAGTTTGTATGAGAATATTACATTACTTTGCGACAACCTGACTGTCTCATGGTGCTGGTCTTTGCATGGCTGAATTCAGCATTCATTCACCACCCAAAGTATAACATTGACAGCCAATAAAGTACAGCATCTTATGGCTATATTAATGTTGCATTTGTTTAAAATAAAAAAAAAATAATCATAGAAAAGCAAAATATATAGTATGGTCTTAATTATTTGGCAAGATCGGTGATATCTGATAGTAACACATAATAGCCAAAGATAATCAAGAGAAATACTTCACTTTAGCTTACATGTTTTCAGATATCACTTGTCAAACTATTTGCATGAAGATATGAAAGATTATGTTTTCTTTACAGTTCATGTTTCTAACGGGTTTAGTAAATGCAGCAGCTGGGGGCTGTATTAATTCTACCACACCAATGGGCCTGTAAAAATGATAATAGGGAAGCAATATATAACATTATGGGATTCATTCTTGAATGAGTGCTACTATGTGATTCTTGATAGTGAAAATTGATAGCCACATATAAGCAAGATGAATGTCTCACTTTATTTTACATTGTATTATTCGGTGCCCTGTTTGTGTGTGATTGTGGCAGCCCAATTATTCTTGTTTCATGGGTTTATTTGGGTCCGGCAAAATACATCTGAAGACTATTACAAATGCACTTGTAAAAAGGGATGATCACACAGAAATAACAAATAGAAGCAATAGCTAAATTTAAGCAAGAAGAATATTTCACTTTTCCATGACTACAAATACCATTTTGTGCACTATGAATACTTGGATGTAGATGATTGCATGTTTTCTTTGCATTTCATTTTCACATCAGGGGATAATGAGATGCACACTCTGGAGGCTGTAGTAGTTCAACCATGCAAATGTGCTTCTGAAAAATATCACGGGGAAGCAGCATCAAGCATCATGGTCTTGTTTCTTTGACAGCTGCTATTCTGTGATACCCTATGGTAAGAAATAAAACCCAAACAAAAAGAATATTTAAATTAATTTTAAATTATTACAAACACTAGTTGGTGGAAGTTCTGCATGTGGATGCATGAGCTCTCCTATTCTTGCTTTACAATTTATTGCATTGATGAAAAAGCATGTCTTACTATAGAAAAAGATTTGATCAGGAGTCCACAACACACAGCATCATGGTTTTGACTGATTCTTTGCCAGTCATTAGTCTCTGATAGCAGATAATGAGAAGGAATAACCAAATACAAGGAAAAACAGATATTTCACCTTATTTTTCACGAATGCAACTCCATTGTGAGTGACATATTGTTTTTCAGATCATTTCCTACTCTCGTCAGGTACTATGCCAGCCCTCCTTCACACACTAATACTACAGTACCAGTGTTCCTTCATTCTTTGATAAGCATGTCTCTCTAATAACCAATACTGAGAAATAATAGCCAAATATAGGCAATGTGAATATTTCAGTTTATTTTGTATAATTGCAAATCTACTATGTGTGAAATCTTGCTTCTCAAGCCATAAACTACTCCCACAAATACCATCTTATCAGTCCATCATTTTTTAGCATTGCCTCTTAATATTTGAAATGGAATTTAAGGCAAAAAGCAACCTTATTTTTCCAATAGGTGACAGAGATGTGTTGTACTGAGGAGTGAGTGCACCTAGCACCATACAAGTGAGGTCGTACACCTATATATAAAGTGAATGAGCATGCATGCAGCAGGTCTGTGCTGAGCCTGAGGTCAGTCAGTGATCACTCATTTCTAAACCTGTCCTCAGTCAGTGTTCAGTCTGTCCTGTCTTCAATCATACCTGTTCATTCACTTTATATGTAGGTGCACAGGCTCATTTGTATGGCGCTAGGTGCACTCACTCCTCAGTACAACACATCGCTGTCACCTGATGCAAAAATAAGGTTGCTTTTTGCCTTAAATCCCATTTCAGATGTTAAGAGGCAAAGTTAAAAATGATGGACTGATGAGATGCAACAATATCAGTGTTTTGCAGGCCAACATTCAGCACTGATTTGTTGTACTTTTGTTTACAAATTATTCTTCATTACAATATGGTAATTCAGTTTTCCACACTTTGGAGTCTTTATAATTACAGATTTGTGTTACATAATTTTGCGATTGCAATGAAAACATTTTTTATGTTTTACTGGATTTTCTTACATGTTTTACTTTCTGTACAACATGAACCTGTACTTAATGCTTCTTCTGCTATTGCATATATCAGTCTAGCATTTCATTGTTAAACACATTCTCAATTGCCTTTCAAAAAAGTTAAATTCAGTTCACACAGTAGTTTTCTCTGATCAGCTTCATTGTGAGTGCCACAGCTGGCAGCACAGTGCTTTGTTTTAGCAAGGTGATGCATTACCATTTCATTAGGCCTCTGACTAATTACTAAAATGAAATATGTATTACCATTTCATTAGGCCTGTAATTACTAAAAATGAAATATATATTACCATTTCATTAGGCCTGTAATTACTAAAATGAAATATGTATTACCATTTCATTAGGCCTGTAATTACTAAAATGAAATATGTATTACCATTTCATTAGGCCTGTAATTACTAAAATGAAATATGTATTACCATTTCATTAGGCCTGTAATTACTAAAAATGAAATATGTATTACCATTTCATTAGGCCTGTAATTACTAAAATGAAATATGTATTACCATTTCATTAAGCCTCTAATTACTAAAAATGAAATATATATTACCATTTCATTAGGCCTCTAACTCTTAATTACTAAAACTATTTATGTCTGCAGTTACCAGCATTGTAGGTCAACATGTCCCTTTAATAATTTAATGATTTGGTCTTTTTTAGTTTTTGCACCTGAATGAAGTTCTTAAGGAAAATGTATGTGGATGCACACATAAAACTAAGTAATGTTACTATTTGCTTCTCTGAAAGAAAGTTCCCAACTGGAATGCAGACCAGGAAACCATTATTGGTTTAAATTTTCCAGCTGTTTCCCACTGAGACAGAAAAAATGTAGTCACCAGTTGTTCTTTCTTTCTAGGTGCTTTTTTCTGCATGCCTGCTGACCAGCAAGCCTCTCACAGGTATATTATATCCATTCAGTACCCCATACAATGAAATGCCACAGTAGAGTACAGAGGCAAATGCCATTTGGAGGCACCATCTTATAGGCAGCCATGAGGGTTGTTTGTGCCTTTACTGATGTTCCATCAATGGGACATTTTTATAGCCTAATTATACCCCTTAGTGAGGAACAAGTCACCCATGTCATCATGAGAACCCAAAATGCCTTCCATCTTTGAGTGCACACTTCCATGTTGTCATACTGTTGCTAATGAAGGTTATCAGTATGTGGTGGCTTGATGACCTGAAAGCCTGCCCCAGGAAGTGCTTCATGCTGCTTTCACTCCTTTGAGGGATTTTGACTATATGCTTTCTGCTCCACCAAACTGTCTTCTCCAGTATGGACATGTCAATCTTTAACCAAGAACCACACCACTACTATGACCACCAAAGTCACAAATAATTCTGAAGAAGTCTGCTGACGAAAGCATATTAAATAATTTTGGCGCTATTGTGGTGTGTTTTCTTGTGCACATATGTGGCTTTGGTGGTCATAGTGGTTATAGTGGTGGTGTGGTTCTTGGTTTTCATTTATCTTTCACCATTTGTTGGTTCATGAAGTTCTTAACATGCCAATCTTTCTTTGCCAATGGAGTTAAGCACCCAAGCCACTAAACAAACTTAGGTTACCTTAGCCATAGTGACAGCTTTACAACTTTATGGCACCAGTGATGGCTACCACATTTGCTTCTTTCTGTCATAAGCTTTGAAGAATCCTGCACAGAGACCAGAACACACCTGAAGCAACATTATAAACAAACACAACTGAGTACAGACTGAGCAACAAAAAAGCATGGACTAAGCAAAGACTGAACACAGAATGAAACTGACTGCGCAGAGACTGAGCAGAGCACTGACTGAACACAGGACAGATTGAACACAGACTGAGCACAGATTGAGAAATGAGTGAGCACTGACTGACCTCAGGCTCAGCACAGACTACACACTGACCTGAGGCTCACCATAGACCTGCTGCATGCATGCTCATTTATATACATACATATATATCCAGATCTAGTGAGGTCATTGTTCCCCTGTACTCTTCACTTATCAAACCAATGATCGAGTACAATGCCCCATTCGGGATGTATCTCACCCAATATCTGCAGCAATTGGAGAGACCCCAAAAGTTCCTCACCAAAAGGATAAAGGGACTCCAAAATCTGTCATATGCTGCCAGATTGAAGAAACTCCAGCTCTATTCAGTTGCATACCGTCTGCTCAGAGGTGACATGTGCCTGACATACAAGGCCATGTCCAACCCGGAATTAATGGACATGCTCCACCTCAAAAAATCCAAATCCACCAAAACCACTAGAGCAAGCGACTTAAACCTTTGCACGGATATAAATAGGACGTGCTGGAGGGATAGATTTATCACTCAGAGACTCCCTATGCTGTGGAATAAAATCCCGGTCCATGTGAGGCAGAGCACCTCGCTGACTCTGTTCAAGAGAAATCTAGACCTGTGGATGGGAGATCGTAGGTTTACCCCGGGAATCATATCTGTGTCACTGCTGGACAGAGGCACAACAAACTAATGGGCACAGTATTTTTTCATATAAGGGGTGGCGTAAGCCACAAAAATTTGGGCTAGGCTTATAAATGCCTTAGGGCAGATAGCCTAGTATAAACCTATGAACCTATGAACCTATATATATATATATATATATATATATATATATATATATATATATACACACACACACACACATATATATATATATATATATATATATATATATATATATATATGTGTGCACATGCTCATTTGTATGGAGATGAGTGCACACACTCCTCAGTACAACACATCTCTGTCACCTGAAGCAAAAATAAGGTTGCTTTTTGCCTTAAATTTCCATGTTAGATCTTAAGAGGCAAAGTTAAAAAATGATGTATGCAAATGAGTAGTTAAAATTATGTATAAAAGGTAAATAGCTTAAAAGAGATTCCAGGAAGTATTATTTCACAGAAACTGAGGAGCATGAATGGAATTGCCATCAATTAAACACAACAGCACCAAAACAAGATGGAATCTGCTGTGTGGGGGTGTGCATGCGTTTATGTGTGTGTGTTTGTGGATATGGATGGGGAAGGAAATATAATCTCTTGCGTAACTAGAAACTGTAACTTATCGAATAAATAACGGGTAGACTTCACATGACCAGTTTCGCACGACTCAAATAGGTGGATGGAATGAAGTAAACAATGTGTTCCCTTATACCTGGAGAGGGTGCATGAACTAGCCATGACACTACTGTCACCTGTAGAGTCAGGGACATTAGAGTGAATCCTCTTAAGACTGACTTGCACTGGTAATACCAGTGTCTTAGCTTTAGGTGCCTGAGAGGAAGGTGTGGTGGGCTTTAACTATGGCTGCCTAAGTGTAATGCACTTGAAGGTGGGCAGCTTGGAAAAAACAGGTAATACTTCCTCAGATGCCTTACATAGGAAGCTGTCCTCCATCTCATCTCAGCAAGTAAACATTCCCAGTGTGGAGGTGCCAGAGCACTGCTTATTTAGGGCTATGGTGAAGAGAGAGTGAAAAAAGAGATACCTGATATCAGGTAGTGTTTCATATGCAGAGAAATATGTTTATATAACAAAAATACCTGATATCAGGTAGCGTTTCATATGCAGAGAAATATGTTTATATAACAAAAATATCTGATATCAGGTAGCGTTTCATATGCAGAGAAATATGTTTATATAACAAAAATACCTGATATCAGGTAGCGTTTCATATGCAGAGAAATATGTTTATATAACAAAAATACCTGATATCAGGTAGCGTTTCATATGCAGAGAAATATGTTTATATAACAAAAATACCTGATATCAGGTAGCGTTTCATATGCAGAGAAATATGTTTATACAACAAAAATACCTGATATCAGGTAGCGTTTCATATGCAGAGAAATATGTTTATACAACAAAAATACCTGTTATCAGGTAGCGTTTCATATGCAGAGAAATATGTTTGTATAACAAAAATACCTGATATCAGGTAGCGTTTCATATGCAGAGAAATATGTTTATATAACAAAAATACCTGATATCAGGTAGCGTTTCATATGCAGAGAAATATGTTTATATAACAAAAATACCTGATATCAGGTAGCATTTCATATGCAGAGAAATATGTTTATATAACAAAAATACCTGATATCAGGTAGCATTTCATATGCAGAGAAATATATTTATATAACAAAAATATATGTTTTTCTATGTCCACATAGCACAACTGGCTCTACACAGTTATCAAAACATTCACATAAATTTCCATAACCCAGAGATTTCACTGCAGCATAAACAATAGAAATCATTGGGCTTATTAAAAATTACTGCAGACTGTTTGCCTACAGGCAGCATCTTTCAGATCAAAAATCCAGTAACATTTGTGGGAAGATAGTAGAAGACTGTATTCTACATGCCAGTGCTTTACAGTTGAGGGTGCCTCCCCTGCATTCCATAAGTGAGTGCTCTATTCTCACACATCCAGTCTTTAAATATAATATCTCTGAGGTCACAGCACCTTGGCAACATGTGATATACAAGTCTTCCATTTTTGCCAAGGCTGTGTGATCTCCAAGACAGTACATTCAAAGACAGAGGGTATGGGACCTGAGCCCCTAAACCTGGGGAGGCTGGGCAAATCTCATTACAAAAAAACCTCTGGTATACAGTATTTGAGCTTTCACTATACTACTGCTGTCAAATAGTCTGAAGGGTATTGGTCCATGGGATCCTGCATACAGGCCAATGGTCTTCTATAACTTCAGGCCAGTCTGTACAGTATAGCTGGTCCTACACAAACATACTTATAACACTAACAAGTCACAGCTGTGAAACATAAATATCCCCAAATAGTTCAGATGCATTGGTGATGTGAAATGAAATCTATACACCTACCCCGCAGCACAAATAGATTACTGCAACACAACTCACCTTACACAAACATCCACACAGCACATCTAGATTATTGCAATGCAACCCGCCTTACACAAGCATCCCCCCAGCACAAATAGATTACTGCAACATAACCCACATTACCCAAACATCCCCACAGCACAAGTAGATTACTGCATCACAACCCGCCTTACACAAACATCCCCACACAACAAGTAAATTACTGGTGCATATCCTGACTTACACAAACATCCCCACAGCACAAGTAGATTACTGATGCACAACTCGCCTTACACAAACATCCCCACAGCACAAGTAGATTCCTGGTGCACAACCTGCTTTACACAAGTATTCCCACAGCACACATAGATTACTGATGCACAACCTGATTTACACAAACATCCTCACAGCACAAGTAGATTATTGCATCACAACCCGCCATACACAAACATCCCACAGCACAGGTAGATTACTGGTGCACAACCTGCCTTACACAAACATCCCCACAGTACAACTAGATTACTGATGCACAACCCGCCTTACACAAACATCCCCACAGCACAAGTAGATTACTGGTGCACAACCTGCCTTACACAAACATCCACACAGCACATCTAGATTATTGCAATGCAACCCGCCTTACACAAGCATCCCCCCAGCACAAATAGATTACTGCAACATAACCCACATTACCCAAACATCCCCACAGCACAAGTAGATTACTGCATCACAACCCGCCTTACACAAACATCCCCACACAACAAGTAAATTACTGGTGCATATCCTGACTTGCAAAAACATCCTCACAGTACAACTAGATTCCTGGTGCACAACCTGCTTTACACAAGTATCCCCACAGCACAAGTAGATTCCTGGTGCACAACCTGCTTTACACAAGTATCCCCACAGCACACATAGATTACTGATGCACAACCTGATTTACACAAACATCCCCACAGTACAACTAGATTACTGAAGCACAACCCGCCTTACACAAACATCCCCACAGTACAACTAGATTACTGAAGCACAACCCGCCTTACACAAACATCCCCACAGCACAAGTAGATTATTGGTGCACAACCTGCCTTACACAAACATCCTAACAGCACAAGTAGATTACTGCAAGACAACATGTCTTACACAAACATCCCCACAACACAAGTAGATTACTGCAAGACAACATGTCTTACACAAACATCCCCACAGCAGAAGTAGATTACTGCAGCACAACCTGCCTTACACAAACATCCTCACAGCACAAGTAGATTACTGCAGCACAACCTGCCTTACACAAACATCCTCACAACACAAGTAGATTACTGCAGCACAACCTTCCTTACACAAACATCCCCACAGCACAAGTAGATTACTGCAGCACAACCTGCCTTACACAAACATCCCCACAACACAAGTAGATTACTGCAAGACAACATGTCTTACACAAACATCCCCACAACACAAGTAGATTACTGCAAGACAACATGTCTTACACAAACATCCCCACAACACAAGTAGATTACTGCAAGACAACATGTCTTACACAAACATCCCCACAGCAGAAGTAGATTACTGCAGCACAACCTGCCTTACACAAACATCCCCACAACACAAGTAGATTACTGCAGCACAACCCGCCTTACACAAACATCCTCACAGCACAAGTAGATTACTGGTGCACAAGCTGCACAAAAATCCATACAGCACAAGAATGGCAGTGTGGCATATCTGTTCCTTCAGAAACATCTACATAGCATTAGTAAATCACTATAGCATAACATCTCAATACAAACATCCACAAAACACAAGTATGTCAGTGGCATAGCTGTTCCTATAAAACATCCAAGCAACTATAGCAAGTCACTGTAGTATAACAGGCCTGATACATGCATCCACACAACCCAAGAAGGTCTGTGCAACATAGCTGGGGTCTATAGCATGTTGTTGAACTCTTAAAAGTTCGAACGTCATATGGTTGACACCATACGATCAAACCTTTAAAAGTTTGAACGTTTCAACAGACATCTCCATACAGTGTGGAATGGGAAGATTTTCCTTTTCTGCACTGTATTGTGATCTCAGAGTTGATATATTTAAAGAGTAGGGGGTAAACCATTCAGGTAGATTTTTTCTTTGGTTTACTTTTTTTATTACATTTTCAAACTTTTAAAAATTCGATCATATGGTGTCGACCATATGACGTTCAAACTTTTAGAAGTTCAATTATGTAATAATGACGCATATAGTTGGTGCTACACAAACATCCTCATAGCACTAGTAAGTCATTGCAGTACAACATACCCTCCACAACTATCCTCTCAGCAAAACCAGGCCACTGTAGCACACATCCTGCACAAACATCCACACAGCAAAAGTAAGCCATGTGCAGCACATCTTACCTTAAACAAGCACCTACACACCACAAACAGGTCAGTACAGTACAGCTGGCCCTGCACAAACATCCATATAACACCAGCAATTCACTGCAGTACAACATACCTTACACAAGCATCCTTAACAGCAAAAACAGGTCACTGTAGCACAGCATGCCCTGCATAAACATCCACACAACATGACACAAGTAGGTCTGCACAGCATAGCTTACCCTACATAAACATCCACGCAGCACAAGTAGGGCCATCATGGCATAACTGTTCCTACAAATTATCCACATAGCACTAGTAGGGCCATCATGGCATAACTGTTCCTACAAATCATCCACATAGCACTAGTAGGGCCATCATGGCATTACTGTTCCTACAAATCATCCACATAGCACTAGTAGGTCACCACAGAACAACATGCACAATACAGATATGCACACAACACAAGTAGGGCCATCATGGCATAACGGTTCCTACAAATCATCCACACAGCACTAGTAGGGCCATCATGGCATAACTGTTTCTACAAATCATCCACATAGCACTAGTAGGGCCATCATGGCATAACTGTTCCTACAAATCATCCACACAGCACTAGTAGGGCCATCATGGCATAACTGTTCCTACAAATCATCCACATAGCACTAGTAGGTCACCACAGAACAACATGCTCAATACAGATATGCACACAACACAAGTAGGGCTGTGCAGCAAAGCTTACCTTACACAAGCATCCGTACAGCACAAGTAGGACTGTGCAGCAAAGCTTACCTTACACAAGCATCCATACAGCACAAGTAGGACTGTGCAGCAAAGCTTACCTTACACAAGCATCCATACAGCACAAGTAGGACTGTGCAGCAAAGCTTACCTTACACAAGCATCCATACAGCACAAGCAGGTCAGTACAGAATAGGTGGCCCTGCACAAACACCCACACAACACTAGCAAGCTATAACAATGCAACATACCCAGCAGATATATCCCCACAGCAAAAGCAGGTCACTGAAGTATAGCAGGCACTGCACAAACATGCACACAACACAAGTAGACCTGTGCAGCGTAGCTCATTCTGTACAAACCACATAGCACATGTAGGTCAGTACAGTATAGCTGACACTGCCTAGACATCTACATAACACTAGCAAGTTACTACAGCACAACATACCTTACACAAATATCCCCACAGCAAAAGGAGGTCACTGAAGTACAACATGCCCTGCACAAACATCCATACAATAAAAGTAAGTCTGTGTAACATAGTTTATCCTGATTAGATTTGCTTGCACTGACTGTTTAACTTGATTTTGAATTAGCATGTGTATGCAGATTCATTTGAAATAGACATATTTTCTGATTAGTCATAAATTGTGTTAAGTGGAAGCCATGGGGGTGAGAATATCAGTATTTTTACAAACTTTGTTGTTTTATATGGAAAGGTTGTAGAAATTTAAACTGAATATAGCCTAGTATGAACCTATGAACCTATACCTCGAAAAAGGGCATAGCAAAATTAATTTAAAATGGGTGGCGAAAGCCAAACACACTCTGGCTAGGCTTATAAATGCCCTAGGGCAGATAGCCTAGTATGAACCTATGAACCCATGAAATGACACAGTGATGCAGGCCTTATGTTACATCTTGAAAGAGTTATTGAGCAGCTTTGTATGTGTTTATTTGCTAGTTCTTATGACTTCCATCAGGGGTGTCTGAGTGTTATTAATATAATTATGCCTTTGATAGTATGAAAACTGTTTGGTATATATAAAAATAAATGTATATTTTATTTAGGTAGTTAATATGTTAATTTTGCCAGCTTTTCAGCTTTGTATTATAGGCTGAATGTTTTATATTTGTTTTTTTTTATGATGAATGTTCTATTTGGGATTTTGCAAGCTGGAGTTTAGGTCAGGTGATTAGTATAACCGAAGAGTCAGCTGATTGTTTTATATGTCATGTGACTACTCCTAGTATTTTATTGGCTTATAGAGACTTCAATACAAGTATTTTGAGATGTTATTGTATTGCATCTGAAGAAGCATTGTGGAAGCAACGCCAAAGCGGTCATACTTCATCAAACTCAAGTTATCTTTCAACTGCTGTGTCTACCGCCTCCTTGGTTTTGCACCTTGATAGTTTATCCTACATCAGCATCCACACAGCACAAGTATTTCAGTACAGTATAGCTCAGGTAGATCAATGCAGCATAGCTGCCCCTTTGCAAACATACACACAGTACTAGTTGTTCACTACAACACAACATATCCTACACAAATATCCACCACAGTGTAGGAAGGCCACTTCAACACAATATGCACAGCACAAATCTCCCCTACAACACCAAGAGGTCACTTTAACACAACATGCCCACTCACACACACACACATACACTCACACACACACACACACACACACACACACACACACACACACACACACACACACACACACACAAACACACACACACACACGTCCACAGTACAGACACATCCCTGTACCACAAAATGCCCTGCAAATGTATCCCCACAGCAAAATTAGGTCAGTGAATAACAATCGTCCTTTCACAAACATTGACTCAACACAAACATTTGAATGCAGAACAAAATATCCACACAACCATACACACAGTAAAAGCAGGTTATTGCACCAGAACATGCCTGCATAAACACCTCCACACCACAGACAGGTCACTGCAGCACAAAATTGTTCTATACAAACACCCATACAAGACAGACAGATCATTACAGCACATGCCCTACACAAACATGCACAAAGCACAAGCAAAGCAGTGTAGTAAAACATGTCCTGCACAAACATCCCCACCACACAGGCAGATCACTGTAGTACCACGTCCATTATATAACTCACAGACAAGTCACTGCGACACAACATGCCCTACACAAACATCAGCATAGCACAGGTAGATTACTGTAACAAAACATGCAATGTGCAGCCATCCCACAGTACTAGCATGTGACTCTAATGCAACATATTATATATACAACCATCCCACAACACAGATAGGTCATTGTGACATGACATACCAAAAGCAACCATCCCACAGTACTAGCATGTGACTCTAACAAAACATACCATATATGCAACCATACCACAACACAAATAGGTCATTGTGATATGACAAACTAAAAACAACCATCCCACAGCACAAAAGAATCACTATAACACAACATGCACTATACAACCATCCTGCTACTTCAGTAAGTCATTGCAACACATATGCTGTATACAACCATCACATAGTACACGTAAGTAATTGTAACACAACAAGCTATACACAACCATCCCCACAGCACTGACAGGTCATGGCAGTAAAACATACTATACATAAACATCTCCAAAGCACAAATAGGTCACTGTAACACAACATGCACTGCATAATCACCTTCACAACACAGGAAGGTCACTGTAACATAACACATATTACATAAACATCTCTGCAACACAAAGAGATAGCAAACCATAACTGCCCTTAGATAAGCACCCACACAAAACAAGCAGATGAATGCACCACAAAATATCCTACACACTGCCTGGGTAGATCACGCTTTGGATTAGCACCTCTACAGCACAAGCAAATTATGGCAAAAAATGACCCTGTAAAACAACCCTTTGTAAACATCTGTGCTGCAGAAATAGACCACAATAGTAAAATGCCACCATACAAACAACCACAGAGCAGTGATGCAACATCAAAACTGGTCCTGATACACAAACGTCCTCACAGACGTCATCTCACAAGTGACCCTATACACATACCGTCACACTACAATCACTGTAATACAACTGGCACTACACAAATATTCTCATAGCACAGTCACTGTAGGGCAAACACCCTACACAAATGTCTTCACAACATTGGCAGCTCTCTGCAGTACATCTGGCACTACTCAAATATCATCATAATGCAGGAAAGTCATTTCAGCACAGCTGGCCCTACAGAATCATCAACACTAAGATCCCCAGTGCACCAATGATTGCTAGGCATCTGTTGCATAACAGACCCAGCAGACATTGTGCAGCCATCCCTACAATTCAGACATGTTGTTTAAATACCTCGTATCTTACAGAAAAGTTCCAATGCCACCAGAAAGTGGCTGAAGCACTAATGGGCCTATAAGAATAAAACCTGTCTACAATGCAGACATGTCACTGCAATTAAGACCTCTCTACTCCTAAGTTCAGCATATGCAGGCCACTGTAGTAAATGTCCCCACAATATAGGCATTTGTGGGCCTTGCATAAACATTCACATAGCAATGAAAGTGTGTGCAACAAAACTGGCCCAGTGTAACCATTACTAGATAATAGGCAGCAGAGTGGAGCACACCTGTAACTATACAGATATAATTACAACACAGATAGGGCATTGCAGCACACCCTCTAGAGCACATCTGAATGCATGAAGTGCAAATGTCACTGCACAAGTCCTCCATAGCTCAGGTAGATTACAGTAGCACACCTGTAACTAAGCAGATATCATTACAACACAGGTAGATTACTGTAGCGCATTTGTAACTATACAGATATCTGGTACCACGGATAAAGCACACCTGTAACTATACAGATATCATTACACCACAGGTAGAGCACTTGCAGCACACATTCCATAGCACATGTGGTTGTGGATGCATCTAGTACAAACATCACTGCACAAGCCCTCCATAGCCCAGGTACATTACAGTAGCATACCTTTAAGTATGCAGATATCATTACACCACAGGTAGAGTACTTGCAGCATGCCTTTCATAGCACATGTGGTTGTGGATGCATCTAGTGCAAATATCACTGCACAAGCCCCCACCCCATGGCCCAGGTAGATTACAGTAGTACACCTGTCAATACACAGGCATCATTATACCACTGGTGGGGGACTGCATCACACCCCCTGCAGCACATGTGGGTGTATGTAGTGTAAATGTCACTGCACAAGCCCTCCATAGCCCAGGTACATTACAGTAGCACACCTGTAAGTATGCAGATATCATTACACCACAGGTAGATTACTGTATCACACCCTCCATGGCATGTCAGTTCATGCAGTGCAAATGTCACTACGTAAGCTCTCCACAGCACAGGTTGATTATTGTAACGCATCTGTACATTTACAGACACTATCAGAACACAGGTAGGGCACTGCAGTATACTTCTGATGGTGCATGTTGGTGGATCTAGTGTGAAAGTCCTTACACAAACATTCCACAGTATAGGCAAGTTGCTATAGCAAGGCTATAAGGATAAAGACATGGTGTCCATTGTGGATATTTTGCTTGCTGTGTTTTCCTACATTTCCTATGGACCTTTAGTGATACGCAGAGGCTTACTCTTATTCTTGTTTCATAGTTTGGTGCATTTCTGCTATCACACATGGAAGCAAGCATTTTAACTGATGATGCTACTGGCAGTCAGCCAAGGAGTACTTTGAACTTTGCTACAAATGTGAATAGAACTATGCTAGGACTGTTTATAAGCCAAGGTAATCCTTTATTATCGTTAAAACTAGACACAGAAATGAGTCACTTAAATGAAGAGAATGAGTTTACTGAAGGTTTTGATGCCATATTTTTAGAAGTAGAGCATGTAGCCTACCAACTTAAAAGACTGCAATGGCAATGGTTTCATTTAGAAGCCTGCATGCACCACCAAATAATTCCAAGAGGTCTAAGAGTTAAATGCATGCCGACATATGTCAACACTTACCCTGACCTTCTTGCTTGATGGCAGGGTATAAATTTGGAAACTGGTTTCTGATATATTAGGCTACTTATAGAATATTTTAAACCTATGGAGGATGAAACAGCAGATTTGATTAAATGAAAGCAGCATGACCTAGAAGCTATGGATTTATCTCACTCCTGTGTTTCCAGGTTAGAAACACTACAATGTAGCCTAGATGCCTAAGACACTAAATTAAAAAATATAAAAAGCCAGAAGCTTGCAAGAGACTTCCAGGACTTTAAACAAGGAAACATCTTTGATGGGCCCAGAGAAAAAGATGGGACTCATGTCAAGAAAGTATTACAGAAAGAAACAGCTAATGAAACAGTGAAATCCTTAGGGAATAACATACTTCAAGCAAAGCGGGTAGCGGAAGATATAATTTTAACTCCTTCTGCACAGACAGTCACACCCCTCAACTCTCAGCGAATGAATACCTTAGATAATTTTTTGAGTACTAAAACAGTGGAGAACAGACAAGAAGGCCAAGAATTGATTAATAACAATGCCTGCTCATCCACTGATTCTACCACACAGCCCAGAGAAGGGGGTGTTCACATACCGTTTTTTCAGCAATTACTAATATTAGTAAAACATTGGCAACCAGAGAAGTACAGATATCCCAGTTGGGAAAGGAAAAAGAGAAAACTGACTGCCTAATGGTACCTTCTCAATGCAATAAGTTAGCCATTAATATTTCGAAGTGTCACCTAACTAATGAACAGATGACTATTCTGGAGAAGGGGTTGTCCTTTATTCCCTCCCTAAATTCACGGTGAATTTGTAATTGATATAAAGTGCTTTTGGAGAAATGCAACTCTGAAAACTTTGTTTGGAGCTACGAATTCTAAACCTCCTGAACAATACAAGCAATTGAGTAGTTTTGTTCCAATTTCACATCCAGCCGTGGAGCTATTTACATGACTTTGTGAAAAAGAAGTAGCGAATTTAAGGCAAACAAATATGAAAGGGGATTATAGAAACATTACCTCCATAGAAAGGAAAGCACTACAGGAGTTAATGGATACAGATGATTTAGTAATCAAAACAGCGGATAAAGGGGGAGTCATTGTGGTCATGGATTACTCTATGTATTGTCTGAGGATGAAAGAGCTATTAAAGGATGAGGTCACCTATAGAAGGATAAATAAAATTGAATTGAATAAAATCATTTGTACCGTTCATGAAACTCTCTTGAAAATGCTTGCAACTAGATATATCACACAGGAATTGTTTGATTTTTTTCAAGATAGAACACCCTCAAATACCACAGATAAGTGGCCTTTTGAAAATTCACAAAGATCCGAAAGTCCCCCCGATGTGACCAATACTGGTAAGGAGAAGATGGATTACTGAACCACTCTCCATTTATTTAGAGAACCAACTAATTAAGTTCCTGGTCAGAACACAAGGAGTACTAAAAGACACTTCTCATTTTCTTGAGTCCCTGTATCAGTGTATGGGATGTCGTTCACACTTTGGTAATATAATTATGGTAATGATGGATGTATGTAGCCTCTTCATAGTAATAACTAATAATTATGGAGTGAAAGCAGTGTCACAATCTATTTCTGCAGAAATGGAAGGACCAGCTTTAGAAAGAATATGTATGTTATTAGAATTGGTGCTAAATAATAATATCTTTACTTATGGAGATGAACGTTATTGGCAAAAGTGGGGGGGTAGCCATGGGCACTCCCTGCACTAATAATTATTCAAATCTAGTACTAGCCCATTGGGAAGCAATTTATGTTCTGAATGATGATAACAGGTGGAAAGATGGTATCCAATATTATGGACGTTTTGTAGACTATATATTTATGGTGTGGCAAGGACCTAAAGAACCCCTGTTGGAATTTATATCTTATCTTACTACCACCACCACATTCTTAAAATTTGAAACCCATATGTCCACTACTATGATTAAATTTCTAGATGTCAGATTAACCCTAGATGAGAACAGAAGTATAACTATTTCCATATTTACAAAAGAAACATGGAGGAATCACTTACTCCATAAGAGAAGCATGCACCCTAGACATCTTTTTTCTAACATCATGAAAAATCAGCTGGCAAGGATTTCCAGACTGTGCACCGAAGAAGAAGTTTTTAATCATGAATATCATGCTTTAGAACAACAACTGAAGAATAGAGGTTACATGAAGAGAGATTTTAACATGAACATGGAGAAGATACATGAAGTAAGATGTCAAAAAGGACCCCCGTTATACTCAGAACATAGGAATAAAACATATCAAAGGCAGCAAAGGCCTTTTGATAATTTTACAATGTATGCTGACTTACAGCAATGACACCTCACAGATCTGTGAAATAGTGAGAAAATATTGGTTGGTTTTAACTGTGGATGAAAATATAAAAAATATTGCAGGTGAACACCTAAATTTGTTTTTAAGAATAAGAAAAAGCTGAAAAGATTATTGTGCAATAAAGATGGAATAATCAAGAAGAAGATTAACTCCAAGAAAAGATACTTATATATGTGGCTGTTGCAAAGTATGTAGCTGAATCAACACAATGAACTGTTTTCTTCATCCAGTGTCTGTAAGTTCTTATAGTTTTAAGGGGTATGCTGACTGTAACACCAAGAATCGTATATACTTAGCAGCTTGCCATAATTGTTCAGCTTTTTATGTAGGTAAAAACCAACAGAAAATTTAAAGAATGGATTTTAGGCCACATGAGTGATATAAAGAACTGTGTGAAAATCACTGCTTTAGCAAAACATGTTATAGAACATGTTGGCGATTCATTTAACTTTATGGTTCTCGAGACTCTTCAAGAAAATATAAGGGAAGGTGATATACATAATAAAACAGAGATCAACGAAGTTAAATGGATAGAGGATTTTCTGGCTGATCAAAAGCCCAGTTTGAATGCAGTGCTTCCAAAAAAACCTGTGCTAAAGGGGCGGCGCCCCTATTGAGAAGTACTGAATAGTCAGAAATAAGGAGTTGTCCCATTCTGAGGCTTCTGATTGGTTGACTGTCATACTTAAAAAATTTGCTGAAGCAGAACAAACTGAGGATCTGAAGAAGACTATTAAGCTGAAAGTCCTTATCCATTTTCTCTGCTGAAGCTGCAACTTATTTTTCTTTTATTTTTCTGGTTCTCAAGTTGTTTTATTAAAAGGATTTTAGCTCCATGGTGGTCCGTTGTGGATATTTTGTTTGCTATGTTTTCCTACATTTTTCCAAGGACGTTTAGTGATATGCAGAGGCTTACTCTTAATTTTATTACTAGATAATAGGTAGCAGAGTGGAGCACACCTGTAACTATACAGATATCATTACAACACAGATAGGGCATTGCACCACACCCTCTAGAACACATCTGGATGCATGAAGTGCAAATGTCACTGCACAAGTCCTCCATAGTCCAGGAAGATTACAGTAGTACACCTGTCAATACACATGCATCATTATATCACTGGTGGGGGACTGGAGCACACCCCCTGCAGCACACGTGGGTGTATGTAGTGCAAACATCACTGCACAAGCCCTCCATAGCCCAGGTAGATTACAGTAACACACCTGTAAGTATGCAGATATCATTACAAAACAGGTAGATTACTGTAGTACACCTATAACTATGCAGATATCATTACAACACAAGTAGAGCACTTGCAGCACACATTCCATAGCACATGTGGTTGTGGATGCCTCTAGTGCAAACATCACTGCACAAGCTCTCCATAGTCCAGGTACATTACAGTAGCATACCTGTAAGTATGCAGATATCATTACACCACAGGTACAGCACTGTATCACACCTTCCACTGCATGTCAGTTCATGCAGTGCAAATGTCACTACATAAGCTCTCCACAGCACAGGCTGATTATTGTACCACATCTGTACATTTACAGACACTATCAGAACACATGTAGGGCACTGCAGTATACTTCTGATGGTGCACATTGGTAGAGCTAGTGTGAACGTCCTTACACAAACATTCCATAGTATACGCAAGTTGCTATAGCAAACCTATAAGTATACAGACATCATTACAAAACAGGTAAAGCATTGAGCATGCCTTGCACAGTATACACCTATGGACAGACTGTGAATAGCCATACACAAACACCCTGTACAATAGGTGGGTAATATAGCACACCTGTAGCTATACAAATATCCTCACAACACAAGAAGGTTGCTGCACTGTACATGGCTATACACAGACATTCCACAGCAGATTTAGGTCCTGTTGCATAGCTAACCCAAGAGAGACATCACTGCAACAAAGGCAGGTCACTGGAGCATATATGAACCTATTAAACATTCCTCAACACACATAAATGATAGCTCAGGTCCTACATAACCTTCTGCATAACACAGGCATGTTACTGTAACACAACATCCGCATGGCACAGGCAAATTATTTCAGCACAACTGTACATGTGAACATACTGACAGCATGTTACTAGCATGTTACACGTAGCTTGTTACAAGCATGTTACTACAGCATAAAAAGCACTGCATAAACATCTGAATAACATTAGCATGTTGCTATAATACAAACATGCTACAAAAGAGCGACACAACACAAACATGTCAGTGCAACACAAATGTTCCTCTCCCAATCTCTGATCAATAAAGCAGCAGCATAAGTGATACTACAAAATATCTACACAACACAGACATGTCACAACAACACAAGTGGTCTATCTAAGCCACCCTAACACAACTGGCCATACACAAGCATTCCCATAACACCAGCATTTTAATTTAAAAAATCTACGATCATATTTAGAAATGCTTCCATTGCATGTAATTCCATATGAATTGCAGAAGACGTCATTCTCTGGCACATTGCGGGTGCTGCGATGAGCACTTTTGGCTAACATCCAAGACTAAAACCATACTAAGTTCATGAACTTTAATCATACCCTGACTTGGGAATGGGATCAATTCTCATCATGGAGTTAGAAATCCAGAAGTCTTGGAGAAATTAAACAGCAACTCCAGCATTCTGCTACAGGACAACAGGTCTTAAAAAATCTGCATAAAGTTCAAGCTATCTAGACCCTTTAAACACCCCCCCCCCTGCAGCATGCATAGCTCACTGTAACACAGATGGAACTGCACTAACATCCACACACCTCAGCCATATACCTGCGGCCTAACAGCCTTACACAAATATTCCAATAGCAGAGATGGGTCTGTCAAGCACAACAGCCTTTTACGCAATTATCCTAACAGCACAGGTAAGTCACTGAAGCCTAACTGGTCCCTACTGCTTGAATCACCACTATCCCAAAGTAAACATCACCACAGCACATTCACATCAGTACAGCATCACTATTCCTACAGAAAAATCCATCCCCACAGCTCAGATTTATCACTGTAGCACAGCAAACACATTCTAACCTATAGAAATGGTATGCTTGAGTTCTTGACTTTGAGCCCCAAATGAGAGCTAATATTGTCCTTTCACTGCTATGATTCCAACAGTGCCTAAACAGAGGACTTTGTGTGTGTGTGTTTCTAATCTGATCTAGTCACCATGATGGAGATTTTTTAGTTGAGAGGAAAAGGTTCTTAAGACAAAACTCGATTCCTCTCCAGAGAGTTTTGTTAGTTCACCAGCAGTGACACCAGTACAGAATGTTGGTGATCCTGAGTTTGAGTCCTTGAGTCTCAAATGAGAACTAATAATGTCATTTTGCTTCCATGATTGTAACAGAAGACTTTCTCGGTATTTCTGCGAGTTTTGTGTGTATGAGTGTGTGTGTGTGTGTGTGTGTGTGTGTGTGTGTGTGTGTGTGTGTGTGTGTGTGTGTGTGTGTGTGTGTGTAGAGGTGTGTGTGTGGAGGTTGTATGTTTGCAGTTTTATCTAATCACCATGCTGGGGGGGGGGTTCCTAGCTAGAAGGATAAGCCTCTTAAGGGAAAACTCAGCACTTTACTGGAAGGGTTCACCCATATTCTGCTACAGTTTTCTGTGAGGGAAAGGTTAGTTTGCTTTTTATTTGTTGTGTTTTGTATTACTTTATTGCCTTTTTCTATTTTGTATACTGTGATTTGTTTTCTTTACACTGCACTTACTTGTATTCTACTTTTAACTGCATACTAAAACTTGAAAAGAGACCACAGCTCTGTCTCTTGTGAGTCAGACAGAAATGTTTCCCACACTCCCACCCAGTTACTGTTGTGTTCTTAAACACCACTGTCTTTCTAGTTGCCTGCCCCTTATGTTAATTTGACCATATATCTCATTTCCTCTCTGCTTCTACTGGCTGGTGTGAGTAAGCACAAAATTATCATTTTGTGAAATCACATCCCTTCAACTATTTAAATTTAATAGCCACCCTACTGTATTCCATAGTACCAGAATACAAAAGTAACCACCCCCTTTCAATCTATCTTGCTGTTTTAAAATAGTGACTCTCCACTAAAACTTAACTTTTAGACAAGTAAAACTTCAGTTACCTACTTTCACATCTAACTCCTCTAGTGCACACTGCTGTGTTTAGGATAAACCATTTTTTTTCATCTTACCTTTAAGCATCTATTACAAGACCACCAGTTATTGGAGAGTCCGCATTCTGCCTCTTAGTAGTCATCTTGGGATTAGTGCTTCTGTTTTTTCCTGGTGAGAGAAGGAGTGCAGTTACATTATTTCCTGGAGACTGCTGATCACCAGAAAGCTTAATAACTGTTTTATAGGTGACAGCTTAGAATCTGTGCTTATATTCTGATCCTGCTGAGAGTAGGAGCAGAGTGCATTGATTCCTGACTCTTTCTGGTTGGAGAGTGTTAGAAAGATATGTATTAGTGTATGTATTAGTAATATGCTTAGTGCATTTAAGGTTTGAAAAGGGTTAACACATTTATTCTATTTCACACTGCATAAATCTGTATAAACTGCAGAAGCTTTCCAATCTTGTATTGTCATGAAATATGCGCAGTTATAATCTTTGCTTATGCTTTGGAAATTTACAGGGAAGCAGATAATTTCTGCTTGTGTCAGGAAAATAATAAATAGATGTATCACTTGTATTAATGTTATGAGATTTAGACACGAAGTTCTGCTTGTGCACTGAGAAAATACACAGCTGCAGAAGCTATTGATAATAAGAACAAAGACTGCTTGAAAATATGAACTGCAATCAGCATTTACTTGTGTCTAAGCTACAAAAGTACCTTGAAATGTTACACATGTATTAGAACTACACAATAGAAGCTTGTAGTGGGCTAAAGCCCCCAAGGTCAGGTTGTTTTTCTCAAATGTTTTTCATAAATTCAGTCATGTCAGCAGAAAATCTGAGTAACATCTGCTGTAGAACAATACAGAAAGTTGTGTTTAATTACGTCAACTTTAGAAAGCAACATTTTGTAGAACAGTATAAGAAGAGCATACTTCCTCTTAGTAGTTAGGCAAAATCCTGTATTTGCATGTTTTTGTCTCTTTGCAGCAAGTAACTAAATGCCATATCTGAACCTTATGTGAATTGGTCTTTGAAGTTTTTTCCTTTGACAGATTTGTCCTTTGGACCGGGACCCTCACTTCGCCTTGGATCAGACTTTCAGAGTGGTTGAAACCGTACGGGGAAGAAACCAAATCGGTTCTTCTTATTTGAAAAGCCCTCTGACTGAATTGTCGTGCAAAAGAGGCCAGCCACTTTCTGATCTGCGACTGAAGGATGGGTCTCCGAATTGATCCAATCAGGTGGGCTCAGGTAAGGTGAATCTACTTTTTTCCTACTTTCTGTTTTAGATCAGGGACTAGATTTGCATTGTTTTTGTCAAGACTGTATTTTTACATATTCAGGGACAGAAAAATATTACTGTCTTGTCATAAATCAGGGAAAACAGAGTAGGTAGGCAGTCATTCTGAAGAGACTATAACAAAATCCGTGGTACCACATTAAAAATAAAAGGGATTATGTAACGATCAAAAGGGTAGAATAAAATGGGTAATAATTGCACAAAAAGACCCCAAAATCCGCCGTTAACAGAAGACGCAAAATACATGCAGTCGCAGCGAGCTGATAATATTAAATACTATTCAAAATGGGTTAATAAGTATGAATTTGATGGTAAATTAGAAAAATCCTCGCTTGTCAAACTTGTCAAACAGCTCAAAACTGTTTCCAAAGGTCGGGCAAAAAAGCAACGCCAATTAGGAATTCCTCAGCCACACAGGTGGATTGAGGAAGTAAACCATAGGGAACAAAAGAACAATAATTCAAAAACAATGTTTTTAGATAAGGAGGACAATAACTTAGTAATAGCATCGGCCCCTCCGCTTCCCTTACCAGAATACGAAGCAAGTGAACAGTTTAGTCCACCCTCGTGATATCCTGTTGTCACTGAAAATAGAGACATTACAAGAGCAAAACCGTTTATTAGAGATCCCATCGAGACCAGGTCTCGAACACAGGCAGGTAACTCAAAAGGAGACATTGAGTTATATCAAATGGTTAGGAATTCACGCTCTATGAGTGAAGAAGAAATATGCCCACTTATAGAAGTACCTAATCCTCAGGCAGGGCAAGAAGGTCAGGATCCAACTATTCTAGTGTATAGACCCTGGACTCCGGAAGATATCCGGAAAGCCACTGAGGGAATTCCCCATCCAAAAGTTAATTTTAGAAAGTTCTCAGAAGATTTACAAGGAATGAGGCTAAGTTATAATTTAAACGGAGAAGAAGTAGAAAAAGTAGTTAGACACATTGTGGGACCAGATTAGCACATGATTAGAGGCAAGTGGAATCCCCGTGATGCTGCACACAGATCCCTCCCACATAGCAGCGCAGAGCTAGACAACAGAGCAAAAGGCCTTACAGACCGCATCTCTGAGCAATGGAAGCCCAGGGCAGACTGGATTTGCATTAATCAATGCATCCAACAAGAAGGTGAAACTGTTGACAGATATTATGCCCGATTATTGAAATGTTTTAATAACCACTGTGGAATGCAGGTTCCTGAAGATCAAACACAAGATTCCCCATATGAACAGCAGTTAAAGAATACATTTTTGAAAGGCAGTATTGCATCCATAAGCAGTTTTATTACAAAACACATGGTAGATCATCATACAAGCAGGTTACAGTCATTGCTTGAATATGCTAGGCATGCCGAAAGGCATTTTAATAGCAAAAAGAAAAAGAAAGCCCAAGAATTTTCTGTAGAAGATGGAGCAGAGGTTTATGTAGTACAGTCCGGGAAAGGGGCAAGAGAAATGTCCAGGGAAATAAACAATCTGATCAGCGATCAGAGGACTGTGAAGGGCGAAAGAAAAGGGGTGAATGTTTTAAATGCGGTAAAAAGGGACACTTGGCAAGGGATTGCAAGAAAAACAAGAAGGCAACCACGGAAGACAAGGAGGGTGAGAACTCACTATATGATAGTCAAGAATCACTAGAAGGGAATAGCAGAAAAAGGACAAATGAGAATGTGATAGAAGGAGTAGAGGATGTGACAGAAGAAATAGAGGAAGTGCAAGAAGTTATGGACAGTGAAGAAAATGAAATATTAGACCTAGCTTTATTGAGCCTGGAGCTCTATTTAGCAGACACAAAACCAGAAGTTACACTTTTGGTAGAAGGAAGGGAAGTCAAATTCTTGTGTGACTCAGGGGCATCACGAATCCTGATGCATCCCTCCAAACTGCCAGAAAACTCAGAGTCACTTGATTATATACTAGTAAAAGCAGCTAATGGACAGCTGTTCCAGGAGCCTCTCTCCCGTGGCATCACAATAACTGATCCTGTTTCAGGATTGACCCAGAAAAGCAAAACTGTTGTTTCTGCAAAATTCCCAGTAAACCTCTTGGGCAGAGACCATATGCAGCTATTTGGTATAGCAGTAGTTCCGACCATGCAGGGTATGGAAGCACAGCGACAAATTGATACCTTTGCAGTGCAATTGGAGGGTGGAGTGTTTTATTGGTACAGTCAGGACTTGGTTACAACTGGTCCAGGTACTGTGACCGAAGAATTAATGAATATAGCCATCAGTAAGTTCCCCTCCCTTGACATCGACAAACAGCACCTGTTGCACCGTACTCTGTATTACTGTAACACACCAGGACCTGATAAAGAATATGAGCAAGAATTGTTTAAAAATCATGCGAACAGATTGATATTACGTAATCTGTACTGGGACATGGAAGGGAACAGTGTAGCTAGCTATTCATTGCCCCAGGAGTTCTTTGCACTTTATAAATCTAATTGATTACCACATGTTAGCTTAACCAAGGACAGAAACATAGAATGGGCAGACGTAGGAGAAAAAGTTATGAGATGAGAAAGGCAGACAGAATTAGAACTGTCAGAACAAGGAATACAAATACAGAGGCTGAACTGCATAACTCAGACCCACCCAGCCGTGCACTTGCAGTCTAGCAAGGACAGCTGATTAGCACTCCTATTAAAGGAGGAAGAGAATGCCTTACAGAATATACCAGAAACTCTCTGGTCAACAGGAAAGTCAGATGTAGGACTTATTCATACAGCGGGACCAGTTACTATCACACCAAAGTCAGCATTTAGACCACAGAAAAGACAGTATCCCTTAAGAAAAGATGCAGAGGTAGGAATCAAACCTATTATAGCAGCTTTACTTAGGGAAGGTGTGCTGGTGGAATCTCCTGATTCACCATGTAACACACCCTTATTTCCTGTTAAGAAAGCAAATGGAGAATGGCATATGGTCCAAGATTTACAAGCTGTAAATGACGCAGTGATACCAAGGGCACCTACAGTGCCAGACCCGCACACCCTGTTGAATGATTTAAAACCTCAACAGAAATATTTTTCTGTGGTAGATATCAGCAATGTGTTATTTTCGATACCGATACACCCTGACAGCCAGTATTGGTCTGAATTCACATTTCAGGGGAAAAGGTATACATATACGTGACTACCACAGGGATATTGTGAAAGTCCAACAATATTCTCACAAGAAATGGCAAGCAACTTGGCGGGATTTGCCCCACAGAAAGGCAGTCAGATTTTACTTTATGTTGATGATATCCTGCTGGCGGCCCCCACCCAGCAAGATTGCAAAGAAGATACTATAGCGCTATTACAATTTTTAGCCACTGAAGGACATAAGGTAAACAAAAATAAACTGCAGCTTTGGAAAAAACAAGTTAAATACCTAGGATATGTAATATCCAAAGAGGGTAGAACATTAGATGAGGACAGAAAAGTAGCAATTCTGCAAGCACCAAAACCCACTACCAAGAAGGAAATGATGTCCTTCCTGGCTACGACTAATTTTTGCCGGAGCTGGATTCCAAACTATGCCTTGGAATCTGCACCACTGACTGACCTGATATATAAAAAGCCTATGGCAGCACAGGACTTGTTACAATGGACACCAGAAGCAGAATCTGCTTTCTGCAAACTGAAACAGTTAATAGCGTCCTCATTAGTTCTGGGATTACCAAACTATCATAAACGTTTTTTTCCAAACTGTAGATTGTAAGCAAGGTTATATGACATCAGTGTTAACACAACAGTACGGGGACAAGCAATGCCCCATTGGTTATTATTCATCACAACTAGACCCAGTGGCATGGTCTTTACCTCATTGTGTACAAGCAGTAGTTGCAGCTGCAATGGCAGTACAGGCTTCAGCCTCAGTAGTTTTGTTCCACCCTCTCATATTGAGAGTGCCTCATGCAGTCGCAATTATTTTACTGCAAGAGAAAGTAGCATATCTTTCCCCTGCTAGGCATCTTTCCTGTATGACTATATTGTTGAGCCAACCTCATATGACAATTGAACGATGCATGACTTTGAACCCTTCTACCTTGCTCCCAACCCCTGCAGATGGCACACCACACTGCTGCCTGCAAGTGATTGAGAAAAAGACACTGCCTAGAAAAGATCTCAAGGATGTCCCCTTGGATGATGCTGAGGTGACATACTACGTGGATGGCTCGTGCAAAAGCGGTCCTGCATGACAGAACCTAGTAGGATATGCAGTAGTTTCTGATACTGAGATTACAGAAGCAAAACCTTTACCACACAACTTATCTGCACAGGCAGCAGAATTGATTGCCTTGACATGGGCATGTACCTTAGCAAAGGGTAAATGTGTGAACATTTTTACTGACAGCCAGTACGCTTTTTCTACTGTACATGTTTTTGCGCAACAGTGGAAAAACCAAGGAATGATAACATCTACTGGCAAACCTATTAATTATGCACAGTTTATTCTAGATCTCTTAGAATCTATTCAGTTACCTCAGAAAGTAGCTATTTGTAAATGCACAGCTCATACCAAGCAACAGGATAGGATTTCAAAGGGTAATGCAAGAGCTGATACAGCTGCAAAGCAGGCAGCTTCAGAAGTATTTCTTTTAAATGAGGAACTACAACCCTCTGAGATTTTAGACTTAGAAATGTTAAAGACAATGCAGACACTCACTACGCAAGCTGAAAAACAGATGGGTAAAACGAGGAGCAATTCTCGAAAAGGGGCTGTACATCTCTAAAAAAGGGAAACCGATACTACCATCTAATTTGTTTAGATATGCAGCTTTGTTGAGCCATGGGCAATGCCATGCCTCAACAGGGGGAATGGTACAGCTGGTGAACCGAGTGTTCACAACGTATGGATTTACAAACTATTCTGAAAAATTTTGTTTGATGTGCCACATTTGTAACAAGCATCATGCACAAGGGGCATTAAAGCCCAAACAAGGGAGTTTCCCTACACCACCATATCCATTTCATACTGTCTGTATGGATTTCATAGAATTGAACAAAAGTGAAAATAATAAGTATTGTCTTGTCATTGTAGATATGTTTTCCAGATGGGTGGAAGCCTTTCCGACCAAAAATCCAGACGCAACTACGGTAGCGAAAGTCCTTGTTAGAGAAATCATCCCTAGATTCTGCATTCCAGAAAGGATCTACAGTGACAACAGTACACACTTTGTAAACCAAACCATACAATAGTTAAGTAAACATTTTGGTATTTCTTTAAAGAATCATTGTGCATACCATCTGCAATCTGCAGGGCTAGTTGAGAGGCATAATGGGATTTTAAAGAATAAATTAAGGAAATTAATAGCAGAAACAGAAAAGAATTGGGTGTACTCTCTGCCCCTGGCACTGTTGAGCATGAGAACTGTTCCGAATGCAAAAGGATTAACTCCTTTTGAAAACCAATTTGGAAGAGCTTATTATATACCTCAGTGGAAACCTCTCATGCCCGCAGACCAGGAAGCCGACTGTACACTAGCAGAGTATATGAGAAATTTGTTGAATTCTAAACATCTGTTGCAGTCAAATTCTGTTTCAGATAAAGAACAAACCGAGACATTGGAAGTGGCAGTGGCCCCTGGGGAGTGGATCTGGGTGAAAACAATCAAAAAGAGAAACTGGACGACACCAAAGTGGGAAGGTCCATATCAGGTGCTCCTGTCGACACCTACTGCAGTCAAAATCGCAGAGCGGGCCTCATGGATCCACATGATGCACTGCAAACTAGTTAAGAACTTTGAACTGGACAAAAATCTTGTCACATGTCAAGAGCAAAAATGATATAATCCAGAAAAATCCAAATAAAACTACTCGGAAGAGTCGGAGAAAACAGGAATGCAGAACAACCATTTCCTCAGAAGTATTGCATAATCATCCTGTTAACTGTATTAGTGACAATAATCTTTTTGTTGTGGCCATTCCTTTTCCCAGCCACACAAACCGAACTGAATAAACGTGAAGTGTTGCTCATAGACTGGCACCCAAACTTCAACACTTACCAGGCCATCAAATATGTGTATGCTGAGACTTTCAATGTTTCAAATTGCTGGATTTGCACAGCTTTGCCAACAGCATACGGGGGTCATTGTTAACTTCAGTCCCCCCAGGAGTCAATGAGACCTGGGAAAACTTGGTTCATGATACATCAACTATTACAGCACAAGATAAAATAGCATTGCATTTGTCTGTTCAACAAAAGGGAACTGTGTGTTTTTATAAAAATGATACTGTTCAGGTGGGTTGGAGCAATTGCAATGTGACTGTTCCTTATAGATGCTACACTAAAGCTAATAACGCAGGTTCTTATTGTAATACAAACTATGATTCATTTTTTGAATTGATGCACAAAACAATTGATGAAGTAAAACATGATTCTATTCTTTATAAACAACTGTCTATAATTGATAGAAAAATGTTTCATGCAGAACAAGTGTATATTCATAGTAAAGTTACTACTAAAGTAGAGGATTGTTATTTTGTATGTGGTAGGAAAGCATACAAGTGGTTACCTGAGAATTGGTCCAGCAGTTGTTTATTGGGATACCTGGTTCCGGCCATATGACACACGGCAGTCTTACCTCGAGGGAAAATTCGGAATGTCCGAGAAGTCGTCAAGAAACCTGTTAATCCAGTGGGGAAAATCGATGCACACTGGAAAAACCATCATTCTATAGACGATGGACTGACACACATGGACTTGAGTGATTCTGTTATATCGTGGGCATGCATATTACCAGCATATGGAGCAGTGAAATCGATCTGGGAGCTGAGAAAACTGTCTAAACTTCTCGAAGTAATGAGCAATGCAACTTTTTCCGCTCTAGAATTGGTGACTGATGAACTGAATGCCATGAGAACTGTAGTGCTTCAAAACCACATGGCTCTCGACTTCACCCTAGCGGCGAGAGGCGGTACTTGTGCTTTAATCCAGGAGGAATGCTGTTCATATATTCCTGACCATAAACACGAGATAGACACTCACCTTGAGGTAATTCAGCAAGTGTCAGACATGACCAAACCAGGACCAAACCCACTGATGGACTTTTTCCAGAAATGGTTTGGGGGGTGGGGTACTATCCCAATGAACATCCTGATTGCCATTTGTGTAGGAATGATCCTACTGGGAGTATGTGTTTACTGTGGCATCCCCTGCATGAATAGACTGATCAAAGACCTTACAGACATGTCAGTTTCAGAAACCTTATATCAAGGTGCTGAGTTTGAAGAACTGTTAAAAAAATGAAAATGCTTTCATGAGTTTAAACTGAATGACTCTCTTAACTGCAAATCCTGAGTAGGAAGAGGTTAGGGGAAGAAAAACTGTTTATGCTTATCTTGAAAGTAGAATAAAGTATTAAGAGGGGGGAAATGTTAGAAAAATATGTATTAGTAATATGCTTAGTGCATTTAAAGTTTGAAAAGGGTTAACACATTTATTCTATTTCACACTGCATAAATCTGTATAAACTGCTTTCAAATCTTGTATTGTCATGAAATATTCGCAGTTATAATCTTTGCTTATGCTCTGGAAATTTACAGGGAAGCAGATAATTTCTGCTTGTGTCAGGAAAATAATAAATAGATGTATCACTTGTATTAATGTTATGAGATTTAGACAAGAAGTTCCGCTTATGCTCTGAGAAAATACACAGCTGCAGAAGCTATTGATAATAAGAACAAAGACTGCTTGAAAATATGAACTGAAATCAGCATTTACTTGTGTCTAAGCTAGAAAAGTACCTTGAAATGTAACACATGTATTAGAACTACACAACAGAAGCTTGTAGTGGGCTAAAGCCCCCAAGGTCAGGTTGTTTTTCTCAAATGTTTTTCATAAATTCAGTCATGTCAGCAGAAAATCTAAGTAACATCTGTAGAACAATACAGAAAGTTGTGTTTAATTACGTCAACTATAGAAAGAAACATTTTGTAGAACAGTATAAGAAGAGCATACTTGCTGTTAGTAGTTAGGCAAAATCCTGTATTTGCATGTTTTTGTCTCCTTGCAGCAAGTAATTAAATGCCATATCTGAACCTTATGTGAATTGGTCTTTGAAGTTTTTTCCTTTGACAGAGAGTGAGTGTCTGTGCTTAACATACCTGACTGGTCTGGTTGCTAATTGAGGCATCAACCAGAAAAAGACTACAAGTCTGCAGACCCTTGCATCATCTGGGACAAGACTGTGGATCACTAAACAGGCTGTGACCTGTTTCTCATATGGGGATTGGTGCTAGAACTAGTTACTTTTAGCTAGAACTAGCCAGTTTTTTTAGTTTCAGCATGCAAAACTATTTCCTTGTGCTCAGCACTTGGTCAGAACTCATTGTAAGCACTAAATAAACTACAAATTACTACAACGCTCGACTTTCCTCACTTGTCAAGAGGAAAACACTTCTTAGTACTTAAATAAATAAGCACCTATCCAGGCATGTCCATGGGTGAGCTCCTGGTGTTTTCTCCTGTCCACCTGATGAATCTGGGCATCTTGGTGCAATGTAGCAATTGCATCATGTACACTGACAAACCTCTCCTCCTACCACCCAACACTACAACCTGTGAGAGATGCAATTATATAGCCAAACTGGAAGCCAAGTTCTCTTCAGCCAAGACTGGACTAGACAGTCAAGATGAGAAGGTTAACACCTGCACCGCACCACACTCAACACATAGTCCTTCAAAACCCACACTACCAAAACCCACACATAGAAACACAAAGCACGCACCCACATTCAGAGAGGCTCTCAATAAAAATCTGCCCAAGCAACAGAGAACTCCCAAGCTGAAACACAGACAACCACCACCCCCAACACTACCCAAACGACGCATAACCCACAAAATCAGTGTGCCACTCAACCTCAGCCCATAAGGCAAAACAATGTACCCAATACACTAGTCATAGGTGACTCTATAATCAGGAAAACTGATGTCCCACTCACCAGGCTAAACAAGGAGAAAGTTACTGTCAGCTGCCTGTTGGGTGCCAGTATCCCCCACATAATGCACGCACTCAGGTCACTCAACAACAAGTACAAATATGACTCTGTCATTGTCCATGTTGGTGTGAATAACCTGAGACATACCTCCCTGGACTACATGAAAAGAGACATGGAGGAACTCTCGGATCTAGTAGCCCAGGCAGGTATGACCCTAGCCCTGAGTAGCATCCTGCCATTGCCCAGAATGATACCACAGTACAAGGACAAAATGACTGACTTCAACAATTGGCTAAGCTTCTGGTGTCATTCTAAGGGGATCCAGTATCTGTCTGCCTGGGACGACATGGTCGACAGACCATGTTGCTTTGCCAGAGATGGCCTGCACCTGTCGCCCCTGGAATTCCAGATACTGGCTAAGGCTCTTACCACCCCTATAGTGCCTTTTTTTAGGTAAGGTTCAAATGCCAAGTTCACCACCATAACAGGTACAAGCAAGCAAACTCTGAGGGTAATGCTACTCAATGCTAGAAGTCTAAACCTCAAAATGCTCTCACTCGAGGCACTCCATAAAATGGAGAGCATCAACATCTGTGCAGTGACAGAGACCTGGTTTAAGGTTCCAGAGAGCACCCCTGCATTACCAAGCTATAATTCATAACACACCTTTCGACCATGAAACCTGGACTGTAACTCTAAAGGCGGAGGCGTGTCCATATTCATTAATTATATCCACACCTCCAGGCTAGTTGCTCAACATAATGCATCTGAAATTATCCAAGTGCAACTAACACTGGGCAAGACTGCAATCCAGGTTGTAGCTAGTTACAGATCCCTTACCATGCCCCAAGATTCCCACTCTTCATTTCTTAAGATACTGGAAAATATTAAGGTACAACCCAATACCTTAATTATGGGTGATTTCAACTACCACACCATCAACTGGGAAAACTACTCATGTACCAACTCATTCACTCAATATTTTCTGGAATTCAAAAATTCCAATGTCTTGGATCAGCTTGTCCACATCCCCACCAGGGGCAGCAATATCCTGGATCTAGTCATTACCAATATAGATAACTAGTGTTCCATGCCAGAGGTCAGCTCCTCGCTGGTCAGATCCGACCACAAGCTAATCACCTTAGACATCCATATCCCACCCCCACCACCCATTAAGGAAACCACCAGCAAAAACTACTCCAAAGCCAACTTCATGCTTCTTAAGACAGAAGTGGCAAACTTCATGACACCCATGCAGACGGAAAAATAGAGGTACGACTGCTGAATCTTACACAAATGCACTGTATAAGCACATACATGAGTGCATGGATCGTGCAATCCCCAACAGAGCCAAGACGCTATCCTCCAAAAAAAGGAAGCCAATCTGGTGGCCCCCTGTCATAAACAAACTTTACAACAGAAGGAAGAAGCTGTTGCAAAGAGTAAAATCCCAAGATTAGAGGAACTCCCTGGTCAGCCTCAGCAAGAAGCTGAGATCTCTCATAAATTCCTGCAAAGCCAGTTATGAAAATAAAATCACCACTGATTCCAAAGACAACCACAAAGCATTCTACAGCTCAGATCTGCTCTGAGCTACAGCATAATGGCACTAAATATACAGAACCAACCAATATTGCCAACATCCTGGCAGATCGGTTCAGTGCTAACTTTACCCCCCTCTCACCCTCTAAAGGACTCATCTTAATACCGGAAGAATGCAAAGTATGAACAAGTAAAGACCGCACATTCCAACGCCAAGAACACAGCATCCGTGGGACCAGACAACATCCCAGGCTGCGTACTGCACGAACTACAGAATGAACTGGCACCCCACCTACGTACCTTGTTCAATCATAGCCAAACCTCAGGCGGCTATGTGCCTACTGAATGGCGCACAGCAACTGTTATCCCACTCCACAAAGGGGGTGCCAGCACAGACCCCAGAAACTACAGCCCCATTGGCCTAATAAGTCTGGTCTGCAAGGCCATGGAATGTATCATCTTGGAGCTTATAAACAAAGACATAGGTAACCTCCAAACCCTGGACCTCACTCAGTTTGGGTTTGTAAAAGGTATATCATGTCTACTAAACCTGATTGACTTCTTTGAAACAGTCAACAGAGCCATAGATGAGGGCAAGGTAGTGCACACACAGCCTATCTTGACCTCGCCAAGGTTTTCAATACCATCGCCCACTCTGGAATTATAAATAAACTCAGTAAACTGGGCATAAATCCCTATGGCACAAGATGGGTGATCAACTGGCTCACTGACAGAATCCACACAGTAAAAGTTGCAGACTCCAAGTCTGACTTCAAACCAGTGATGAGTGGAGTACCACAGGGTTCCATCCTGGGTCCTCTCCTGTTTGGTGTCTACTTTTCTGAAGTGCAGGCCAACACAGAAGGTCTTTGGCTAACAAAGTTTGCAGATGACTGCAAACTGGGAGCCATAATAGAATCACCTAAAGATGTAGACATTCTACAAAAGGGCCTCACAGAATGAGATGCTTGGTGTCAAAGTCACGGCCTCAAGCTCAATGCCAAGAAGTGCATTGTCATCCTTTTTGGAAAAAACTCGGTACCCATGAACTACCACATAGTCGGTAGCTCACTAAACACTGAAAGTGTGATAAGAGACCTCGGGACACAGGTGGACAGTAGTCTCTCCTTTGATAACCACATCGCCACAGTAGTCAGGAAATCTTTCTATGTGGTACACCTCATCACAAAAAGGGTTCTTCTCTAGAAAAAAGGAGGTCATTGTTCCTCTCTACTCATCCCTCATCAGATCCGTTATAGAGTACAATGCCCCACTTCTCATGTATCAAACAAGACATCTACAACAATTGGAAAGGCCACAGAAATACCTCACAAAGAGGATTACCAGCCTCAAACAGATGCCATATGCAGACTGTCTCAAAAAACTCCAGCTCTACTCTGTCGCATAATGCCTACAAAGAGGCGATCTCTGCCTAACATACAAAGCTATGTCAAACCCAGAGCTGTTGGACATGCTACACTTAAAGAAATCCCAATCTCTCCATACCACATGCTACAGGGACCTAAACCTTGTCACCACAATAAACAGAACATGCTGGAGGGATAGATTGCTGTCCCAGAGACTTCCCATACTCTGGAAAAAAACTTCCCATTCATGTTAAGCAAAGCTCTTTAAGAAAAATCTTGATGACTGGATGGGAAATAGAAAATTCACCCCAGGGATCACTTCTGCGGCACTGCTCGACAGGGGCACATGAAAATAATTTTCTTGGGTGGCAAAAGCCAGGGAACCTTTTTGGCTAGGCTTATATAGGCCCCAGGGCTGATAGCCTAGTATCCACCTATGAACCTATGAACTTGTCTATCCAGAGGCTCTTACTGGGCCAGTGTCAATGACACCAGTATGGTATGCTGGAGTCTTGAATGTGAGACCCAAATGACTGCTAATATCCATTCACTTCAATGTTTGTAGGAGGGCCTAAGCATTTGTGCATGTGTGTTTGTAGTTTGAAGAAAGAAGGAATTGTGATTAACACCTTCAAGTATCATAAGCTCATAACTAAATCAACACTGAGGATCCTGTTGACGTTTCATTTATAATCAAAGCTATGTGTTATCAGAAGACTACCACCTTCTAATTGAAGCTAAGAATGCTCGGTTGTGAGACATTAGCTCTGTTCAAACAGCACATAGGATAATCCTGGATCTGCCGATGTTCATCCCCAGAATAAAATGTGCATGTACTCTTAAACTCTCAAAGAAATGGTTTTATGCAACATGAGGAGCTACAACATAAATGTATATATTTGCTTGATTGTTTGCAGATGGCTTGCATGTTATGTTTTGTTCGTGTATGTGGCCTGTATACTCTTATTATATATTACTATTGATAATTACAAATTAAAGCTTGTATAGTATAGTATTACTGTTTTTGTCATAAGGAGATTTCTCTCTGGGCCTCTACTGAAAAGGAGTTCTCATATCCAGTTAGACATTCTCAGTTAAGAAGTGCAAAATAAATTTAATGGCTGCATTTCCCGGAATTGACCCTGCATAGTTTTAACATTAACAACAGAAGCTGGGGTCTGTGTACAATATATGAAAAATTTCATACTGGCAAATGAAAGGAGGCTTCTGCACCTCTAAAGAAAATGGGTTGTTGATATCAACACGTTATTGGATGGGTTGTTGATATCAACACGTTACTGGATGGGTTGCTGATATCAACATGTTATTGGATGGGTTGTTGATAGCAACACGTTATTGGATGGGTTGTTGATATCAAAAACATTATTGGATAATCCTCTTTGTTGTCCATTGTGTATTGGCACAATGTGTGACACAGTGTAGTGCATTATGGGATAGCCTTGCTGTGCTGTGCAGCTGGGAGGTTGGCATAATGGTTAAGGTGTTTACCTTACAGACACAAGCTGAAGGGGCTGATTCTCAAATGGGCTAATTGGGTGAGCATAAAATGGCCCACAAGGGCAGTTAGCCTAGTACTAATCTATGAACGTAAGAACGATCACATCATTCATGTTAATAACCAGTGCATTGTGAGATAATGCTTGCAAATGTCAACAGAATTCTGAGACAATGTATTACTATGTACTGTCACTGTTCGTTATATTCTGAAATGATGTTTGCAAGTAATACATCCTGGGATAATGCTTACTAATGTCCCATGCATTCTGGAATAATGTTGGCTACTACCTATGCATCCTCAGGTAAGGCTTACTAATGTCAAACCACGAAAGCCAGCCAGGTAGAAAACCACTAGTAATCAAAAGAAACAGGATCAACTCAGAGGTCACATAGAAACGGCAAGAAATCAGCAAAATCAAATATCCAAAACCAAAACCTTGAAACCTATATTTTATTATACCAAAGTTAAGCACTATCATCTTTTATAAGTGTAGGACTTCATCAGTTCAGCCCTGTGACCTCCGGGTGGGACTGGTTTCTTTTGATTACTAAGGTTTACTGATGTCCTGTGCATTCTGGAATAAAGTCTGCTACGATCCTACACATCCTGAGGTAAGGCTTAATAATGTTCCGTGCATTCTAAATAATGTCAGGTGCTATCGTATGCATCCTGAGGCAAGGCTTACTAATGTCCTGTGCATTATGAATAATGTTGCTACTACCCTACGCATCCTGAGGTAAAGCTTACTAATGTCTAATGCATTCTGGAATAATGTCTGCTACTATCTTAGGCATCCAGAGGTAAGGCTTGCTAACACTCTCTGCCTTCTCAGACAATGTTTACTACTGCATTGTGAGATAATGTGCATTAGTACCCAGTATATACTAGGATAGTGTCCATTGCTGTCCATTGCATATTGGGATAATGTCCATTACTGTCCAGTGCATACAGGTATAATGTCTGGTACTGTTCAGTACATCTTTTGATTTCTATTAACACAATGTACTACCTGTCCCTCTTCAGAAGAAGGATTAGCATGGGATATGGTAGTTTCTAAAACTGCAATATCTAAATTATCTTGGTTGTTCCTGCAACTGTTTCCTGTCTGTTATAAGTAACTGTGGTGCATGGTAAGTTTAACTGTAACCTCAGTGGTCACTCTTTGTCCACTGCTGTGGGCTTTGCAAAACCATGAGTACAAACGAATCAGAAAGAGACATGAAAGCCTGAAAGTACATTTTCAGCTATAAATAGATTTGTACTGAAACTGAAGAGGAGGTGTGTGTGTGTGTATGTGTGTGTGTGTGGTCAGACACAAAACTGTTGCTCTCTCTGCACTCCTGCCTTCCTCTATTTCAGAGCTGATCACCACAAACAGTTGCTGTACTTTCCAGTCTGATATGTTTGTGATAACTAAACAAACCCATATTTTGTGAAGAGAAAAGAAGATCTGAATAGCTTACATTTGTAGGATATACGCGCACAGACAGTGTTTGATGAATTACTGAATGCTATGGGCTTCAGAGCAAAACTTCACTTTTTAATGAAATGATACATGCTAAGTAAATGCTGCTTTTGCGTAGCAATCCAGACTTTTCCCCTGTCTGTAGATCATCAGAGCCTCCATTTACTGACAGGCTCATACATTCCACTATGAACAATAAATGGTCATGAGAAGCCATGACATGTGCAGTCTTCAGAGATTGTGTTGGCCCTGTATATATATATATATATATATATATATATATATATATATATATATATATATATATATATATATATATATATATATATATATACACCTGCATATTTACACAGACACACACACACACACACACACACACACACACATATGTATACACACACATATATATATATATATATATGTGTGTGTGTGTGTGTGTGTGTGTCTATATATATGTGTGTGTGTGTGTGTGTGTGTGTGTGTGTGTGTGTGTGTGTGTGTGTGTGTGTGTGTGTGTGTGTGTGTGTGTCTGTGTGTATATATATATATATATATATATTGGTGTACTAGAAATTATTTAAACAGCATTAGACTGACAATAAAAATATTGGCAGCAAAATATCTCAATTCTAAAATATCTAAAAGTAACAAGATCTAAACATAAAATATTTACAAACTCTAAACATATAATGTATCCAAAGCAAATGTTTTTGCAAGCCCCCCCCCCACACCTCCTACATTCCTTGCTAATTATATATACCAATTCCGAGGTCGCACAATAGTGAGAGAAAAGCCATAAAGCCTTCCCTAGTATAACCATGATTTTGTCATTATTTTATATTTAGAATTTTTTTGCATTTAGATATTTTTTGAGTTTATATAGTTTTACGGCTGATCTTATGCTGTTTAGATCCTTTCTAGTACTCTCATATATAAAATATATATATATATATATATATATATATATATATATATATATAGGTTTTCTATTAAAATTGCAAACAGAGATGTTCTGCAGATGGAAAGCTCAAAACATGGATGTTTGAATTTCCATCTTGCTGAACATCTCCGTGCTGAAAGTTCATATCAGTGAATGCTCTGTGCATTCGCTGATATGAGCTCCAAGTACTGTACAGATTGCGGTAAAGTGCGGTTTGGGAACTCCATCCCTTTCCTCACTACAGTGCGATCTCTGAGTTGGACTATATAGTTAGCAGGGGATGCAGGGGGAGTTGCCCCCCTGCAAAATCGTGATGTGAGGTATAGGACTTTATTTCACCTGCACTCCTACACAGACATCACGGAATGTGTTTGATTTTAATGTAAAATTTGCTGAATTCATTCAGCTGATTCGACATTGTGATTTGTTGAATTTTTTTTTTTTGTACTTTTTATTCGGTGTTCTGAGCGTGAATTATTTTGTCCAGTGACATTTTGATAGTACGCCATATACACACATGTGGGATCACTGAATTTTGTTGAAACTATGTTTGGCCAACATCTGTTTAGGTGACAAAATGTGGGCAGGTAAGCCGACAGTTGACAGATATGGGAGATCGTACAATTCTCAGGACTGGCAAATATGGCCTTTCTCTGATATTGATTGATCTTGGAGTTAGAATATATAATTAACAGGGGACAAGTCTCCCTGCAAATATTTTTCTATTTTTTTTTTGCTCTAATTTTGTGTTCGTCAAAGTTATTGTTCGGCACGTGCGTAGTAGCATGTCGATGTTTGCTTTGTCAACATTTGAGTCTTTGGATAAAAATTCAGTACACCCAAATAATAATATATATATATATATATATATATATATATATATATATATATATATATATATATATATATATATAGGTTTACTGTCATTTTATTGAACGCTACTTGACTGAAAATGAAATGTCTGGAAGAATTTGACTGAAAACTAATTGACTGAAAGCCCTGCACCCTCCATGTGGGAGATTTTGTCCCCTACACCCATTAATAATATATAATTCCATGTCCACAAACAACTTGAGAAAAGAAAAAAAACACCATACACATTGAATCAGTGTTGCTGCACTAGTAGTGATTAACTCTGTATCGCGTTTTTTTCTTTTTTCAAGTGGTTGTGCGACCATGGAGTTATTATATGTAATTAAGGGGGTTGGGGTACAGGAGTGCTTACCCCCTGCAAAAACACTATTTTATGTTGTATTTTCTTATGTTGAATATTTTCAATAATTTGTGATTCAGTGAAATGAGTTTCAGTCAAACTGCTTTTCAATCGGATGGGCTTTCAGTCAATTAGTCTTCATATCACTGATATTTATTTATTTATGTTTAGTATTAAGTCCCTTGATCTTGGGTTAGCTTCCCTAGCAGTGGGTTATAACTCATAAGAAACATAAGTCAATTGCATCATCATAGATAACAGGAAATATAAGGCAGGTGAGTCATAAGACCATTTTCACCTGGCCACTACCCGTACCATGTTGTACCCCTCCCCTTCTCAAGAAGGGCAAAGCAGGTCAGTCTCAGAGTAAATTTGTGGGCACCTATCCAGTCATCCAGGTTTAATTTGAAGGATGCTAGGGTGTCACCATGTTTAACTTGGAGAGAAAGTTTGTTCAAGAGATGTGATAGGTGTTAGGTAATAAATGTGTCTCCAGTACCATTTCTGTATGGGCCAGTGGAGATTAAATCCCCAGTTCTGATATTAGTGGAGCCATTTGAATTTTGAAGAAACATGAGATCAAGGAGGACAAGGTCCCTAATAGCATGTAATGCAAGGCATAAATCACCCCACAAGAGCTTATAATAAACTGGGTAGAGGAATAGCAATTCAACCTTACCCAATAGCTAAAGGCCTTTAGGGAAACAATTTCTTTGACAGGAACTTCTGGGATCCCTCTAGTTGCTTAACATGTCTAGAAATATACATCCCATAGCTGGTCTAATTAGGACTACATGAAGAGGGACTTTAACCTCTTTTGATATAGATGATATTCCTATAGATATTAATTGTACAGAATAATAGGATTCTCTGATCACTGCTGTCATATGGTTGTCAGAAGAGAGGGAATTATCAACCCAAGTTCTAAGATCTCTGATGAAATTATGATTTTGGAGTAGGTACTGGCTATACCATACAATGAGGGAGATAGTTGTTGACCAAATATGACAATATTAAATTTGTTCTCCTTTAATTTTATCCATTTTTCTGTACATAATTTGTTTATGTGGCTTAGTTCCTGATGTAAGGAATGGTTATCAGAATAAGATTTGACAATCATGCCCAGTTTGCAGTCATCGGAATACTTAGTTAATCAAAGGTCCTGGCTTCCAGTCTGGAGTTTAGAGAAGCAGATTCCGAAAAAGGAAGGGCCCCATTACTGATCCCTGGGATACACTACTAGTTACCTTTCATACTTTCTGAAGAAATGCCTGCCACTTTAAATATGTGGACTCTATCTTTCGGCCTGTTGACTATCCACCAAACCACTTTTGGCTCTACTTTCAAGGTACTTCCTTACTTTATGATACCAGCAAAGGGGACAGTGTTGAATGCTTCAGCCAGATCCAAATAAGCTTGTGAACAGAATGAGCACTGTCGACAGCCTGGTGGACCCACTTGAAGAATTAATCTAAGCAATTAGACAAGATCTTTCTCTTTGACAAAGCCAAACTGATGTGAGTCTAGCCTGATAAGGTTTTTATATCATAGTTTATGAAGTCAGGTATAATGTATTTCATGCCTTTAAAAATCAGGCTCCTCACGCTACTAGGCCTATAGTTTCCTGGGCCCATTGTAGGGTTGTCCTTGTGTAGGGATATTTCCATTGCAGTTCCATCCCACTTTTGTACTTCAACCAATACCTACAAGCCTCATAAAAAGATTACTACATAAGCTCAAACCCTGCTGTATCTCTGCTGACAACATTACATCTGCATACCTAAAACTAGCAGCTGACTCCATAGCATACCCAGTCAGCATCCTGATCAGTTGATCGATTATCTGAATCCATAGCATACCCAGTCAGCATCCTGATCAATCGATCTATATCTGACTCCATAGCATACCCAGTCACCATCCTGATTAATTGATCCATATCTGACTCCATAGCATACGCAGTCAGCATCTTGATCAATCGATCCATATCTAACTCCATAGCATATCCAGTCAGCGTGCTGATCAATCAATCCATATCTGACTCCATAGCATACCCAGTCAGCATCCTGATCAGTCAATCCATATCTGACTCCATAGCATACCCAGTCAGCATCCTGATCAATCGATACATATCTGACTCCATAGCATATCCAGTCAGCATCCTGATCAATCGATCCATACCTGAGTTCAATGTACCTAACATCTGCAAAAAGTCCCATATCATCCCCATTCACAAAGGAGGTAACTCCACTGAACGTACAAATTTTCAACCTATAGCCATACTCTCCCCATCTCTAAAATACAGGAAAAATATATTCATCTTCAACTTATGAATTACCTACAACATAACAACCTCCTCACAAATACACAACATGGTTTTTGTCCTGGCCATAGTACAAATGCAGCCCTTCTAACCTGCACCGACTTACTTAACAGATCTAGAGACTCAGGTTTCTATGTTTCTGCAATATTCCTTGACCTCTCAAAGGCATTTGATACCATGTCTCACTCTTTACTCTTGACCAAGCTACCCAATCTGGGAATTACCCTTCCTATACTAAAATGGTTCTACAGTTACTTACACAATCGAAAACAATCTATAAAATAGTCAAATGCTATCTCCCCTTTTCTTGAAAATCATACTGGAGTCCTACAGGAATCTATCCTAGGACCCTACTTTTCAATATTTTTTACAAATGATCTCTGTACAGCATCTACTAGTGGACCACTCATCCAATATGCTGATGATTCCACAGGGATCTGTACCTCTCACACACTTCCCTACCTTCTCTCCATTACTCACGGAAGTTTCAAAGTTTCTCTGTGGTTGAATCCTGGCTTTCCAACTGCCAGTTATTCCTCAACCCAACAAGAGTGAACTGCTTCTCTTTCACCAAAGAACGGTACTGCCAAGCCAAGCGCCTTCACAATTCTCTCTGCTGATAACACCACCACTGAAATCGCCCATCACACCAGGTTACTGGGTGTGGTCATAGATGATCACCTTTGATCTTCACATTCAACAAAACATAAAAAAAAAACACCCAAAACTTGGCACACTTTCCAGAAACAAATACATACCAACCCCTTCTTCCAAAATTACCCTTGCCAAAACTCTCCTCATTGCTCTATGGTGCTCCAGTACTTACCAACTTATGGAGCTCCACTACATCCAAAATGGATGTACTGTACCTGTGTACTATGTATGTATTCTACCTACGTTCCAAAGTTCAGCCGTACACCACAAATCTATTACTTACCTTTATTTTTAAAATTAATATTTTTTTGATTGTTCTCTCCACTGTAACTGTTTGTGCCACATACCACTGTAAAAACATGTCTCTTGTAATTTGTATGTATACTGATCATGTCTAAATAAGTAAATGTGTCTGTAATTTTTCTTTGTGGAGCTTTTATCCCTGGGCCTCTGCTGAAAAAGGACCTTTTTGGCTCAGTCAGACACCCCCGGTTAACAAATGTAAAATAAAAATAAAATAAAATGGAACAGTGCTACAATAAAGTGGTCAAGTTTGCTACCAGCTCAAAAACTAGAACCCATCACTGCTTGTCACTAAAACCTAAACTGGAAAGAATTCCCCAACTACCTACTATATACCCAATTTATAACACTCCAGAACATGGTCTACAAATCCCTAGCCTGCCCAGCACTAAATAACATCATTACACCTTACAACCCAAACAGAACACTTAGGTCTGCAGATAAAGAGCTTCTCTCTATATACAAGCCCTCAAAGACAGCTGGACAAAGCCACTACTCCTACTATGTCACAAAAGCATGAAACTCTTCCACTTACCGTAAGAACTACTACTAACCTACCTGCCTTTAAAATTGTACTGAAACAACACCTGCTCAACTCCTGGTTGTGCCCCTGTGCTGATCCAGGTTGATCCCTTCTTCTCTGTGCTGATCCAGGTTAATTCCTTCTCATCTGTGCTGATCCAGGTTAATCCCGTCTTCCCTGTGCTGATCCAGGTTAATCCATTCTCCCCTGTGCTGCTCCGGGTTAATCCCTTCTTCCCTGTGCTGCTCCAGGTTAAACCCTGCTCCCTTGTGCTGATCCAGGTTAATTATTTCTCTCCTGTGCTGCTCCAGGTTAATCCCTGCTCCCCTGTGCTGATCCAGGTTAATTCCTTCTTGCATGTGCTGATCCAGGTTAATCCCTTCTCCCCTGTGCTGCTCCAGGTTAATCCCTGCTCCCCTGTGCTGATCCAGGTTACTTCCTTCTCCCCTGTCTTGCTCCAGGTTAATCCCTTCTCCCCTGTGCTGCTCTGGGTTAATCCCTTCTTCCCTGTGCTGCTCCAGGTTAAACCCTGCTCCCTTGTGCTGATCCAGGTTAATTCTTTCTCTCCTGTGCTGCTCCAGGTTAATCCCTGCTCCCCTGTGCTGATCCAGGTTAATTCCTTCTCGCATGTGCTGATCCAGGTTAATCCCTTCTCCCCTGTGCTGCTCCAGGTTAATCCCTGCTCCCCTGTGCTGATCCAGGTTAATTCTTTCTCTCCTGTGCTGCTCCAGGTTAATCCCTGCTCCCCTGTGCTGATCCAGGTTAATTCCTTCTCGCATGTGCTGATCCAGGTTAATCCCTTCTCCCCTGTGCTGCTCCAGGTTAATCCCTGCTCCCCTGTGCTGATCCAGGTTACTTCCTTCTCCCCTGTCTTGCTCCAGGTTAATCCCTTCTCCCCTGTGCTGCTCCAGGTTAATCCCTTCTTCCCTGTGCTGCTCCAGGTTAAACCCTGCTCCCTTGTGCTGATCCAGGTTAATTCTTTCTCTCCTGTGCTGCTCTAGGTTAATCCCTGCTCCCCTGTGCTGATCCAGGTTAATTCCTTCTCGCATGTGCTGATCCAGGTTAATCCCTTCTCCCCTGTGCTGCTCCAGGTTAATCCCTGCTCCCCTGTGCTGATCCAGGTTACTTCCTTCTCCCCTGTCTTGCTCCAGGTTAATCCCTTCTCCCCTGTGCTGATCCAGGTTAATCCCTGCTCCCCTGTGCTAATCCAGGTTAATCCCTTCTCCCCTATGCTGATCCAGGTTAATCCCTTCTTGCCTGTGCTGCTCCAGATTAATCCCTGCTCCCCTGCACTGATCCAGGTTAATTCCTTCTCACCTGTGCTGATCCAGGTTAATCCCTTCTCCCCTGTGCTTCTCCAGGTTAATCCCTGCTCCCCTGTGCTGATCCAGGTTAATCCCTTCTCTCGTGTCCTGCTCAACGTAATCCCTTCTCCCCTGTGCTGATCCAGGTTAATCCCTGCTCCCCTGTGCTAATCCAGGTTAATCCCTTCTCCCCTATGCTGATCCAGGTTAATCTCTTCTCCCCTGCCCTGCTCCAGGTTAATCCATGCTCCCCTGTGCTGATCCAAGTTAATCCCTTCTTCCCTGTCCTGCTTCAGGTTAATCCCTGCTCCCCTGTGCTGAACCAGATTAATTCCTTCTCCCTTGTGCTGATCCAGGCTAATCTCTTCTCCCCTTTGCTGATCCGGGTTAATCCATTCTCTCCTGTGCTGTTCCAGATTAATCCCTGATCCCCTGTGTTGATCAGGTTAATCCCTTCTCCCCTGTGCTGATCCAGGTTAATCCCTTCTCCCCTGGCTGATCCATGTTAATCTCTTCTCGGCTGTGCTGATCCAGGTTAATCCCTTCTCCCCTGGGCTGATCCATGTTAATCTCTTCTCGGCTGTGCTAATCCAGGTTAATCTCTTCTCACCTGTGGTGATCCAGGTTAATCCCTTCTCCCCTGTGCTGATCCAGATTAATCCCTGCTCCACTCCTGCTCGCTGTCTTGATACTGGTAATTCTTTTACTCTTAATTACTTTGTTTGCATAATGACACTAATTATTGAATACCAAAAAAAGTGTGTACCTGTTAAGTGATTACTACCTGTATAAAGTTTCTTTTTTATTACATCTCTATATACTTGTAACCAATGCAATGTTTTATGTTAAGTGTATAAAGTTGTACTTTTATGTATGTAGCTGGAGCTTTTCTCCCCAGGCCTCCACTGAAAATGGGTTCTTCCTGACTGAGTCAGACTTTCCCAGTAAACAAATGTCAAATTAAATAAATTAATAAGTATACTGCTTATGCTCTAAGTATCCAAGACAAAAATAAAATATTGATGTGTTAAGGACTCCTTGATCATTTATTTCCCAGTATGATCAGTGATTTTGTCATAAGATAGACTAATTCAGATCATGCCTTTGAAACACAACATCTAAATGCTGCAACAAAGGGACACGGGAGAGGTGAGCAGCCTGACTGTCAAGATACTAGGGGTGTATCTGAGCCGGGATCGGGGTTGGTGGGGATGGAATCATCTTATTTACATGGAAGGATCAATGCCAGCTACTGTCCCTTGCTCCCCTTGTTTTTCTGGCCTTCATCACAGATTAAAACACCAGCAGTATTTGAACAGGCTTTGGACATTTTGACGTTGCAAATTCAAAACATTAGAAAAGAGATGTTTGTGGTTTGGCCGGCCAAAGCCAGAGTATGTACAGGGTTGTAAATAATTTTTAGAAAACCTGCCTGGCCTATTCTAGTGTGGGCAACATATAAGTTTGAAGTTAAACCTCTGGTATATGGACGGTACCTGAAATAGTTTACCCCATTGTGGCCATCCCATTAGACAATAGTTAACCTTTGATATCTGTGCTTTTGCTCACTGTGTCTGAGCTTCCTCAAATCTTTTTTTTTTTTATTTAGACTACATTTTCAAGTACTCAGGGTGGTTGATGGTATTTGTATTTTAAAAGATATTTTGCAAAGCAAGCAAAGGAGTCTCTATAGCATTTAATGTACATATGCAAAGCTATTTGATGCAATCTATTGATTCTGCAATGAAAGTTTCAATTCATAGAGCTTCCATAAAAATCTTATTCAGGCAAGACAGATCAAGCTTGTCATCAGCTTCATATGCTTGAACATTATGTTGATTTATTTTCATGTCTTGGTTGGACTTGAGATCAGTATAGCATAAAATTAAACACAGAGATTTTACCAGTGGTATACACACATTGGAAAGTTCCTGATGCATTTAGACAAAAAAGTGAAAATGAATTAAAGAAAACTGAGCAACTGACTGTCCCTGCAATGCAAATTGCTCCTACATCATGGGTGAATAGCATGACGGTGCTAAACCAGACAAAAGTAAACTCTGCCCTAATCCACAAAATATACCCACAGCACTTCTAAGACATTCTTATTCCACTTCATATTGCTGAAATGGTGGTCTTTATGATGCTTAGAGTTAAATATGTTTCACTATTTAATGCTAGTTAGGGCTGCTGACAAACTGGTCATGATCCAGACACTACAAAGATGTGAACATTCAGCATACTTATGAGAAGACGAGGATTCCAGATGCCATTTGTATTTCTTCAGCACCTGATTTTTTTCTGAGAGTTTTTGCATAAACCAATGGATAAAAAGAAGTTGTGAATTTCATGCGTAACATATTGATTTGGTGTCAGACCAAAAGCAGCATGACAAGACTGAAAAAAGGTGCTAGAGAAAGAGAGAGAGAGAGTGCTTCATGTCAGGACCTAATAAATAATACATAGTGTGTAGCCTAAACACCATGAGGTCTGTATTGCAAACTGCATTCTCTGAAAATATTGTGTATGACATGACATGCTAATTACTGTAGTGAGCTAATTAACACAAAAAGGTATATATCCCATATCCAACACCACCGTTTGTAAAATTGTAATATATATGTATATGAGAATCCTGCAATGCATTACATTATTTATTTATTTAATATTTGTTTGCTGAGAAAGTCTGACTTGGAACAAAGCCAATTTTCATCGGCGGCCCGGAGATAAATGCGATAGATGCATGTCTTTGTAATGTGGGAGGAAACTGAAGCACCCAGAGGAAACCCATACAAATGCAGGGAGGACATGTAGACTCTGCACTGAAGGTACTCCACCCAAGAACCAAACCGGAGAACCTCTTGCTGTGAGGTGACAGTGCTACCGTTGCACCACTGCACTGTCCAGACACTGCACATTGCACATTGATCCCTGTAAATTAGCATTAACACTATATTGTGCATATCACGCAATTTACATCAAAATCAAATGCATAATTAAAAGTAATTTTAATAATGTAATTTTTAGTCTTCTGAATTTTGGAAGTGTCCATATATCTGCTAAGCTTCTTCAACTGGCTACCATATCTGGAAATTTTAGCAGGCCTATTTATACTGAATGTATAACCTTGTTTCTGCAATCTCTTGTGCTGTGCAAAAACTTTATCTGAAGACACAACTTTAGGAGATTATCTGCAACAGTTAGGTTATTACAGTTTTGTCAGTCTCTGTTTTCATGAAAAGGAACTAGCTGTGATAATTCGGGTTCCTCATCTTTTTGCATCTTCTACATAGATACATGTGCCTTGTACAAATTACTGTGATTTCTTCTGCACAGATTGCTGTCTTCTGACAAACCACCTAGGATTTAGGTTTAGCTGCTTACCAACAACTGCAGAACCAGGATGCAGGCATTTCTGCAGTTTTTTTAACACTTCTATTAAATGATCACTTAAGACACATGTAAACATACATTTATATAAAAGAAAACAAACATTATTAACATGTTCCCATTCACAAGCATTATACATCCCATATATTTCTTTTATATAACTATCATCAATCCAACATTACATAAATTGCTCAATTCCTTCCTTTCCTTAAACCTCACTCTTCCTCCAAATCGTTATTCAGCATGTATTACTCCCACAGTCTCCATTTTTGCTATGTAGTTTGTTCCTACCCTTTTCTAAAGATTTTCAGTTAATTTATCTCTCTTATACTAACTTAAATACAGTTGGTTTAGACTTTAATTTCCATTTTCTTTGCTTTCTTGTCAACCACCAGAATTAAACTTAACTAGGCCTTATTATGTCTAGGTAATTCAAATCCTGTATCCCAGCTCAAATATTTCCTTAGTTACACCCATTTGCTCCCCCAGTATTTATGACAGAGTACTCTGTAGGGAATTCTTAAAGTCTATCAACTCATTGCGCGTTTATATCACGTTATCAAAAGATGAAAATAGCGAACGCTATTTCATCGGCCCAAAAACATTTAAACATGAAAATATCGAACATTCAGAACAGCGAATTTTTTCCCATGGAAAAAATTTGCTGTTCCGAAACACATGCACATCAAACAAACAGCAACCACACACATACACTTAAATTCCTACATCTAACGCTACACTAAACTAAACATACACTACTATCTACCCACTTACCTTAACCCAAACCCTAACCCTAAGGTCCGTCAGTATCGTACATTCACCTAACCCGCGCCCTAACCCTAACTCACTTATACCGCCCCTAAGCCTAAAGTCTGTCACTATCGCACACATGCCTAACCCGTGCCCTAACCCTAACTCACTTAACCTGCCCCTAACCCTAACGTACAAACAATCGCACACTTAACCTGAACCCAACCCTTAACTTTCCACCACAGCGCTAAGAATAGCGAAGCCACAGAAACGGCCAACCAAATTCTTTCCCAAGGAAAGAATTCGCTGTTCTGCAGCTTTGTTATTCTTAGCGTTCACTGAATAGTGTTCGATAGCAGAACATTCAAAGTTTTAATACTTTGATGTTCTGATATAGACCCCTCATTGCACTCCCAAAACATATGTGCCCAGGCACCTCTTTCTTCCCAATCACACATCCAACATTTGGCACCTACCCGAGGAAAAATTCTTGTCTGCTTGGGGTATAAAAATGCCTATGCAAACACTTCCAATAAAAATCCTAACTCTTCTCAACTTTGTTGAATATTGTGGATCCATACATATGTCATCCCACCATTTCCTTGTGAACTGCTGCTTCGGTCTCTCTTTCCAGTCTTTTCTAACATCGTCATAGTGATTCCTGCAGTTATTGTGCAAGATTTTAAATGCCCTACTAATTATCCTTTTAACAGCATCTTCTGTTCTAAGTTCTACTGAAAACTCTACCAGAATAGGTCTTTCACTTAGGATTCCCCTATCCCTTTCTTTCTGCCTACAGTCTAATGTCAATCCCTGATACAGAAGACAGTCTCTAGCCTGCAGTCCAAATGACTTCTTGGCCTTTTCCCATTCTGTAACCTTTCCCTCTCCAGTTATTTGCTCCCAATACCTTGATTCCTTTGAAAGTTTTCTCCAGTAAATTCCAGCCCCCACTTGTCTATTCTCCCTACCCCAAATGCAGTCATCCCTATCGGCAGAATCTCCTTTCTTCATTCCTGTGTTGATTTAGTTCTTAGAATACTTTATGCCACTTCATGAATATAATATTTTTTTAAATTTCTCCAAATCTTTTGGGTTTCTAATACCATGATGGGAATCGACCCCATTCCCAAGTCAAATTATGATTGAAGTTCATGAAATTAGTATTGTTTCAATCTTTGGTGTCAGCCAGAAGTGCTCTTTGCAGCGTGCCCAGTCATGACTCCTTCTGCAATTTGTATGGGCTTACATGGACTGATAACATATCTAAATACAATTGTAGATTCTTTTTTATAAGACCCATTGCTCCTACTACTATTGGAACTGTCTGGGTATCTTTCTTCCACATTGCTCTTGGTTCTGCAAGCAAATCTTGGTACTTTATGATGTTGTGTCTCACACTATAGTAACTGGATGTAGTGATTTCAATGAGCAATGCTACTTTTGTCTTCTTTTCATGGACCACTATATCTGGTTTTCTCACATCTGTCTTTTGAACTGTTGGTAATGGGTCATCCCATGTGTGTAGACTTCAACATTTTCTGTGATGCTTTGTGGTTCGTGCTTCCAGTGTTTTTCAACCACTTCAATACCATAATGTTTGCACAATCCCCAATGCAACAATCTTTCACATTATTATGCCTTTTAGTATACAGTCCTTCTGCCATTAGTATATAACAACCAGCAATGAGGTGTGTGACTGTTCTCAATTCTGCTTTACCAAACCTACATTTGTCTGTTTCTCCTACATGTTCAATGGACTTTGTAAACCAACGTGTATGTAGTCACTATCTTGGGCCACCCATATTAACCTTTCATCTTTCTGCTTGAATTTGCTTCTCCTTAACCATTGCTGTGTTCAATCCTAATCAACATAAGGCTGTTCCAGGAGTTTCCTACACTTGCAACTAAACTGATGCATTTTGCGTATTCCTTGCCTTATCATCTGATCCTTTTCACCTTCTATTCTTTCTTTCATTTTTTGGCATATTCAGTTGCTGCCTGACTTTTATCTACTTCTAGTTTGATTCCATTCCCACTTGACACCGATATGCTTCTGCTAGACTAAGCAGAGAAGTCATCTTAGGTTTATTCTCCTCATGTTTCAAGACTTTCACTATGTTTGGGTCTTGTGAGGTCAGCAGATATGTATGCAGTCCCACGTTTGCAGTTCAATACATGTAATCAATTTCAAGGAGGTCCATCTCTCCTTTTGAATGGGGAATATATAATCTTGGTATGCAGTGATTTTTATAAATCATTTGGTGAGCATGAAGCCACCTTCTTGTTTTCCTGTTTAATCTGCTCAACACCTTTTGGAGCCAGTCAGTCACTGCAAAACTGTAAGTTAGGACAGGAAAAGCAAATTGGTTTATAGCTTGAACTTTGTTACTAGATATCAATGCTGTTTTCAGGATTAATTTAAGTCTTCGAAAATATTCTTTACTAAGTTTTATTCACATTTGTTCATGTTTTATTGTTGATCCTTCATCAATTCCCAAATATTTATACACTCCCATTTGCTCAAGTTTTTTTATATCATATTCTTGTCCCAAACTGATGTTTTCTTAGTGCTGTAGTTTTCCTGCTTTATGAGAATGTTTTCTAGGGGCCAAATTATAACCATAGCCTAAGCTGTTAAGAAGACAGCTTAATGGGATAAGGGCAAGACAGAATAGCTGTGGTGACAGAGACTCACCCTGGAATATCCCCCATTGAATTTTATCCCTGAAATAATAATTTGTCCTTTATCATGGCTTAATTGCAAAGTGGTCTGCCACTGTTTCATGGTCGCTGTGATGTAGTTTGTCAGTGTAGGGTGTATCTTATACATTTTAAGCACTGTTTTATCCATGAATGTGGGATACTATCAAATGCTTTTTTGTAGTCAATCCATGCCATAGTTAGATTCTTCCCCTTTTTACAGTTCTCCACTATAACTTTATTTAACAACAAATGATCCTTTGTTCCATATGACTTTCTTTTACTGCCCTTTTGTTCTACTGCCATAATTGAGTTTTCTTCTTAATGACTATAAACTCTGTCAGCATCAATTCCAATGTATAGTTTATACATCGCTTGAAGGCAAGTTATTGGTCTATAATTTTTAGGGTAGCTTGCAGGTTCAGTCTTAAGTAGGAGCCTTGTTTTTCCTATTGTTAACCAGGTTGGTGTCTGTTTGGGGTACGCATATAAATAGTTCTTACTCATGGCTAAATCTTCATATAAAGATGTTAATACTTTTAGCCAGAAGTTAGGTACTGTATCTGAGCCTGGGTTTTTCAATTAGAGATTTTTCTTAACTTTGTTTCAATCTCTCTGGCTGTTACTTCATCCCATTTCATATCCTGTACCTTTAAACTTCTTATTCTTTCTTTTACTTCCTCTATCCATTTAACATCTTTGTTATATTCCATAGGATCTTCATAGATACTTCTCCAAAATGTATCTATTTCTTCTTTTTTTGGTGGTCTTTAAATTCCTTTTACCTTGTTGCTCAATTCTCTATAAAGCTTTTTTGAGTCATCAGTAAATTGCTTATTTTGTACTTTTCCTTTATATTTATGTGTCTTCTAAGTTTTTTTGCCTGCGCTGAGATTTTTAATTTATTTGCGATAGTGCATGATGGATCCTGATCTGTTCTAATACTGTGCATTGGTTTTATCACATCTATCTTTCCAAGTGCTTTTGTTGATCTGTTCCCTCTTTTATATTCTTCAAACAGTGACACTTTTTGTCTTAATTGCTTTATAGTTTTCTCTATTCGATACTTGGTATTTAATTTCTCCCCTTTCTTTCCCTCCCTACCCTGTGTTCTTGTGGTAGAACTTTATCAGTTATTAATTTAGCTGCACAGTAGTATATCCTGTTTACTTCTGTTATATCACACAGATCTCTATGGATAGTCCTAATTACTGCAGTCATTTGTTTTATCAAACTTCTGACTTTTTGACCTTCTGCAATCTATTTCTTTCATTGATCTTAATATGTCTATCTCTATTAAAAATCAACTCTTCTCTTACCTCATTTTCTTCTAAGCTAAGGACACATTTTTTGTTTTCCATTTCCTGCAGGCACTCTATAGAAAGTTCTATTTCATCTTCTTGTGGCACATTCTCTTCAGTTTCATCCTGTGCCATCCATTGCTCTGTCATATGGAACTCACTGGCCTGTCACTCCTCAACACTGACTGCATCAGAGTTTCCACAGTTCCCTGTTCCTTCCCTTGCTGTCCAGCTTCAACTGAAAGCTTATACTGGTTTCCTGTGGAAGGCTCCAAAATATCTCCATATAGCACCTGACCAATTGCTTCCTGCTCTACTGGTTTCCCTTAATTTGGATGTCCATCGCTGTATCCTGTTGTGTTGCTTTCTGAATTAGATTTTCTACACTGAATCCTTCTCTTTGCAGCTGCTCAATAACCTCAGTTTCTATTTCTTTATCTTCTCCATTACTGATCTCCTTTTCTACTTTTCCTCTTTGTCTTATTTTTTGTATTGTAAAGTTTTCCATATCTGGATTCCTTTGCCTGTATTTCTCTTCAAGTATCTTTGGTGCTGCTCTTTTTGTATTGATTAGTTTTGTTTTCTTCTTTGCATAGATATTGCACCATATTAAATCGCTTTTTCCTTCTCATGTCCATATTTTTTCTTCAGATGTCTCCTGATCTTCTAGTTTCTCTTCCATCGTGTTGTGATGTTACCTGTGTTAGATCTTCTACACCAAATCCTTCACTTCTCAGACACTCCATAACTTCAACATCTTTTTTTTAAGTTCTACTTTACTAATCTTCTTTTCCACATTCCCTGTTTGAGATATTATTTTTATTGTGAAATTTTCCATATCTGGATGCCTTTGCCTGTATTTCTCTTTAAATATCTTTGTGGCTGCCTTCTTTATATTGATTGGCTTTCTCCTTTGTATAAATATTGCACCATATCAAATCTCTCTTTCATTCCCATGTCCATATTTCTTTTTTATACCTTTCAAAAAACTCTAGGTTTTGTTGTTTATATTTTCGCACTTCCTCAGATGTTTCTTTTTCCAAACAGATCAAAGTTTCTTGGTCTATATACTGTTTTTTTGCAAATCTGTTGTACTAATGAACACAAATTTTTATTTAAAGCTTCTGACAGTTTTTCCTGTGGAAGTATTTTTCTTTCCTCTAATTTCTCTCTTAATCTTTTTGTATATCTTGTGTCTGGAAATTCTGGGCTTTTTACGTAATAGTAACAATACATAATTTATTTCTTATCCTCAATAGTCCACTCTATTGTCTTTATGACTTTTCTTTGGCCTATCAGTTTTTGTGATTTTTGTGGGCTGCAACTTCCTTCTACAAGAGGGGGCCATCCTCCTGGGCCTGGCCTGGCCCACTCTAGGAATGTTTCCGTATTTTGAGGATTCTACAATGTCATTTTTTTCCAGTCCTGGTACCAGTGCACCAACCAGGACTGGGCACTTTTTTATCCTGGGTCTTGTGCACCCAGCTATCTTTTAATTTTTAACCTGCTTCTGTCCATGATCTATGCTATATAAATACAATCTATATATCAGTGTTGTCTTGGTGAGATTTTTTGAAAAACTGGGTCTGCCTTGTGAAGATACTCACCAAGATGTGAGGATGAATTCAATTTCAGCAATACTACTATCCCTTTACTTGCTGACTTATCATCTGTCCATTCGGATCCAATACATGCATATTCGTACATTCCTACAATATATTTAATCTAAGGTGTTCTACAGTCTATATGCAAACATCCTGAAATTGGCTAAACTGATTAGATGTGTTACAGATAAGGCATGTCTGCAAAATAACTTGACTAAATTGACCATTTGAGCACAGGAGAATAATATGCTGATAAATACATAAAAAACTAAGCATATCAGATTTGGTACACATAAATTGAAAGGTGAATATTTAATACAGCACACAGTGATTGAAACTGTGGACTCATATAAGGACCTGGGTATGTGGTTAGATCCAGCTATGAGTTTTTCTAATCATATCAACCAATTGGTTAATGATAGTTATAGAACTATAAGTTGTATAAAAAGATTTATAAAGTTTAGGAAATCAAAAATAATGAAGTCATTGTTTGTTAGTTACATTAGACCGAAACTTGAGTACAGAATAACAATATGGAAACCCTGTAAGAAAACAAGCATTAGTAAACTGGAAAGAGTACAGCGGAAATATACCAAGGGTATCCATGGATGTGAAAATCTAAGTTATTATGAAAGACTAAAATATCTGAACTTGTACAGTGTTTCTTACAGATATCTAAGAGGAGATCTTATTCAGGTATATAGGGCATTTAGGGACAACTACCTCTGGGAATGTTTGGGGTTAACAAAAAGTACTAGAGAATCATCGGACAACCTTTGTAGAAGATTCTATATGAATGAGAAGTGTACTAATTGGTTCTCTGACAGAGTAGCTGATGCTTGGAATAGACTAACAAATTACATTAAAGCAAGTACTAGTTTACATATTTTTAAGAACAGCCTGGACACTTATTATGGGAACAAGTGTTTTGGTATATTGGCAAGCTAGAAGGGCATTAATGCCCGTGATTTAAATAGTTGTATGTATGTATGTATATATGTATGTATGTATATATGTATGTATGTATGTATGTATGTATATATGTATGTATGTATGTATGTATGTATGTATATTCTGCATGGCTGTTGTTATTGTCCTTAAGGATCTGCATCCAAAATCCCAGTCTCTCCTTATTTCCTGAACCCTCACCCCACTTCATCATCATCCCTTTCTACTTTTAATTACAACTTTCTGCTTGTGTTATGTATATGAGCCTTAACCGAGTATCTGTAAAATATCCCTTTAAATCAGGTAATCCTAAACTGCCTTGTTCTATTTGAAGTGTCAGTTTATCCCATTTGACCCTTGCCTTTTAACCCTCCCAGATAAATTCCCTCAACTCTTTATTAATTAAGGTCCACAATCTCTCCTCTAGTTGATAAAACATACCTGACCTGTATATAAAACTAAAGGGACTAAAAATGATTTTACTGCCTGGACACTTATTATGGGAACAAGTGTTTTGGTATATTGGCAAGCTAGAAGGGCATTAATGCCCGTGATTTAAATAGTTGTATGTATGTATGTATATATGTATGTATGTATATATGTATGTATGTATGTATGTATGTATATATGTATGTATGTATGTATGTATGTATGTATATTCTGCATGGCTGTTGTTATTGTCCTTAAGGATCTGCATCCAAAATCCCAGTCTCTCCTTATTTCCTGAACCCTCACCCCACTTCATCATCATCCCTTTCTACTTTTAATTACAACTTTCTGCTTGTGTTATGTATATGAGCCTTAACCGAGTATCTGTAAAATATCCCTTTAAATCAGGTAATCCTAAACTGCCTTGTTCTATTTGAAGTGTCAGTTTATCCCATTTGACCCTTGCCTTTTAACCCTCCCAGATAAATTCCCTCAACTCTTTATTAATTAAGGTCCACAATCTCTCCTCTAGTTGATAAAACATACCTGACCTGTATATAAAACTAAAGGGACTAAAAATGATTTTACTGCTTGTATCTTGTTATCCATATTCATAAACAAGAGTTTCCAGTTTCTCCGTTTTTGTATTATCTTTTGTTTAGTCTCTTCCAATGTATCCTTAGCTGACATAACAGAATACTTTTTAATCAATACTCCTAAATACGTAATTTTATCTTGTCCTCTTAAATATGGGTATTGCTGAACCAGTTCATGTGTGGTACATAGTTTACAGCTATTACCTTTATTTTATCTTCATTTTGTTTTATATCCCAAAAAGACTTGAAACTGTCTCAAAATGATCCACAACAGTGAGATGTTCTTTTTCTGGTTTTATTAGGCATAAAATCATATCGTCTGCAAATAAAGCCAACCTTTCTTGATTACCATACCAATTATATCCCTCAATTTCTGAGTCCTTCATTTTCTTTGCCAATAGCTGTAAGTATAAATTTATTTATTTGTTTATTTTACATTTGTTTACTAGGATAGTCCGACTGGATACATGTCCATTTTCAGTGGAGGCCCGGAGAGAAAAGCTCCACATAGTCAAACATACAAAACGTTACACAAGAAGTTAGAAAACAATCAGAATATATAAAAAGGTGGTAATATATCTTATGTACTTTGGTTTAGTAATGTTCCCTAGTAGGGACTCACAGTTCTCAAGGACAGACAATTACAAGTAAGATTGCAACTCACAGTTAGTCCCTAGTAGGGACTCACAATTCTCATGGACAGACGCAATTACAAGTAAGATTGGATACATAACATGGTGATGTACTTAGATGTTATGATTATTACTGATTATGCTATGATAATTACTGACAATGCTATTGTTTTATAACTTAATCCGGGTTGGTACATGGGCATAGCCAGTTAAATTTGAGATACTGTTTGAGGTTTTTTTTGAAGAGACTTTTGGAGGATTGTAGGGTTATATAGTTTAGCAAGGCATTCCAGGTTTTTCCAACAAAGTTGGTGAACAGGGATTCACCAGCTGAGTTATTATCTTTGTGGGTTTGGACCAGTAATTTGTCAGCTGACCGTAGGGATCTTAGGTTGCTATATGGCTTAATAATATTTATAAGAGAGGGGGTATCTTTAGGGTGGTACACAACTTTGTGCACTATTGGGAATTGATTGAATTGAATTAAGCTGGGCAGTTCTAGCCATTCTAGTTGATTCAGGTTCTGACAGTGATGGGTTCTATAGGTGGAGCCAGTGGTGAATCTGGCAATATGGTTGTAGGTATGGGACAGCTTACTTAGTTCGGTTTTATTGAGGTTTGAGAGTACAGGTGATGTATATAAAACAGTAGAGAGTAGGTGTAATTGGGCGATTTCAGTCCTAGCCAGTGGGGTTAAGAGTGTCTTGTTTCTATACAGTAATCCAAGCTTCTTATTGATGGTCTGTACGGTTTTGTTGACATGTAGGTCAAATTTGAGATTATTGTCTATGATAATGCCTAGACGTTTATGTGTTGATCTGGGGAGATAGTGGTGCCATTGTTAGATGTGACAGAGAATGAAAGTGTGGCAGATCTACTAGTGAGGGTGAAGTATAAAAGTTTAGTTTTATTGGGGTTCAGTAGGCCGTGGTGGTGCAGCGGTTAGCATTGTTGCCTCAAAGCAAGAGGTTCCCCTGTTTGATTCTCGGCTGGAGCGCCTTCTGTGTGGAGTCTGCATGTCCTCCCCGTGGTCGAGTGACGTTAAAGACATGCAGGTAGGTGCATGCATGAATGGGCGTGCCTTCTTTGAAGGTTAGGCATCAGGCTGGCAACTTGGCACCATAAAAATCTACTGCCAATCATTAGCGGATGGGAGTTCCGCTGTGGTAACGCCTAACCGGGAAAAGCCGAAAGACTTTAGTAGGCGTTGGTTGGTGAGCCAGTTCTCAATAGTGTTAAATGTATTTTGGGTTAAGATTTGTAGTTCGGATGGGGAGGTGGCTGAACAGATGAGAGTGGAATCATCTACATATTGAATACAGGTAGCTTTAGGGATAGCAGTGTGAAGATTATTGATAAAAATAGAGAAGAGTAGTGGGTTTAGTATGTAGCCTTGAGGGACACCAAGTGTGAGAGGTAGCTGACTGGAGAGTTTGCCCTGCCATAGTACCGCCTGTTGTCTACCAGTTAGGTAGCCATAAGCAACACAGAAAAAATGTAACAAGCACACCAACCACACAAAGTTCCGATCCCAGTACCTAGTTACTCGGGCAATGCGAAGTGAAAAATATGATGAAGCAAAAGTCACCACCAATGGAAAGCAAGAAACCACATTTAATTCGATCTTGAAATAATTCACAAACACTGCTGCATCAACAAAGGTTAAGTGCTTTCATCTGTCCCTTCCAGATTTCATCAGAACCAAAACGTAGCTGGTTCAGCTCACTTTTAAACAGATTAAGGCGCCAAAATTAGCAGTAATTAAATAATCCATTAAGAACATTGAATAATAATAGTAATAACACATTCATTGCAAGTACATTGATTACAAATGCATTAATAGTATCTTGAACCATATATAAATGCATAAGAATATTTTAAGGCGTTGTACCGTATGTGTGTAAATAAGCATACTAGTACAAAGGCTGGATATCCATACCTCAGCATAAAATCATACAAGCTAGTATTCAATAAAAATTATGCAAGATAACTATTATTAAGAAAAATAACTATTATTAAGAAAAATATATATATATATATATATATATATTCATGTATATATTCATACCACTAAAAATAACATAGGGCTGGTCTATACCCATTTGAATTGATAAAATCCCTGGATTAAAAAACTAGAGCTTAATAAAATACTAGAGCTAAGCAAAAATACTAGAGCTAAAAAAAAAAAAATACTAGAGCCAAAAAAAAATAAATAAATAAATAAATAAATAAATAAAAAAAAAAAAAAAGTAACAATCTGCTATTGTGCTGCTAATTTATAATGGATCCCATCGTGTTCCTTTACCAAATCCACACATAGTGGGAATTTGGGTATGTTTACCTAAGAATAACCAGATGACAATAATAAATCATAATAAATACAAACCACACCATACCTCGGACTGGGAATGAAACTAGATGGCAATACCACTGGTAGGTATATAATAAAATAAAGGATTGTAGTACTGAATGTTACAAAATATGAATAAAACCTACCCTACCATGACAACTAAATCAAACACATGCCACGGCTGCCCATTACCAAATTAGGAGGAATCTAATACTAAAAATGGTTTCAGGCTAATATGTTCATTTATTCCTGGAAATGTAGTGGCATCAAGACATATCTGCCATCTACTCTCCATAGCCCCTAATGTGGCTTTCCAATTTCCACCACTTCTTGATCTGTCTGCCTGATCAATGATGGCAAATTTAAACCCGTGATCTTTTCCGTTGACTATAATGTGTTTGCTAAGTGCATTCTTCTGATCTCCTTTTTTGATCTTATATGTGTGTTCATAGATTCTGGTTTTTAATTTTCTTTCAGTTTTCCCTATGTAATAAGCATTGCACTCAGTACATGAGGCTAAATATACTACTCCTTGGCTGTTACAGTTACCAAATTTGAATTTCACTATACTTTTCATTATATTCTCCAATTTAATACTAGTGTTAACATTAATAAATTGACACTGTCTGCAAAACCCACATTTATGTGTCTTTTTTGATGTACAAAGTTCCCCTTTCTTCTGATTATCACATCTTTCTATGAGTCTCTTCAAATTATGTCCAGTTTTAAATGTTATATTGGGAGTATGGCCTATTATATTTCTCACTTCCACATCCATATTAAAAATAGACCAATGCCTGCGTAAAATTTCCTTGACAATATTAGTATACGGGTTAAACATAATAACACAAACTCGTCTATTAATGACTTTACTGCACTTTATATTGGTGTCAACTTTCCCTAGTAGTGAATTATACTTAACACCCCATTGTGATCTAACATATTCTACTACATCTTCAAGCATATCAGTTGGATAGCCCCTTTCCATAAATAATTTCTTGATGTAATCTAGTTCTTGTGACATAATTGCTCTTGCTGATGACATTCGGGCTGCTCTCACACACTGGCCTTTAACCACGTTTTTGAATGTGTGAGGAGGATGGCTACTCCCAAATTGGATATAATCATTGGAAAAAGTGGGCTTACGATACAGTTTGGACGTATATCCAACATCAGTAGTACTAATGTATGTATCTAAATAAGCTATGCCACATTTTTCAACTGTATGAGTGAATTTCAAGAATTCTGTAGTCTTATTTATATAATTAATGAATTCAGAAATTCTTTCCTGTTCACCTTTCCATACAATAAATATGTCATCCAAGAAACGGGTATATACTAGCATGTGTTTGTAATATTCACTAGGAAATACATACTGGTTCTCCCATTCTAACATGACTAAATTGGCAAATATGGGTGCACAGGATGCACCCATAGCCACGCCTCTAATTTGTCTAAACATTTCGCCTTGGAATTCAATGTAATTATGGTCCAAAATGAGCTCCATCATGCTCATAATTAAATTAATTTTATCCCATATATATCCGGAATATTTCCTCATGCTGTTACAAAAATAATCTAGACCAATATCTTTTGGTATACAGGAGAACAGATCTTTTACGTCCACTGTTATAAATGTTATATCCTTATCCCAAACCTCATTATTAAGTTTACTAAGAAAGTGCCAAGAATCTTTTATCAAATGTGAAACATTATTATATATGTGTTTCGTCCAATGATCCACTGTGACACCCCAATGAAATGTTTTAGATTTAGAACCAGATATAATGGGTCTATAAGGGGGGGTGTTAAGATTTTTGTGGATCTTAGGAATACCTATAATGTGGGCCAATATAGGATATTCATTTCTAATAAAATTATATAACTCTTCCGTAATTCTATTATCCAATAGATATTCTTCAATGGCCAAATCGATCCGTCTATAGCCAATATGTATCTGATTCATAGAGACCACCTCATAGTTACCTGAGTTAAACATAATATCATGTAATTTCTTTTGGTAGTTGTTTTGGTATACAAGCATAATCCCCCCCCCCCCCTTATCAGGTTTCATGATCCTAACATCTTTGTTCGAAATAATGTCGTATAGCATTTTCCTTTCTTCCCTAGTCAAATTGTCAGTAGGTATGTCAGGTAAACGATTTTTCTTCCCAATGTTATTACATAATGCATACACTTCTCTGGACACCACATGTTCATAAAGGGCTACATGATGATTGTTAGGCGGAATAAATGTGCTTTTCTTCCTCAATGTCTTTTCATTCATGATGGAACTCTCTGCAGTGTCTTTGAAAAGTATAGCTAAATTCCGTCTTCTACAATATAATTTAACCTCTTTTATGATGTCAAATAAGTTAAAACTTCCCGTCGGGATGTATTTCATACCTTTACTAAACAGGGAAAACAGTTCATATTTTATTTCCATATTAGTGTAATTATATACCATAAATCCCTTGAAGTTATGAATCGCTGGACTACTTATAAAATTCACCTCGTTTGTCTCTGTAATGCTAATATCAGTAGTCGCTTTCTCCATCATACGATCCATCTTAGGGATAGGATTGCAAGTACACTTTAGTCTCGGTAACTCTTTTGAACTTTCTTTGGGGCTGGAAAAAATCTCCCTCCTTGAAAATTTGAATTCCCATCCTGTCTATCATGTATGTTCTTACCACTACTTTGTGCTAACAAATTTATATTGTAACCATCCCTCTGTTGTTGTGGCCAAATGTACATTCTACCAATCCTATACAATTCAGTGTCCCTCTTTATTTTGTGGACTTTCCTGTTGTATATACTCTTCATCCTAGAATTGGCTATCTGAAATTGTTTGTAGTATAGTTCATGCCATTTCTCAAATTCAAAATCAGAGGTAATTTCCTCATTTAATACTTCTAATTCATTGTATAACTTAGCAATTTTTCCATCATTATGTTTCATTAGCAACTTCATATACATGTTGCCAAACATATCAAATAGTTTGTTAAAATCTTGTATAACATTATTATTAATTTCAATTCCTAATGGGAGCTTAAAAAAGCGTAACCCTTTAGGCACAATATGTGCCTTCATGCATTTTTCTAAATACATATTATCAAGTTTAACACTTTTAAATTGTATTAACTTTACCCATTAGGTTAATCCTCGTTTTTATACTGTTAACATAAGGTACACTAAAAGCATCCATATTATGTCTATTCATAAAATCATCATTTAAACAAAATTCAAGGTCATCAGTTAAAAACTCTTGCATAATATTGTCCTTATTTCCTTTATCAAGTGTCCTCTGATCAATTCCATGTTTTCCCGTTTGTTTAAATGATTGAATAGGACTAGTGATAAATTCTTTAAAGACAGTACCTGTATTAGTTTTGTTCACAGCCTTACTGGTAACACTCGAATATGTTTTGGTCTTTTCACGTAATTTGGGACGTGCCCCCAGTCTCAATGTTTCCTCTTTGTTGTGAAATAAGCTGAAATCAAATGTGAATTCAGCTTCGGAAAGTACATTCTCTCCAGTTTCTTTAATATCCAAATCGACGGAAAGCTTCGGTGTATTTTTCTTTTGCATTTGGCCGTTAGACATTTGGCCATTGGGTATGTCCCCCGCACTATTCAACTCGATCCGTTCCGCTATAAACGGAGGTGTAACAGGTATTTTGTCCCTTCTGTTCGGTGAACTAGTGAAGCTAGCTGTTAGGGTGGTAGGTTTTAGTTTTTTTAGGAGACTTTTGCTAAAACTAGTGGATATTGGTTGGAGGCTAAATTCTGGGTGATTTATGGATAAATTAGGTGTATGGTTTAAGTTTGTGGAGGTTAGGTGATTTGCTAGGGATTGGATTGTTTCAGGGAAAAAGTTATTATAAGCGCTAGCTATGGTCTCTAGGGAACTATGGGTATGGTTAGCTGGGGTTGAGGTGGTAGAATGTCCTGGATGAAGTAGTTGATTTAAGCCTGCCCAGAACTTTTGGGGGTTGTTTTGGTGTTTTTGTAAGAGATTATGGTAGAAGTTTTTTTTATCCAGTAAAATAGATTTTTTTGTGTCATTCCTGAGTTGACGATATTTTAGATGGTCATATGGGGCTTTGGTTGTTCTCCAGCTGGCCCAGGCTCTGTTTCTAGCTTTGATTTTAGATTTGGTCTCTTTTGTGAGCCATGGTGCTGTGTTTGATCTAGATTTTATTGTACGTGCTGGAGCATGGGAATCAAGGATAGAATTTAGTGTTAAAGTGATCTACAGCCTCTTCTAATGGTAATTTTTTTAGTTTTGACCAGTGAAATGTTTGAAGTTCAATTAGGAATATTGCAGTGTCAAGGTTTTTTCTGTTTCTCACTGTTTTATATTTGGTCTGGTGAAGGTTTCCTACCTTATGTTTTATGATATAGGTTAGAAAATGGTCGCTAAGGTTGTCAGGGAGAGTGCCAGGCAGTATACAGTTGGGGTTGGTTGTTAACTAGGATGCAGTCCAGGATACTTTCCCTGTTGGTCAGTTTGTTTATCCTAGTGGGAGAGGTTATGATCTGTTTAAACCCAGATAAGTTTATAGGCATGAGGGGGGGTTCAGAGGAGCAGGGGTGCCAGTCGGTGTTAAAGTCACCAAGAACTATGGTTTCTTGGGGATAAGTAGTGGATAACCAGTACAGGATATCTTCTAGGGTATTTAAGTTGTTGCCTGGTAGAATGTATCCACAGACGATGTTTAAATATGTGTACTGGTTAATCTGTAATTTGGTTATGAGGAGTTCAGCATTGTTGAACTGGGGTGGTTGAATGGTGTCTCTAGTAACAGAGTGTTTTTGTAAAGGACTGCTATCGCACCTCCTTTCTTAGTAGCACAGTCTAATCAGTGTATATTATATCCTGGGGGTAGTATCTCATTGTCAGTAGTACTAGGTTTTAGCCAGGTTTCCGTAACATACAATGTATGGGGAGTAGGTTGCTAGGAGGGTGTGTAGGTTGGGAATCTTATTGTTAATACTTCTAATATTTAGGTGAAATGCTAGGAGGGAACTAGTGGGAGTAAAAATGGGTATCTTGACTGTAGGGGCTGTGGTAGGGGAGTGGAGGTTGGGGTGAATATCTCTGTGTGTTATAAGGTTATAGTGACAGGATATTCTAAGCTTTAGGAGTTTGTTTATTAGTTTTATATAGGTTTTGTCTTTAGGATTGTGTTTTGTGGTTTTACGGGAGTTATATATTATTGAAGGTCATATATTCAGTTTGCTGAGGATGGCAGAGTGTTTGGTGTCATGTGTGTAGTTGTGGGTGTCTGTTTGACCTTGTGGGTAGTGAATACCATGGTCAAGTATTTGTTCGTAGGCAGTAAAATGGTAAAATAAAAACAGTATAGGCATTAGGGTAATTAGTGTTTTTTTACTTGTTTGCATTTTGTTAGGGGGGTGGGCCAAATTTGATGGTTGATTGTGCTAACAGGGTGTGGAAGAATGGAAGAGAAGAAAAATGTGTGTGGGGGTGGGCTGTTCAATGATTGTATCTTAGTATGAGGGGAGTGGCTGAGAGTAGTTTAAATGTAGGAGTAGTGGGGGCAGGGGGGAATTGGGGGCAGGGAGGGGAGCAGAGTGAGACCTTCGATAACCACATCGCCACAACAGTCAGGAAATCCTTCTATGTGGCACACCTCATCACTAAGGGCTTTTCATCCAGAAAAAAGGAGGTCATTGTCCCACTGTACTCATCCCTCATTAGACCCATTATAGAATACAATGCCCCATTTGGTATGTACCTCTCAAGACATCTGCAACAACTGGAAAGGCCACAGAAATACCTCACTAAAAGAATCACAGGCCTAAAGCAGATGCCCTACGCTGACCGCCTTAAAAAACTCCAGCTATACTCTGTCGCATATCGTCTACTCAGAGGCGATCTTTGCTTAACATACAAGGCCATGTCAAACCCAGAGCTGTTGGACATGCTACACTTAAAGAAATCCCTATCCCTCAGAGCCACATGCTCCAGGGATCTAAACCTTGTCATCACAATAAACAAAACATGCTGGAGGGATAGGTTCCTGACCCAGAGACTCCCCAGACTCTGGAATAGATTGCCCATACATGTCAAGCAGAGTGCCTCTTTGGTCCTCTTCAAAAGGAACCTTGACGATTGGATGGGAGAAAGGAAATTCACCCCGGGGATCACGTCAGTCGCCCTGCTAGACAGGGGTCCAGGTAAGTAAATAGTGTGGGAAGAAATAGCTAGGGAATTGTTATGGCTAGGCTTGTATAGGCCCTAGGGCTGATAGCCTAGTACCAACCTATGAACCGAGCGCAGCGAGGAAGAGTGGAGCAGAGCTAACACTAACTGATAAAGCAAATAATAAAGGGGGAAAAGGACAGCCTGGTTCCTCTGTTCAGACACAATTTGTCAGAGAGGAACCCCCCCCCCCGCTTTAATTTTTGCATCTGATTCTTCATATCTCAGCCTATTTAACTTTACTATTATATCAGGGAATGCAAATGTTTCCATTGCCCTACTCACAAAGTCCCAGCTTACTCTGTTGAATGTTTTCTCTGCATCAAGACCCACCAACAACAGCAGTATTATCTTACATTCTGCTTCCTTCTGGATTATCACTGATCTGTTAATGTTGTCAAATGTATTTACCCCGCTGCAAGACCTCATTCATTCATATTTATCAATTTTGGCAACAACTTTGCTATTCTTTTAGCCACTACAGTCATAAACACTTTATAATCATGGTTTAAAATTGAAATGAGTCTCTATAAAGATGGATCTGACGGGTCTTTACCCTCTTTGGGTATTACAGTCACCACTGCTTTCTTTCAGGATGTTGGTGCTTCTCGTCCTTTTAAAATTCTATTAAATAGAACCTTCCAGATCTTTATCACTTTCTTCCCTCCTAGCTTCCAAACTTCCACAGGAACACCATGTAAAATGATTATACATCACTGTCTTTTATCTCGTCTCCACCTGTCTTAGCTGTTAATAATTGAGCCTCACCTGCCTCTAACCGTGACATACTTAAATCTTCCATAAATATTTTCATTTGTGCTCTTTCTTGATTTTGACATCTCTGTGCTTCAAACAAATTTTCATAACATTTCTAAAATATCTCTAATACTTCAACGGGCTCTCTGGTTATTTTTCTTGTTACAGGCTCCCAAGTTTCCCAATACTATTTCTACTTTCTGTTTCCTAAGTTGTTGTGGTAAAAGTTTTTGTGCTCTGGAGATATCAAAAAAGGGTTGCTAAACAGTGATCTTTCCAAACTGATGCATATTATCCAGATATTCCCTTATTTTCTCTTTGGCACTCAGCAGTTACGCCTCTCTGATAGGCCCCCTATTCTGCAGTACTTTAACCTTTGTCAGCCCCTGCTACTTCATAGTAATATCTCTTTTAGTTTTATTTCTATCCTATTTTTAAGCTCCACTTTCATTTTATCCCACTCACTAGCTGCAATTTTTAAAGACGTTTCTACCTTCCCCAGTAACTCTTGAATAATTTTCATTAGCTATTCCTTAAATTCCTCTCTTTAACAGGTAAGTGGGGGAGCACCAGTGTCTCATTTTTGCTTCGTTACCCTGCATTTTTATCTTAGTTGTTATTGGAGCATGATCTCAAATAGTTACTGGATGTTTCAAAGCTTTTGATCAGATGCATATGTTCCTGTGAAATAGGAACATGTTATTGTACCTTGGGGAATAATATGTAACTTCTTTTGGAATTCCTACTACTGAATTCTTATATTCCATACTAAATATTTTCATAAATTTCTTTAGCGATCTACCATTGCTTGTAACTTTTTTCCTTCTAGGTCATCCACATACATCCTCACTGTTGCAAATCAAATTCTAGTCCCCATGTATAAGTAATATCCCCTGCTGAAAGCTGATTATTTCTTCCAACATTGTCTTAAGCTCCAATATAGCAGTTTTAGCTGTCACATAAATACATGTCAGCCTAATGCTCCTCTCTTTCTGTAGCCCCTTGCTACCACAAATCTACCATTATTATCTTTTTAACTCTTCTGTCACTATTGGAGCTTCTCTAGCAGTTAATATAATTACTCCCCTTTTCCTCTGTCCCTGGTATTCTCTGAATATCCATCCTGAAATCCTTTATTTATCAAATTCACATGTTCACATCTTTCTAAATGTATCTCCCGTAGCATTATTTGAACTCTGCATTTCTTAATGTAATTCAATACTCTCTCCTTTTTGTCTACACCTGTGAGACAATTCATGTTCCAAAGTAATATGCTTAATGTAGCCATTACAATAAAAAGTTATTACTCCTACCTATTACATATGACAGCTTTAAATGTCTACGTCCAGCTTTTGCTTTTCATGCACCCACTAATGTTTGAAAGCTTGATATTTTATATGTTTGGTACTTGTCATCTTCATTTCAACCTATTTCACATTTCACAAGAGTTTTTGTTTTAATGAAAACCCTCACAAAAAAAACACACACACACCCCAATAACATATTAAAACAAACACACAAAACTATATACATCTTCAAATAATGATGTTGTTTAACCCTCCTGATAGGTACCATTTCGAAGTGTCCACATAAAGCACCATTACAACTGCAGCAGTGTTGTTGCCTTAACCTGGAGAGAGACATCTAATAAAGAAAGAAAGGAGAGGCTACTGAAATGTGATTTAGAATTGATATCCATTAATCCCTACTTACCATCAAATGAGGCCATCCTTAGGGACTCCTCCACAGCAAACCCACTTCTGCTCATACAAGACCAATTTAAAATTCCGAACAATGGATCTGACTGAGAGGGCTGATACATTCACCTCTAAGTTTTTACAAGCATCTAAACAGCTACATACAAACGTCTGTACCCATCTGCCTTAAATACACTGGAAATTTCAGGAATAAACCTCTTGGTGGAAATCCCAACAAACTATATAACAACTGAAGAAAAATAATGAAAAGTTGTGTGAAATCTATATCCCCTACCTAAACCCCTCACCAAAATATGCCACAAAAGAGCACTATTAGAAAATGTAAATTAAAGAATGAACTTAAGGTCACTACAGGCCTCAAAGGAAACTATAAATCTTCCATCTGTTATGTCAGATAATTAAGGAATAATGTTCAATAATGCACTGAGTACCTTAAAATAACTCATTTATGCAGATAGATGCAACTTGACTGACCTAGACCCCACTCAGTTTGGTTTGGTGAAGGACAGGGCCTATCAACTCATTCTAGAAATTGTCTTTGAAAAGGTTACAGAAACTGTGGACAGGGGTCACTCTCTGCATGCTTCTAATGTTGACCTGAACAAGGTTTTTGCCTCTATCCCCCATATTAGTATTATTGAAAAATTAGACAAACAATGTATACTCCTAATTTGTCTGCTGGATTGCAAACTGGATACCCAGGAGATCCCAAGTAGTAAAAGTTGCTGGTGCCCTTTCTGAACATAACATTCTAATTAATGGGTACCACAGGGATCAGTACTGGGCCCTCTCCTGCTTGGCATTTATTCTGCAGACATCCACGTCACTATCCCAGAAATGTGGTTTCCCAATTTCCTGCTGACTACAAGCTGGATACTGTTATCTGCTGCTCATCCACTGATGCTAAACTGCTCCAAAAAGGCTGTAACATGTACATTTATTTTACGTATGTTTTTATTACTGGGGTAGAGCATTGATAACAGCATAAAAAATTGCAGGCTCAACCTGGAAATAACTTACACACATACATGGTGTACTGAAAATGGTCTCGAGCTAAAGGTAAAAAAGTGCAATATAGTGGCATCTGGGGAAAAAAGCTGTTCCCACCTCCTCTTCAGACACATAAAGTTGTAAGAGATCTCAGGACTTACGTGGACAATTCTCTCCCTCATAATTCATACCTCTTAACTGTCCAGATTTTCACAGAATGTCCAGATTTTTGCTCATATTTTTGGTCAGCTCCTCATAAAACGTGTGGTATTTTAGCAAGTCATTGATTACTGAAGTCACTTAAATAATGACAATCATTTACATTTCAGACTTCATATCCTTCAGAAAACTGATGGTGACACAAAATCTTTTATTCTGGCACCATTCTAAGTTTGTAAGAGAAATATTTAAAATGTGTCCCTATTTTTGATCCTTTGTCCCCCCATTTTTCTGGCTTTGTCCAGAAGTCTTGTGCTAAGACGTTAAGAACTATGCAGTCTCATTCAGTCATGTTCCCACCATAGTCAGGAATTCCTTCTATCTGTCCCAGTTTATTTCCAAGGGGATCTCTCCAAGCTCCACAGAAGCCATCCTACTATTACACTCTTCCCTTATCAAACCCATCAGCAAATATACATTTTCCTTTGGTATGTACAAATCCAAACATATAGCTCAGCTGTAAAGGCCACAAAGATATTTCTGAGTGTATTAAAGACCTTAAAAACTTTAACTATTCAAATAGAGTAACACAATCCTCATTATATTCAGTATCTTAGCAGGTGCTCCAAGGTGACCTTTGTCTATTTTTTAAGCCAGTAGAGAGATCCAATCCTATTTAACAAGTAACTGTACAAAAGTATACTAGTGACATAAATTTACACAAACAACTAGGTAAGACTCACTGGAGGGATAGATTCCCTTCTCAGCATATTCATAGCCTATGAAATAAGTTACCAAATACAGTAAAAGGAAAGCACTACTCTAACAGTCTGTCTGCTAGGCCAGTCTTGATGACTGGATGGGTCGACACAAATTTCTACCAGGATTGTCATGTACGTCCCTGCTCACATTATTAAGTACTCTTAAGGGTGTCTGTCTACAGGTGCATATGGCTAAACCTCTTATGGTCCCTTTAATGTCCTACATATAAATGTCAGAGGACAGGACTCAAGAATGTTAAACTGCACTCAGTCTGATGAGTTGATAAGAGACACGGCAATGTCAGAATGGGGAAAAGAGAGAAACAAAGTTCCAGTTCAGATACTGATACACTGTAGTTTTGTGATACAATCAGTTATGTACAAGGTCTGTTGTTCAAATAAAACACCTGCTAATTAGCAGAAAAGAAACGTTAGAGAGAAGATATGAAGCATGTTTTAGAAATGGAAATTGTAAGGAAAGGGCAAGAGACATTCTCTTTTGGGAAGGTAAGATTGAGATGATGGTGACAAATTGATGAACATGTAATATGTTGCACAAAAATAATGAGAAAGAAACTGTCTACTGATTTGTTTTAGTCTAAAGATGGTCATTATCTGACGTTTGCAGACTATTCTCAAAGTAACCAGACATGATTAAAATAAGAGACATTTCACCTAATTCAGAAATTATGCTGCTTACAAAGTGTATTTTTTTCATACAACAGGACCCTAAATATACTTAATTTAAGAAACAGTTCTCAATTTGTAGGTCAACAATTTTGCAATTTGCATAAGAATATGAGTTATGACAACAATCCACTGATCAAGTAAAGATAATTGACCAAAGAGTAAGTGTGCTGCTAATGCAAACCAGTCATTACCAAGCTGTGCCCGAATATACAAGTACTATATTATAACCAACTGAACTGCCATCTCCAAAAGTAACAATGGGGAGAAGCACTACATTATAACCAACTGAACTGCCACCTCCAGAAGTAACAACAGGGGGAAGCACTACATTATAACCAACTGAACTGCCACCTCAACAAGTAACAGTGGGGAGAAGCACTACATTATAACCAACTGAACTCCCACCTCCACAAGTAACAATGGGGAGAAGCAGTACATTATAACCAAATGAACTGCCACCTCCACAAGTAACAATGGGGGAGGAGCACTACATTATAACCAGCTGAACTGCCACCAACACAAGCGACAAGGGGAGAAGCACTACATTATAACCAAATGAACTGCCACCTCCACCAGTAACAATTGGGAGAAGCTCTACATTATAACCATCTGAACTGTCACCTCCACAAGTAACAATTGGGAGAAGCTCTACATTATAACCATCTGAACTGTCACCTCCACAAGTAACAATTGGGAGAAGCTCTACATTATAACCATCTGAACTGCCACCTCCACAAGTAACAATTGGGAGAAGCATTACATTATAACCATCTGAACTGCCACCTGCACGAGTAACATTGGGGAGAAGCACTACATTATAACCAACTGAACTGTCACCTCCACGAGTAACATTAGGGAGAAGCATTACATTATAATCAACTGAACTGCCACCTCCACAAGTAACAATGGGGTAAAGCACTACGTTATAACCAACTGAACTGCAACCTCCACCACGAGTAACAAAGGGGAGAAGCACTATGTTATAACCAACTGAACTGCCACCTCCACAAGTAACATTGGGGAGAAGCACTACATTATAACCAAATGAACTGCCACCTCCACAAGTAACAATGGGGAAAAGCATTATGTTATAACCAATTGAACTGCAACCTCCACAAGTAGCAATGGGGAGAAGCACTACATTGTAACGAGCTGAACTGTCACCTCCACAAGTAAGAATGGGGAGAAGCAGTACATTATAACCAACTGAACTGCCACTTCCAGAAGTAACAATGGGGAAGAAGCACTACACTATAACCAACTGAACTGCCACCTCCACAAGTAACAATGGAGAAAAGCGCTACATTATAAAAAAACGAACTGCCACCTCCACAAATAACAGTGGGGAGCAGCACTACATTATAACCAACTGAACTGCCACCTCCACCAGTAACAATGGGGAGAAGCACTACATTATAACCAACCGAACTGCCATGTCCAGAAGTAACAATGGGGAGAAGCACTACATTATAACCAACTGAACTGCCACCTTCAAACAGTAACAACATGGAGAAGTGTCATCTCCACAAGTAACAACGGGGAGAAAATAGAAGTTATGTCCTTACCATAACGTTCCATGTGGAGTGTTCATCTCGCCTTTGTTCTTACACCTGGGTTCGGAGCCGATCCTCGGCTCCATGTCGGCTGCTTGGCAAAGCTCTGCATCGAGAAGAAGCTCGAGACCAACCTAACTCCCACAATCCCCCTCTGCCTTTACCTCAGATCTAGTTTGCAAGCAAACCAGAAGTCAACAGAGAGAATAACACATTCATGCCAAGAACAACATAGCTGAAAAAAAAAAAAAATATATATATATATATATAGATATATAACAACTGCTTAAGGCAGAAGCAGGAAAAACCAGACCAGGCACCTAAACTGGACGTTCTTCCTGAGGGTGGGAGGGTGGGAATGTAAGAACAAAGGCGAGATGAACACTCCACATGGAACATTATGGTAAGGACATAACTTCTATATGTGAGAGTGTTCAATCTCGCCCTTTGTTCTTACACCTGGGTAGCGTCCCTAGCTCCATGTTCCTGAGGAACTCATGGGAGAACGTTCCTGAGCACAGTGGAACCAAAGGTTGCCCTGTCCCTAGAAATCCTGTCTACTTTGTAATGAGTAATGAATGTATGTGGTTTAGACCAAGTAGCAGCCGCACAAATAGTGTCTAACGGTAGGTGGGCTGCATGAGCCAGGGATGTAGATACTGATCTTGTAGAGTGTCCTTTGGGCTTGACAGGTAAAGTTTGCTCTGAGGCAGTATAAACAAAAATAATACAATCGGAAAGCCATTTGGAAAGGGTTCGTTTCGTAACTGCCATGCCCTTCTTGCTGTCTGCAAAGGCTATAAAAACCTGGTCTGTTTTTCTATGATCTTTTGTTCTATCCAAATAAAATCTGAGTTGTCTATGAACATCTAACTTGTGTAACATGTATTCCAACTTATTGGAGTGGTTTTTGAAAAAGGTGGGGAGCTCAATGGACTGATTAATATTATTAACGGAGCAAACTTTTGGGAAGAAAAGATGGATTAGTGCGAAGAGATACTCTATCAGGGTGAAAGATCAAATAAGGGTGTTTAATGGAAAGAGCTTGAAGCTCCGACACCCGTCTGGCCGATGTAATAGCCACCAAAAAGAGGGTCTTCCATGACACAAACGTCAAAGGACAGGAAGAGGCTGGTTCAAAAGGTGGTAGCATCAGTTGAGATAAAAGAAGGTTCAAGTTCCAAGGTGTTGTACGACTTCTAACTGGAGGTCTAATATGGAAAGATCCTTTTAGAAAGGCCTTACAAAGTCTGTGAGCCATAATAGGAGCCCCACATTCTTCCACATGAAAGTTTGAAATGGCAGCCAATTGCACTCTTAAAGTGGCAGGAGAAGCTCCTTGGTGGAACAGTTCGGTTAAAAACTCCAGGACCCTATTCAGAGGAGCTATCACGGGGTCCAATTGATGTGTATTTGCCCAGTGCACAAAACGCTTCCATTTACTAGTGTAAATCTTCATAGTGGAAGCTTTATGAGAAGCCACCAGGATATTTCAAACTGCAGGGGAAAGAAGATCAGACCTGGCTAAGAAGGGAAGCGGAGCGACGGGTGGGATGCCCCTGACGAGTGGGTCAGTAGATCCGGCTCCGGGTCCAGGATCCACGGTTCCCGAATTTGGTGTGCCAGAAGAAAGGGAAACCAGATTTGACGAGGCCAGAATGGGGCAATGAGGATAATTGTCCTTTGCAGGTTGTTGGCTTTCTGTAGAAATTTTGCAATCAGGGGAACAGGAGGAAAAGCGTACAGGATACCCGGGGGCCAATCGTGAACTAGAGCGTCCCTGGGGACTTCCCCTGGAGGGGGTAATAAGGCAAAATAGCTTCTGCATTTGGCATTCATTGGAGATGCAAACAGATCGCAGGAAGGCTGGCCCCACTTGCGAAAAATTTCCTTCGCAACTGATTGTATGAGGGACCTCTCGTGAGGTAACAGGATGGCTCTGCTCAACCTGTCCGCTATGACGTTGGATAACACCGGGATGTGCGTTGCTATCAGAAAGCGACCCGTGGACTCCGCCCATTGCCAAATTCTCATGGCCTCTCTGCATAGTTGATAAGACTTGGTTCCCCCTTGTTTGTTTATGTACCATACTACGGACATGTTGTCCGACTGAACTGCAATTGTCCCTAGAGAAAGGAGGGGAGCAAAGTGTTGCAACGCTAGAAACACTGCCCTCAACTCTAGAACATTGATGTGCAGATTGTACTCCAAATTGGAGAATTGCCTTGGACTGTCTGTCCCTGAAAGATGCCCCCCCACCCTATCAGGGAAGCGTCCGTGGTCACCGTAGCTGTCGGCGTGGGTAGCACAAATGGTCTTCCGCTGGAAAGATTGCAAGTCTGAAGCCACCAAGCCAGGTGTGATTTGCATATGTTTGTGATGTGGATTTCGTTTGTGCAAACAGTAGCCATTGAAGAACTCTCATGTGCAGTCTTCCCAAGGGTATCACAATGAGAGAAGCTACCATGAGACCCAAAACCTTCAGAACCAGCTTTGCTGGGGATTTTCTGGATAAAAGAAGAAGAGATATATGGTTTTGTAGGGAGGTTATCCTTTCTGGAGGAAGTCTTAGGATTAAGCAACGCGTATCCAATTCTGCTCCTATGAATGAGATATGCTGTGATGGCTGTAGTAAAGATTTTTCGAAATTTACGGAAATTCCGAGATGAACACAGAGTTGAAGTGTGTAATCCCTGGCCTGAATCAGTCGATGCTCGGTGGTGGCAGAAAGGAGCCAGTCGTCCAGATACGGAAACACCTGGAATCCTAGGTGCCTCAAGTGAGACGCTACCACTGCCATACATTTGGTGAAAACCCTGGGGGCTGAGGTCAGACCAAAGGACAGGGCTCGAAACTGAAAGTGACTGGCTCCCAGCTGGAAGCGCAAGTGATCCCTGGATGCCCTGGCCATTTTGATGTGGTAGTATGCGTCCTTTAGATCTATTGAGCACATCCAGTCGTCCTTCTGTAAAAATGGAAGGATCGATTGAAGCGTGACCATCCGGAACTTTTCTTTCTTGATGAAGGTATTGAGTTTGCTTAGGTCCAGAATTGGCCTCCAGTCCCCTGTCTTTTTTGGAACTAAAAAGAACCTTGAGTAAGTTCCGAATCCTCTCTGGTCCACTGGGACTGGTTGGATGAGTCTTTTTTCTAGCAGCTTTGAAATTTCTATAGCTGCAGGGCCTCGCAGATGGGGCGGAACATCTGGGAGTCTTTTCTGCGGAATTGGGGGTAATAGGAAGGGAATTTTGTAACCTCTGGTAACAACGCTTTTTACCCAATTGTCTGATGTAAGACTTTGCCAGGCCTGAGGGTATAAAGCTAAGCGACCCCCGACTGCCTCCAGAGCAGGACAGCCGGGCCTCCTCTCAGGAGTGCTGGAAAGGTTTCCCGGGGAGTGTATCCCTGTCACCTTGGTTTTGTGGACCCCCTCTGCCACCAGGGCGACGTCTTCCACCTCTGCCCCCTCCTCTGCCTCTAGAGGGGGCATCACCCTGTGTGCCTGGGAAAGAGCCTTGGGGTTTTTGAAACCACATTTTCCCACCACGTTGCCCTTTGGGGTACGGTCTGGATGGGGTGGAAAAACGGACTCCGACAGCAGACAGAGTCTTTCCCTCTTGTTCACACCGGGTAAGGGTCTCCTTCACTTTGGGGCCGAAAAGAGTGGCACCATCAAATGGGGCATTAGTAAAGGAAGACTTGAAGGCTTCCGCAAAGGAACATAAGCGCATCCAGGATTGTCTACGAAGAGCAATCGCTGAAGCCGCTGCCCTACTCGACCCTTCGGCTGCATATGAGATCAGCCTCATGGACGAGTTTGCAATAGATGTAAGGGTATTGAGATGTGCTGTAACTTTCTCCGAGACAGCAGCATCTGTAGTACCCTGGAGGGTATCTCCCAACTCTTTGATTAGATCCCTCTGTAAACGTGTAAAATGGGTCAAATAGTTCAGGGATCGCATAGAAAAAGCCGCTGAACTAAAAATGCGCTTCCCATACCTGTCCATAGTCCTAGAATCTCTGTTAGGTGGATGGACAGATGAGGAAGATTCAGACATCTCCTTTTTCATGGCTGCTGCCACCACCATAGCGTCCACTGGAACTCCCTTTGTTAGATAAGCCTTGTCTTGGGGGCCTGTAATATATTTATTAGGCTTTCTAGGGACTGGCTCCACTGTGTCAGGTGTCTCCCATGCCCTCCGAGTAATCAATTCCATCAACTCATCGAAGGGCAGAGTGACCCAGGAGGAGGAAGGGCGAGCACCGAATGCCTTCAGCAAGACTGACTCATCCTCAGAAGGGGGTAGGGCTTGCCAATCACCTCTCTGTTTTAGGATCTCCAGGATGTCAGAAAAGGAGACATCCTCTGAGGGTGATTTAGGGGACCCTTCTGACTCATCCAAGTCAGTGTCCGATGTCAAGGATTCCTGTGGAGAATCCAAGTGTCTCCTCTTACACAATCTTTTCCTCGGAACTTCTTCGGGGGGGGCATCCGACGAAGCCTCCGAGGAAGAGGGGGCACCCTCTAGGGGTGGCTGAGACACTGGTGCTCGACGCTTAGATGTAGCCATGGGTGCAGAGGAGGATAACGGTCCTTTATGGGAAGGAGAAGCCGTCTCTGCTGAAGTGGTTGTCTGAGCAGACAACACCTTCCTCATGAGATCGAAAGCCCCTGGGTCCCGAGTCGAGGCATCCCCAGGTTACGAAGAAATCGGAGGAATCCCCAAGACAGGCACCGATGGCATCGACCCCGAGGACGGAGCCGAGTCGATCCGAGCCGAGGCTCCGAGAGGGAGAGTCGGAACCGAAATATCGGTCCGACTCTCGGTCCCCGATCCAAGGATGGATCTTCGGCTCCGAGACTTCGGTACTGGATCCGACGGAGTCGAGGTGAACGGTGCCGACCAAGAAAAAGACGGTTCCAGCACTGAGGGCTCCACAATCAGCAGATCAGCCTCTCCCGGCTCCGAAGACTGGATAGGCCTCGGAGGAGGAACAGGTGGAGATAAGGGAAGGCCTTCGAGTCTCGACACCAACTGAGAGGAGACAGAGATGAGCTTGGATAAGGCCATATTCTCCATCAATTTCTGCACCACGTGGTCTACATTGGTGTCGGAGAGGGGCCTTGAAGAACGCGTCGAAGGAATCGAAGACGGAGCTGACCTCAAAAGTACAGGAGGAGGAAGCTCCGTCACCGGTTCCAAGACTCGAGGCTCGGTAACTGACAAAAGTTCAACACTCAGCCCGAAGTCTGTGGAACCGGTGATCGAACTTTAAATGAAGAGCTCGGAGCCGATGACATGGGCTCCGACGTCTTTGATTCCTTCGAGGATTTAGATGCCTGGTCTGATGCATCCAGAGCCTCTTGGAATGCAGGCTTCAAAAGGCCCCTATCCATAAGTTTCCTGCGCCTATCTGTCATGACCCTTCCACTGAAAGAATGGCAGATGGAACAGTCTTCCTGAAGATGGAGAGGGCCAAGACAGTAGACGCAGGAACTATGATTATCTGTGACAGACATTTTCTGTCCACATTGGCACCTTTTGAAGCCTGATTTAGCCTTTTCAGACATTTTAACAAAGTCAAATCCAGGTAAAATAGAAAAGCCAGTACAAAAAGTCAAATCCAGTAAAAAATTGTCAAATCCTGTAAGTAGTCAAATCCTGTAGTCAATCCAGTAAAGTTAAAGGGGTGGGGTAGGCCCCGAGGGAATAAATTCTAAGAAAGTATATAAAAACTATATACGGAACCGAGAAACCCTCAATACACGACTCAACACGCACACAGTCAACTTTAAAGAGAAATATTTTTAAAGAAAATATAAGAAATAACAAATCTTAGCTTTGAGGTGGTCCGAGCTCATCAAATATGATGCAAATGTTGCAGCGGCAAACTAGATCTGAGGTAAAGGCAGAGGGGGATTGTGGGAGTTAGGTTGGTCTCGAGCTTCTTCTCGATGCAGAGCTTTGCCAAGCGGCCGACACGGAGCCGAGGATCGGCTCCGAACCCAGGTGTAAGAACAAACGGCGAGATTGAACACTCTCACATCACTACGTTATAACCAACTGAACTGACACCTCCACAAGTAACAAAGGGGAGAAGCTCTATGTTATGACCAACTGAACTGTCCCCTCCACAAGTAACAATGGAGAAAAGCGCTACATTACAATAAACCGAACTGCCACCTCCACAAATAACAGTGGGGAGCAGCACTACATTATAACCGACTGAACTGTCACCTCCACAAGTAAGAATGGGAAGAAGCACTACATTATAACCAACTGAACTGCCACTCCACAAGTAACAACGGGGAGAAGCACTATGTTATAACCAACTGAACTGCCACCTCCACAAGTGAAAATGGGGAGAACCATTACATTGTAACCAAGTGAACTGTCACCTCCACAAGTAACAATGGGGAGAAACACTTCATTATAACCAACTGAACTGCCCCCTCTACAAGTAACAATGGGGAGAAGCACTACATTATAACCAACTGAACTGCCACCTCCACAAGTAGCAATGCAGAGAAGCACTATATTATTCCCAACAGAACTGCCACCTCCACAAATAACAATGGGGAGCAGCACTACATTATAACCAACCAAACTGCCACCTTCACAAGTAACAATGGGGAGAAGCACTACATTATAACCATCCGAAATGCCACCTCCACAAGTAACAATGGGGAGAAGCACTACGTTATAAACAACTGAACTTCCCCTCCACACGTAACACTGGGGCAACTCACTACATTATAACCAACTGAACTGCCACCTCCACAAGTAACAATGGGCAGAAGTACTACATTATAACCAACTGAACTGCCACCTCCAGAAGTAACAATGGGAAGAAGCACTAAGTTATAACCAACTGAACTGCCACCTCTACAAGTAACAATGGGGAGAAGCACTACATTATAACCAACTGAACTGCCACCTCCACAAGTATCAGTGGGGAGGAGCACTACGTTATAACCAACTGAACTGCCACCTCCACGAGTAACAATGGGTAGAAGCACTACATTATAACCAACTGAACTGCCACTTCCATGAGTAACATTGGGGAGAAGCACTACATTAAAACCAACTGAACTGCAACCTCCACTAGTAACATTGGGGAGAAGCACTACATTATAACCAACTGAACTGCCACCTCCACAAGTAATAATGGGGAGAAGCACTACATTATAACCAACTGAACTGCCACCTCCACAAGTAACAATGGGGAGAAGCTCTACATTATAACCAACTGAACTGCCACCTCCACAAGTAACAATGGGGAGAAGAACTACATTATAACCAACTGAACTGCCACCTCCACAACTAACAATGGGGAGAAGCACTACATTGTAACCAGCTGAACTGTCACCTCCACAAGTAACAATGGGGAGAAGCAGTACATTATAACCAACTGAACTGCCACCTCCACAAGTAACAATGGGGAGAAGAACTATGTTATAACCAACTGAACTGCCACCTCCACAACTAACAATGGGGAGAAGCACTACATTGTAACCAGCTGAACTGTCACCTCCACAAGTAAGAATGGGGAGAAGCACTACATTATAATCAACTGAACTGCCACCTCCACAAGTAACAATGGGGAAGAAGCACTACACTATAACTAACTGAACTGCCACCTCCATAAGTAACAATGTGGAGAAGCACTACATTATAACTAACTGAACTGCCACCTCCTCAAGTAACAATGGGGAGAAGCACTACATTATAACCAACTGAACTGCCACCTCCACAAGTAGCAATGGGGGAGAAGCACTACATTATAACCAACTGAACTGCCACCTCCAGGCTTGATAGTTGTTGCTGAAGCACCTACCAAGAGGAGAAAATGCTGAGAGAAGAAAGGAGCCACTTTTGAGATTTTAAGTATTTTCTTCTGATTTATTTCTTAGAAAAACTGCATTGCTGCCTACTTTTTGGCATTTTCTTGCTTGCGAAAGTTGATATCTGTGTTAGAAACAGTATTTGGAACATACCTAGAGCCTGTTTATTGCATTTTTTGTGTTGCACTTAATTTAAAATAGTTTTTTCTTAAAATTGCATTTTACCTGCCTCTGACCTAGCACACACGTGTTGAGGTCATTTATTGCACTGTTCTGACTAGTTTGCTACTTGTGTGTCTCTGCTATCCTTAAACAAAAACAAAAAAATCTTGCTATTTTCCCACTTTCTATAATTTAAAAAAAGTTCAGTTACAGAGTTGCTGTTCTGAACCGTTTGTAAGTTTCTTGGAGGCCAGTGCTTACTTGGGCTAAAGAGAAGTCTCTGTATTCACCAGTGGCAGTGGATAACACTGAGCAGCCTGCCTGTCCCTGAAGGAGTGGTTACTGCCTAAAAACTGTAGTTTTATTGGACATTTTGGGTCAATTCCAAACTCCTTGATCTCTCGCTCTCTTATAACCCTGCAACTCTCTTTTTGTGCTGTCTTGCGCACAGAGCAGCATCAGGCAGTGCTGGTTAGCTGGTGTTACTATTCCTGGCTCCACAAAGTTAGCGCTGCAAATTTTACCTTAGAACTAGGCAAGCCTCAACTCAAGTGCTTCAGATCAACTGCTCTTTTGCAGCACTTGCATAACCCAAATCAGCACTTGTCCAAATCTCCTAGACAGCACTATTATTTTCCAAATCTCCTAGACAGCACTATTATAATACAGCATAAGACCCTCGACTGTCTGCAAGACAAGTGAAGCTCACTTTTCCAAGCATGTCCAGAGGTCAGCTTCAGGTGTACTCTCCAGTTCATCTGGTGGAATTGGGCATCCTGAGACAATGTCACAACTGCCTCTTGTATACAGACAACTCTCTCCTCTTACCTCTAGACACAAACACTTGTGAGAGATGCAAATACACAGCCAGACTGGAGGCTAAGCACTCTCAACCCATGACTGTAACAGACAGTCAAGAGGAGAAGAGACACACTAGCATCACACCACCAGTCACACTTGGATCTACAAAACAAGCACCGGCAAAACATACACATAAATACACAAAAACACATTTGGAGGCACTAGGTACCAATCTGAAAAAGAAACAGTGCCCTCCAAAGCAGACAAGCAAGCAACCTGCACCTCCAAACACAAGCCAGAAAACACATAATTCACCTCAGCAGTGTGCCTCATGACAGCCCCTAAGGCAAAACACCATACCCAACACGCTAGTAATAGGAGACTGTATATTAAGGCACACCGATGTTCCACTCACCAGGCTGAACAAGGAGAAGTCTACTGTCAGCTGCCTGTCGGGTGTTAGGATCCGCCACATAACACAGGCACTTAGGTCACTCCAGAACAAGTACAAGTATGATGCTGTCATTGTACATGTTGGTGCGAATGATCTAAGACGTACCTCCCTGGACTACATGAAAAGAGACATTGAGGAGCTCTCTGATCATGTAGCCCAAGCTGGTATGACCCTGACCTTGAGTAGCATACTACCTTCACCTAGAATAATACCACAATACAAACACAAAATGATCAATTTCAACAATTGGCTAAGCTTCTGGTGCCATTCTAAGAGGATGCAGTGTCTGTCTGCCTGAGATGACATGATAGACAAGCCTCGCTGTTTCACCAGAGATGGTTTGCACCTGTCACCCCTAGGCTTTCGAATACTGGCCAAAGCTCTTGCTGTCCCCATAGTGACTTTTTTAGGCAAGGCTCAAAGGACAAACAAACCACTGTAACCAGCACAGGTAACCAAAAACTAAGGGTAATGCTACTCAATGCCAGAAGTCTCAACCTCAAAATGCACGCACTCGAGGCACTCCTCAGTATGGAGAAAATTGATGTTTGTGCAGTGACGGAAACCTGGTTCAAGGCTCCAGAGAGCACCCCAGCACTACCAGGTTACAATTCATATCATACCTTCCGGCCTCAGTTACCAGATCTCAGTACAAAGGGCGGAGATGTATCCATATTCATCAAGGATACCCACATCTCCAGGTTAGTGGCGCAGCATGATGCCCCACAGATCATCCAGCTGCAACTATCAGCAGGCAAAACCACATTTCAAGTCGTAGCCTGTTATAGATTGCCCACCACATCCCAAGATGCTCACTCAGCATTATTTGAGGCATTGGAAAATATAAAGGTCCTACCCAACACCATAATTGTGGGTGATTTCAACTACCCTGGTATAGACAGGGTGAATTACCAAAGTTCTAACTCCTATGCCCAGCCGTTCATAGAATTTATAAATTCAAACGCCCTTGAACAACTGGTATGTTCTCCCACTAGAGGGGACAACATATTGGAATTAGTCATCAGAAATATGGGCGCCCATTGTACCACACCCGTTATCACTCCCTCTCTGGTCAGATCAGACCACAAACTGATAACCTTGGACATCCTCACCCCTCCACCTCCCCCAGTCAAAAAGACCATCGTAAAAAACCTTTCCAAAGCAAACTTCAAACTACTTGCGTCAGAAGTGGAAAGCTTCACTATTCCCTTGCAGAAGGATAATGATAGCCAGGATGCAGAATCCTACACCAAGGCACTTTATATAAATCTTCAGCATTGCATGGACCGTGCTATCCCAAATAAAACCAAGACTCCTTCCTTAAGCAAGAAGAACCCAGTCTGGTGGACCCCGGCCATAAGCAAACTATACAATAAAATGAGGAGACTTATACAAAAAAAGGCCAAATCTCAAGTAGAAAAATCATCCCTGATCAGTATTAGTAAGAAATTGAGGGCCCTCATCAAGTCAACTAAAGCCAATTTCGAAAAGAAGGTCACCTAGGATGCCAAGGATAACCATAAGGCCTTCTATAGTTACGTTAAAAACCTAAATGGCAATGCTCAGGTCTGTTCTGAGCTAGTACAAAATGGAACAAAATACACTGACCCCACTGACATTGCCAACATCTTGGCTGATAGGTTCAGGGCAACTCCCCCCCCCTCACCACCTACAGGACCTATTACTATTCCAGGGGATTGTGTAACTCCAATTATTACTGATACATTGGTTAATAAGGCTCTATCTAAAGCTAAAAACACTGCCTCCATGGGACTAGATGGTGTCCCGGGCTGTGTCATACGTGAGCTCCAAAATTAGTTAACCCCGCATCTGAATACCCTGTTCAGTCTCAGCCTCTCAACAGGATATGTGCCCATAGAATGGCGCACAGCAATGGTGGTTCCGCTGCACAAGGGTGGGCCCACAACCGACCCTGGGAACTACTGACCAATAAGCCTGACCAGTCTGATCTGTAAGGCAATGGAGCAAATCATTATGGAACTCATAAATGGAGAGATCGGGAACATCCAAACACTTGACCCCACACAGTTCAGCTTCATCAAGGGCAGATCATGCCTCCTGAACCTGGTGGACTTCTTTGAGACAGTTACACAGGCTATAGATAAGGGAAAGGAGGTACACATGGCATACCTTGACCTTGCTAAAGCATTTGACACCATTCCCCATTCGGGTGTTATTGATAAACTCACCAACCTGGGCATAAACCCTTACGTCACAAGATGGATCACAAACTGGCTCTCAGACAGAATCCACAAAGTAAGAGTAGCGGGATCTATGTCCGAATCCAGACCAGTAATGAGCGGTGTGCCTCAGGGCTCTGTCCTGGGGCCCCTCCTGTTTGGCATATACTTCTCAGAAGTACAGGCAAGCACTGAAGGGCTGTGGCTGACCAAGTTTGCGGACGACTGCAAGCTGGGTGCTATAACAGAGTCTCCGGCTGACATGGATATCCTCCAGAAGGGCCTTAATGAGACTGATGCATGGTGTCAAAGCCATGGTCTCAAGCTAAATGCTAAAAAATGCGTAGTAATCCCCTTTGGAAAAAGCAAAGTACCCGCGAACTACCACATAGGAGGTAACCCCCTGGAATCTGAAGAAGTAATAAGGGATCTAGGGACCCAAGTAGATAGTCAGCTTTCCTTTGATAACCATGTTGCCAAGGTGGTTAGAAAATCCTTCTATGTGGCCCATCTGATCACGAAAGGGTTTGCATCAAGATCTAAGGATGTAGTGATGCCCCTCTACTCTTCCCTCATCAGACCCATTATTGAGTACAATGCACCAATTGTAATGTACCTTGCTAGGCATCTCCAGCAGCTGGAGAGACCACAGAGGTACCTCACTAAGAGGATTACTGGCTTCATACAGTTGCCCTATGCAGCACGATTGAAAAAACTAAGGCTTTTCTCTGTTGCATACCACCTTCTCAGAGGCAATCTCTGTCTAACATACAGAGCCATGTCCAACCCAGAACTGTTGAACATGCTCCATCTTAGCAAACCAAAATCTACTCGAGCTACACGCTCTAGGGAAATAAACCTCAGCACAACAATGAATAGAACATGCTGGAGGGATAGATTCCCTTCGCAAAGACTTCCCTAGCTATGGAACAAAGTCCTGATCTACATAAGACAGAGCCTCTCACTATCACTCTTCAAGAGGAACCTTGACGAGTGGATGGCTAACAGAAAGTTCACACCAGGGATCATACCAACAGCTCTACTAGATAGGGGCCAAGAGTACTAGCTGCTAGATCTAGGGCCTAGGGAACTAACCAAAGGGGCGGTGAATACCGCACAACGTGACTGGGCTAATATATGCCTTCGGGCAGATAGCCCAGTACCTACCTATGAACCTATGAACCTATAGCCAAACTGCCACCTCCACCAGTAACAATGGGGAGAAGCACTACATTATAACTAACTGAACTGCCACCTCCACAAGTAACAATGTGGAGAAGCACTACATTATAACCAACTGAACTGCCACCTCCAAAAGTAACAACATGGAGAAGTGTCACTTCAACAAGTAACAATGGGGAGAAGCACTACATTATAACCAACTGAAATGCCACCTCCACAAGTAATAATGGGGAGAAGCAATACATTATAACCAACTGAACTGCCCCCTCTGCAAGTAACAATGGGGAGAAGCACTACATTATAACCAACTTGAACTGCCACCGCCAGAAGTAACACTGGGGAGAAGCACTATGTTATAACCACCTGAACTGCCACCTCCAAAAGTAACAACATGGAGAAGTGTCATCTCCACAAGTAACAATGGGGGGAAGCACTACATTATAACCAACTGAACTGCCACCTCCACAAGTAACAATAGGGAGAAGCACTACATTATAACCAACTGAACTGCCCCTCTACAAGTAACAATGGGAAGAAGCACTGCATTATCACCAACTTCAACTGCCACCTCCACAAGTAACACTGGGGAGAAGCACTACGTTATAACCACCTGAACTTCCACCTCCACAAGTAACAAGGGAGAGAAACAATACGGTAGAACCAACTGAACTGCCAGCTCCACAAGTAACAATGGGGAAAAGAACTACATTGTAACCAAATGAACTGCGACCTGCACAAGTAACAATGGGGAGAAGCACTAGATTGTAACTAAATGAACTGTCACCTCCATAAGTAACAATGGGGAGAAGCACTACATTATAACCAACCAAACTGCCACATTCAAAATAACAATGGAGAGAAGCGCTACATTATAACCAACCGAACTACCACCTCCACAAGTAACAGTGGGGAGCAGCACTACATTATAACCAATTGAACTGTCACCTCCAAAAGTAAGAATGGGAAGAAGCACTACATTATAACCAACTGAACTGCCACCTCCACAAGTAACAATGGGGGAGAAGCACTACATTATAACCAGCTGAACTGCCACCAACACAAGCGACAAGGGGAGAAGCACTACATTATAACCAACAGAACTGCCACCTCCACCAGTAACAATGTGGAGAAGCACTACATTATAACCAACCGAACTGCCACCTCCGGAAGTAACAATGGGGAGAAACACTACATTATAACCAACTTAACTGCCACCTTCACAAGTAACAATGGGGAGAAGCACTACATTATAACCAACTGAACTGCCACCTCCACAAGAAACAATGGGGAGAAGCACTACATTAAAACCAACTGAATTGCCACCTCCACAAGTAACAATGGGGAGAAGTACTACATTATAACCAACTGAACTGCCACCTCCACAACTAACAGTGGGGAGAAGCACTATGATATAACCAACTGAACTGCCACCTCCACAAGTAACAATGGGTAGAAGCACTGCATTATAACCAATTGAACTGCCACCTCCACGAGTAACATTGGGGAGAAGCACTACATTATAACCAACTGAACTGCCACCTCCACTAGTAACATTGGGGAGAAGCACTACATTATAACTAAGTGAACTGCCAACTCCACTAGTAACACTGGGGAGAAGCACTACATTATAACCAACTGAACTGTCACTTCCACAAGTAACCATGGGGAGAAGCACTACGTTATAACCAACTGAACTGCCACCTGCACAAGTAACATTGGGGAGAAGCACTATATTATAACCAACTGAACTGTCACCTCCACAAGTAACAATGGGGAAAAGCACTATGCTATAACCAACTGAACTGCAACCTCCACGACTAACAAAGGGGAGAAGCACTATGTTATAACCAACTGAACTGCCACCTCCACAAGTAACAATGGGGAGAAGCACTACATTATAACCAACTGAACTGCCACCTCCACAAGTAACAATGGGGAGAAGCACTACATTATAACCAATTGAACTGCCACCTCCACAACTAACAATGAGGAGAAGCACTACATTGTAACCAGCTGAACTGTCACCTCCACAAGTAAGAATGGGGAAAAGCACTACATTATAATCAACTGAACTGCCAACTCCACAAGTAACAATAGGGAAGAAGCACTACACTATAACCAACCGAACTGCCACCTCCACAAGTAACAATGGGGAGAAGCACTACATTATAACTAACTGAACTGCCACCTCCACAAGTAACAATGGGGAAAAGCACTACATTATAACCAACTGAACTACCACCTCCACAAGTAACAATGGGGGAGGAGCACTACATTATAACCAACTGAACTTCCACCAACACAAGTGACAAGGGAAGAAGCACTACATTACAACCAACCGAACTGCCACTTCCACCAGTAACAATGGGGAACAGCACTACATTATAACAAACCGAATTGCCACCTCCACAAGTAACAATGAGGAGAAGCACTACATTATAACCAACCTAACTGCCACCTCCATAAGTAACAATGGGGAGAAGCACTATGTTATAACCAAATGAACTGCCACCTCCACAAGTAACAATGGAGAAAAGCACTACATTACAAAAAACTGAACTGCCACCTCCACAAATAACAGTGGGGAGCAGCACTACATTACAACCAATTGAACTGCCACCTCCACAAGTAACAATGGGAGAAGCACTACATTATAACCAACCTAACTGCCACCTCCATAAGTAACAATGGGGAGAAGCACTACGTTATAACCAACTGAACTGCCACCTGCACAAGTAACATTGGGGAGAAGCACTACATTATAACCAACTGAACTGTCACCTCCACAAGTAACAATGGGGAAAAGCACTACGCTATAACCAACTGAACTGCAACCTCCACGACTAACAAAGGGGAGAAGCACTATGTTATAACCAACTGAACTGCCACCTCCACAAGTAACAATGGGGAGAAGCACTACATTATAACCAACTGAACTGCCACCTCCACAAGTAACAATGGGGAGAAACACTACATTATAACCAATTGAACTGCCACCTCCACAACTAACAATGGGAGAAGCACTACATTGTAACCAGCTGAACTGTCACCTCCACAAGTAAGAATGGGAGAAGCACTACATTATAATCAACTGAACTGCCACCTCCACAAGTAACAATAGGGAAGAAGCACTACACTATAACCAACCGAACTGCCACCTCCACAAGTAACAATGGGGAGAAGCACTACATTATAACTAACTGAACTGCCACCTCCACAAGTAACAATGGGGAAAAGCACTACATTATAACCAACTGAACTACCACCTCCACAAGTAACAATGGGGGAGGAGCACTACATTATAACCAACTGAACTTCCACCAACACAAGTGACAAGGGAAGAAGCACTACATTACAACCAACCGAACTGCCACTTCCACCAGTAACAATGGGGAACAGCACTACATTATAACAAACCGTATTGCCACCTCCAGAAGTAACAACGGGGAGAAGCACTACATTATAACCAACTGAACTGACACCTCCAAAAGTAACAACATGGAAAAGTGTCACCTCCACAAGTAACAACAGGGAGAAGCACTACGTTATAACAAAACTGAACTGCCACCTCCACAAGTAACAATGGAGAAAAGCACTACATTACAAAAAACTGAACTGCCACCTCCACAAATAACAGTGGGGAGCAGCACTACATTACAACCAATTGAACTGCCACCTCCGCAAGTAACAATGGGGAGAAGCACTACATTATAACCAACCTAACTGCCACCTCCAGAAGTAACAATGGGGAGAAGCACTACATTATAACTAACTGAACTACCACCTCCAAACAGTAACAACATGGAGAAGTGTCACCTCCACAAGTAACAATGGGGAGAAGCACTACATTATAACCAACTGAACTGCCACCTCCACAAGTAACAATGGAGAAAAGCACTACATTATAAAAAAACTTTACTGCCACCTCCATAAATAACAGTGGGAAGCAGCACTACATTATAACCAACTGAACTGCCACCTCCACAAGTAACAATGGGGAGAAGCAATACATTATAACCAACTGAACTGCCACCTCCACAAGTAAGAATGGGAAGAAGCACTACATTATACCCAACTGCCAACTGGAGAAGCACTTCATTATAACCAACTGAGCTGCCACCTCCACAAGTAACAATGGGGGGAAGCACTACATTATAACCAACTGAACTGCCACCTCCACAAGTAACAATAGGGAGAAGCACTACATTATAACCAACTGAACTGCCCCTCTACAAGTAACAATGGGAAGAAGCACTGCATTATAACCAACTGAACTGCCACCTCCAAAAGTAACAACATGGAGAAGTGTCACTTCAACAAGTAACAATGGGGAGAAGCACTACATTATAACCAACTGAAATGCCACCTCCACAAGTAACAATGTGGAGAAGCACTACATTATAACCAACTGAACTGCCACCTCCAAAAGTAACAACATGGAGAAGTGTCACTTCAACAAGTAACAATGGGGAGAAGCACTACATTATAACCAACTGAAATGCCACCTCCACAAGTAATAATGGGGAGAAGCAATACATTATAACCAACTGAACTGCCCCCTCTGCAAGTAACAATGGGGAGAAGCACTACATTATAACCAACTTGAACTGCCACCGCCAGAAGTAACACTGGGGAGAAGCACTATGTTATAACCACCTGAACTGCCACCTCCAAAAGTAACAACATGGAGAAGTGTCATCTCCACAAGTAACAATGGGGGGAAGCACTACATTATAACCAACTGAACTGCCACCTCCACAAGTAACAATAGGGAGAAGCACTACATTATAACCAACTGAACTGCCCCTCTACAAGTAACAATGGGAAGAAGCACTGCATTATCACCAACTTCAACTGCCACCTCCACAAGTAACACTGGGGAGAAGCACTACGTTATAACCACCTGAACTTCCACCTCCACAAGTAACAAGGGAGAGAAACAATACGGTAGAACCAACTGAACTGCCAGCTCCACAAGTAACAATGGGGAAAAGAACTACATTGTAACCAAATGAACTGCGACCTGCACAAGTAACAATGGGGAGAAGCACTAGATTGTAACTAAATGAACTGTCACCTCCATAAGTAACAATGGGGAGAAGCACTACATTATAACCAACAAAACTGCCACATTCAAAATAACAATGGAGAGAAGCTACATTATAACCAACCGAACTACCACCTCCACAAGTAACAGTGGGGAGCAGCACTACATTATAACCAATTGAACTGTCACCTCCAAAAGTAAGAATGGGAAGAAGCACTACATTATAACCAACTGAACTGCCACCTCCACAAGTAACAATGGGGGAGAAGCACTACATTATAACCAGCTGAACTGCCACCAACACAAGCGACAAGGGGAGAAGCACTACATTATAACCAACAGAACTGCCACCTCCACCAGTAACAATGTGGAGAAGCACTACATTATAACCAACCGAACTGCCACCTCGAAGTAACAATGGGGAGAAACACTACATTATAACCAACTTAACTGCCACCTTCACAAGTAACAATGGGGAGAAGCACTACATTATAACCAACTGAACTGCCACCTCCACAAGAAACAATGGGAGAAGCACTACATTAAAACCAACTGAATTGCCACCTCCACAAGTAACAATGGGGAGAAGTACTACATTATAACCAACTGAACTGCCACCTCCACAACTAACAGTGGGGAGAAGCACTATGATATAACCAACTGAACTGCCACCTCCACAAGTAACAATGGGTAGAAGCACTGCATTATAACCAATTGAACTGCCACCTCCACGAGTAACATTGGGGAGAAGCACTACATTATAACCAACTGAACTGCCACCTCCACTAGTAACATTGGGGAGAAGCACTACATTATAACTAAGTGAACTGCCAACTCCACTAGTAACACTGGGGAGAAGCACTACATTATAACCAACTGAACTGTCACTTCCACAAGTAACCATGGGGAGAAGCACTACGTTATAACCAACTGAACTGCCACCTGCACAAGTAACATTGGGGAGAAGCACTATATTATAACCAACTGAACTGTCACCTCCACAAGTAACAATGGGGAAAAGCACTATGCTATAACCAACTGAACTGCAACCTCCACGACTAACAAAGGGGAGAAGCACTATGTTATAACCAACTGAACTGCCACCTCCACAAGTAACAATGGGGAGAAGCACTACATTATAACCAACTGAACTGCCACCTCCACAAGTAACAATGGGGAGAAGCACTACATTATAACCAATTGAACTGCCACCTCCACAACTAACAATGAGGAGAAGCACTACATTGTAACCAGCTGAACTGTCACCTCCACAAGTAAGAATGGGGAAAAGCACTACATTATAATCAACTGAACTGCCAACTCCACAAGTAACAATAGGGAAGAAGCACTACACTATAACCAACCGAACTGCCACCTCCACAAGTAACAATGGGGAGAAGCACTACATTATAACTAACTGAACTGCCACCTCCACAAGTAACAATGGGGAAAAGCACTACATTATAACCAACTGAACTACCACCTCCACAAGTAACAATGGGGGAGGAGCACTACATTATAACCAACTGAACTTCCACCAACACAAGTGACAAGGGAAGAAGCACTACATTACAACCAACCGAACTGCCACTTCCACCAGTAACAATGGGGAACAGCACTACATTATAACAAACCGAATTGCCACCTCCACAAGTAACAATGAGGAGAAGCACTACATTATAACCAACCTAACTGCCACCTCCATAAGTAACAATGGGGAGAAGCACTATGTTATAACCAAATGAACTGCCACCTCCACAAGTAACAATGGAGAAAAGCACTACATTACAAAAAACTGAACTGCCACCTCCACAAATAACAGTGGGGAGCAGCACTACATTACAACCAATTGAACTGCCACCTCCACAAGTAACAATGGGGAGAAGCACTACATTATAACCAACCTAACTGCCACCTCCATAAGTAACAATGGGGAGAAGCACTACGTTATAACCAACTGAACTGCCACCTGCACAAGTAACATTGGGGAGAAGCACTACATTATAACCAACTGAACTGTCACCTCCACAAGTAACAATGGGGAAAAGCACTACGCTATAACCAACTGAACTGCAACCTCCACGACTAACAAAGGGGAGAAGCACTATGTTATAACCAACTGAACTGCCACCTCCACAAGTAACAATGGGGAGAAGCACTACATTATAACCAACTGAACTGCCACCTCCACAAGTAACAATGGGGAGAAACACTACATTATAACCAATTGAACTGCCACCTCCACAACTAACAATGGGGAGAAGCACTACATTGTAACCAGCTGAACTGTCACCTCCACAAGTAAGAATGGGGAGAAGCACTACATTATAATCAACTGAACTGCCACCTCCACAAGTAACAATAGGGAAGAAGCACTACACTATAACCAACCGAACTGCCACCTCCACAAGTAACAATGGGGAGAAGCACTACATTATAACTAACTGAACTGCCACCTCCACAAGTAACAATGGGGAAAAGCACTACATTATAACCAACTGAACTACCACCTCCACAAGTAACAATGGGGGAGGAGCACTACATTATAACCAACTGAACTTCCACCAACACAAGTGACAAGGGAAGAAGCACTACATTACAACCAACCGAACTGCCACTTCCACCAGTAACAATGGGGAACAGCACTACATTATAACAAACCGTATTGCCACCTCCAGAAGTAACAACGGGGAGAAGCACTACATTATAACCAACTGAACTGACACCTCCAAAAGTAACAACATGGAAAAGTGTCACCTCCACAAGTAACAACAGGGAGAAGCACTACGTTATAACAAAACTGAACTGCCACCTCCACAAGTAACAATGGAGAAAAGCACTACATTACAAAAAACTGAACTGCCACCTCCACAAATAACAGTGGGGAGCAGCACTACATTACAACCAATTGAACTGCCACCTCCGCAAGTAACAATGGGGAGAAGCACTACATTATAACCAACCTAACTGCCACCTCCAGAAGTAACAATGGGGAGAAGCACTACATTATAACTAACTGAACTACCACCTCCAAACAGTAACAACATGGAGAAGTGTCACCTCCACAAGTAACAATGGGGAGAAGCACTACATTATAACCAACTGAACTGCCACCTCCACAAGTAACAATGGAGAAAAGCACTACATTATAAAAAAACTTTACTGCCACCTCCATAAATAACAGTGGGAAGCAGCACTACATTATAACCAACTGAACTGCCACCTCCACAAGTAACAATGGGGAGAAGCAATACATTATAACCAACTGAACTGCCACCTCCTCAAGTAACAATGGAGAGAAGCATTACATTATAACCAACTGAACTGCCACCTCCACAAGTAAGAATGGGAAGAAGCACTACATTATACCCAACTGAATTGCCACTCCACAAGTAACAACAAGGAGAAGCACTATGTTATAACCAACTGATCTGCCACCTCCACAAGTGAAAATGGGGAGAACCATTACATTGTAACCAACTTAACTGTTACCTCCACAAATAACAATGGGGAGAAGCACTTCATTATAACCAACTGAGCTGCCCCCTCTACAAGTAACAATGGGGAGAAGCACTACATTATAAAGAGCTGAACTGGCACCTCCACAAGTAACAATGTGGAGAAGCACTATATTATTCCCAACAGAACTGCCACCTCCACAAATAACAGTGGGGAGCAGCACTACATTATAACCAACCAAACTATCACCTCCACAAGTAACAATAGGGAAAAGCAATACATTATAACCAACTGAACTGCCACCTCCCCAAGCAACAATGGGGAGAAGTACTACATTATAACCAACTAAACTGGCACCTCCACAAGTAACAATGCAGAGAAGCACTACTTTATAACCAACCAAACTGCCACCTCCACAAGTAACAATGGGGAGATGCACTACGTTATAACCAACTGAACTGCCACCTCCACAAGTAACAATGGGCAGAAGTACAACATTATAACCAACTGAACTGCCACCTCCAGAAGTAACAATGGGGAGAAGCACTAAGTTATAAACAACTGAACTGCCACCTCCACAAGTAACAAAGGGAAGAAGCACTATGTTATAACCAACTGAACTGCCACCTCCACAAGTAACAATGGGGAGAAACACTACATTATAACCAACTGAACTGCAACTTCCACAAGTAACAAAGGGGAGAAGCATTATGTTATAACCAACTGAACTGCCACCTCCACAAGTAACATTGGGGAGAAGCACTACATTATAACCAACTGAACTGCCACCTCCACAAGTAACAATGGGGATAAGCACTACATTGTAACCAACTGAACTGCCACCTCCACAAGTAACAATGGGGGAGAAGCACTACTTTATAACCAACTGAACTGCCACCTCCACAAGTAACAATGGGGAGAAGCAGTACATTATAACTAACTGAACTGCCACCTCCACAAGTAACAATGGGGAGAAGCACTACATTATAACCAACTGAACTGCCACCTCCACAAGTAACAATGGGGAAGAAGCACTACACTATAACCAACTGAACTGCCACCTCCACAAGTAACAATGGGGAGAAGCAGTACATTATAACTAACTGAACTGCCACCTCCACAAGTAACAATGGGGAGAAGCATTACATTATAACCAACTGAACTGCCACCTCCACAAGTAACAATGGGGGAGAAGCACTATATTATCACCAAATGAGCTGCCACCAACACAAGTGACAAGGGGAGAAGCATTACATTCTAATCAACCGAACTGCCACCTCCACCAGTAACAATGGGGAGAAGAACTACATTATAACCAATCGAACTGCCACCTCCAGAAGTAACAATGGAGAGAAGCACTACATTATAACCAACTGAACTGCCACCTCCAAAAGTAACAACATGGAGAAGTGTCACCTCAACAAGTAACATTGGGGAGAAGCAGTACATTATAACTAACTGAACTGCCACCTTCACAAGTAATAATGGGGAGAAGCACTACATTATAACCAAATGAACTGCCACCTCCACAAGTAACAATGGGGGAGAAGCTCTACATTATAACCAACTGAACTGCCACCAACACAAGTGACAAAGGGAGAAGCACTACATTATAACCAACTGAACTGCCACCTCCACCAGTAACAATGGGGAGAAGAACTACATTATAACCAACCAAACTGCCACCTCCAGAAGTAACAATGGGGAGAAGCACTACATTATAACCAACTGACCTGCCACCTCCAAAAGTAACAACATGGAAAAGTGTCACCTCAACAAGTAACAATGGGGAGAAGCACTGCATTATAACCAACTGAAATGCCACCTCCACAAGTAACAGTGGGGAGAAGCAATACATTATAATCAACTGAACTGACCCCTCTACAAGTAACAATGGGGAGAACCACTACATTATAACCAACTTGAACTGCCACCTCCACAAGTAACACTGGGGAGAAGCACTACATTATAACCACCTGAACTGCCACCTCCACATGTAACAATGGGGAGAAGCACTACATTATAACCAACTGAACTGCCACCTCCAAAAGTGACAACATGGAGAAGTGTTACCTCCACAAGTAACAATGGGGGAAAGCACTACATTATAACCAACTGAACTGCCACCTCCACAAGTAACAATGGGGAGAAGCACTACATTATAACCAAATGAACTGCCCCCTCTACAAGTAACAATGGAGAGAAGCACTGCATTATTACCAACTTCAACTGCCACCTCCACAAGTAACACTGGGGAGAAGCACTACGTTATAACCACCTGAACTACCACCTCCACAAGTAACAATGGAGAGAAGCACTATGTTAGAACCAACTGAACTGTCAGCTCCACAAGTAACAATGGGGAGAAGCACTACATTGTAACCAAATGAACTGCCACCTCCATAAGTTACAATGGGGAGAAGCACTATATTATAACCAACTGAACTGCCACCTCCACAAGTAACAATGGGGAGAAGCAGTACATTATAACTAACTGAACTGCCACCTCCACAAGTAACAATTGGGAGAAGCACTACATTATAACCAACTGAACTGCCACCTCCACAAGTAACAATGGGGAAGAAGCACTACACGATAACCAACTGAACTGCCACCTCCAAAAGTAACAATGGGGAGAAGCAGTACATTATAACTAACTGAACTGCCACCTCCACAAGTAACAATGGGGATAAGCACTACATTATAACCAACTGAACTGCCACCTCCACAAGTAACAATGGGGGAGAAGCACTATATTATAACCAACTGAGCTGCCACCAACACAAGTGACAAGGGGAGAAGCACTATGTTATAACCAACTGAACTGCCACCTCCACAAGTAACAATGGGGAGAAACACTACATTATAACCAACTGAACTGCAACTTCCACAAGTAACAAAGGGGAGAAGCATTATGTTATAACCAACTGAACTGCCACCTCCACAAGTAACATTGGGGAGAAGCACTACATTATAACCAACTGAACTGCCACCTCCACAAGTAACAATGGGGATAAGCACTACATTGTAACCAACTGAACTGCCACCTCCACAAGTAACAATGGGGGAGAAGCACTACTTTATAACCAACTGAACTGCCACCTCCACAAGTAACAATGGGGAGAAGCAGTACATTATAACTAACTGAACTGCCACCTCCACAAGTAACAATGGGGAGAAGCACTACATTATAACCAACTGAACTGCCACCTCCACAAGTAACAATGGGGAAGAAGCACTACACTATAACCAACTGAACTGCCACCTCCACAAGTAACAATGGGGAGAAGCAGTACATTATAACTAACTGAACTGCCACCTCCACAAGTAACAATGGGGAGAAGCATTACATTATAACCAACTGAACTGCCACCTCCACAAGTAACAATGGGGGAGAAGCACTATATTATCACCAAATGAGCTGCCACCAACACAAGTGACAAGGGGAGAAGCATTACATTCTAATCAACTGAACTGCCACCTCCACCAGTAACAATGGGGAGAAGAACTACATTATAACCAATCGAACTGCCACCTCCAGAAGTAACAATGGAGAGAAGCACTACATTATAACCAACTGAACTGCCACCTCCAAAAGTAACAACATGGAGAAGTGTCACCTCAACAAGTAACATTGGGGAGAAGCAGTACATTATAACTAACTGAACTGCCACCTTCACAAGTAATAATGGGGAGAAGCACTACATTATAACCAAATGAACTGCCACCTCCACAAGTAACAATGGGGGAGAAGCTCTACATTATAACCAACTGAACTGCCACCAACACAAGTGACAAAGGGAGAAGCACTACATTATAACCAACTGAACTGCCACCTCCACCAGTAACAATGGGGAGAAGAACTACATTATAACCAACCAAACTGCCACCTCCAGAAGTAACAATGGGGAGAAGCACTACATTATAACCAACTGACCTGCCACCTCCAAAAGTAACAACATGGAAAAGTGTCACCTCAACAAGTAACAATGGGGAGAAGCACTGCATTATAACCAACTGAAATGCCACCTCCACAAGTAACAGTGGGGAGAAGCAATACATTATAATCAACTGAACTGACCCTCTACAAGTAACAATGGGGAGAACCACTACATTATAACCAACTTGAACTGCCACCTCCACAAGTAACACTGGGAGAAGCACTACATTATAACCACCTGAACTGCCACCTCCACATGTAACAATGGGGAGAAGCACTACATTATAACCAACTGAACTGCCACCTCCAAAAGTGACAACATGGAGAAGTGTTACCTCCACAAGTAACAATGGGGGAAAGCACTACATTATAACCAACTGAACTGCCACCTCCACAAGTAACAATGGGGAGAAGCACTACATTATAACCAAATGAACTGCCCCCTCTACAAGTAACAATGGAGAGAAGCACTGCATTATTACCAACTTCAACTGCCACCTCCACAAGTAACACTGGGGAGAAGCACTACGTTATAACCACCTGAACTACCACCTCCACAAGTAACAATGGAGAGAAGCACTATGTTAGAACCAACTGAACTGTCAGCTCCACAAGTAACAATGGGGAGAAGCACTACATTGTAACCAAATGAACTGCCACCTCCATAAGTTACAATGGGGAGAAGCACTATATTATAACCAACTGAACTGCCACCTCCACAAGTAACAATGGGGAGAAGCAGTACATTATAACTAACTGAACTGCCACCTCCACAAGTAACAATTGGGAGAAGCACTACATTATAACCAACTGAACTGCCACCTCCACAAGTAACAATGGGGAAGAAGCACTACACGATAACCAACTGAACTGCCACCTCCAAAAGTAACAATGGGGAGAAGCAGTACATTATAACTAACTGAACTGCCACCTCCACAAGTAACAATGGGGATAAGCACTACATTATAACCAACTGAACTGCCACCTCCACAAGTAACAATGGGGGAGAAGCACTATATTATAACCAACTGAGCTGCCACCAACACAAGTGACAAGGGGAGAAGCACTACATTATAACTAACTGAACTGCCACCTCCACAAGTAACAATGGGGAGAAGCACTACATTATAACCAACTGAACTGCCACCACCACAAGTAACAATGGGGGAGAAGCACTATATTATAACCAACTGAGCTGCCACCAACACAAATGACAAGGGGAGAAGCACTACATTCTAATCAACCGAACTGCCACCTCCACAAGTAACAATGGGGGAGAAGCACTACTTTATAACCAACTGAACTGTCACTTCCACAAGTAACAATGGGGAGAAGCAGTACATTATAACTAACTGAACTGCCACCTCCACAAGTAACAATGGAGAGAAGCACTACATTATAACCAACTGAACTGCCACCTCCACAAGTAACAATGAGGAGGAAGCACTACACTATAACCAACTGAACTGCCACCTCCACAATTAACAATGGGGAGAAGCAGTACATTATAACTAAATGAACTGCCACCTCCACAAGTAACAATGGGGAGAAGCATTACATTATAACCAACTGAACTGCCACCTCCACAAGTAACAATGGGGGAGAAGCACTATATTATCACCAAATGAGCTGCCACCAACACAAGTGACAAGGGGAGAAGCATTACATTCTAATCAACCGAACTGCCACCTCCACCAGTAACAATGGGGAGAAGAACTACATTATAACCAATCGAACTGCCACCTCCAGAGGTAACAATGGAGAGAAGCACTACATTATAACCAACTGAACTGCCACCTCCAAAAGTAACAACATGGAGAAGTGTCACCTCAACAAGTAACATTGGGGAGAAGCAGTACATTATAACTAACTGAACTGCCACCTTCACAAGTAACAATGGGGAGAAGCACTACATTATAACCAAATGAACTGCCACCTCCAAAAGTAACAATGGGGGAGAAGCTCTACATTATAACCAACTGAACTGCCACCAACACAAGTGACAAAGGGAGAAGCACTACATTATAACCAACTGAACTGCCACCTCCACCAGTAACAATGGGGAGAAGAACTACATTATAACCAACCAAACTGCCACCTCCAGAAGTAACAATGGGGAGAAGCACTACATTATAACCAACTGACCTGCCACCTCCAAAAGTAACAACATGGAAAAGTGTCACCTCAACAAGTAACAATGGGGAGAAGCACTGCATTATAACCAACTGAAATGCCACCTCCACAAGTAACAGTGGGGAGAAGCAATACATTATAACCAACTGAACTGACCCCTCTACAAGTAACAATGGGGAGAACCACTACATTATAACCAACTTGAACTGCCACCTTCACAAGTAACACTGGGGAGAAGCACTACGTTATAACCACCTGAACTGCCACCTCCACATGTAACAACGGGGAGAAGCACTACATTATAACCAACTGAACTGCCACCTCCAAAAGTAACAACATGGAGAAGTGTTACCTCCACAAGTAACAATGGGGGAAAGCACTACATTATAACCAACTGAACTTCCACCTCCACAAGTAACAATGGGGAAAAGCACTACATTATAACCAAATGAACTGCTCCCTCTACAAGTAACAATGGAGAGAAGCACTGCATTATTACCAATTTCAACTGCCACCTCCACAAGCAACACTGGGGAGAAGCACTACGTTATAACCACCTGAACTACCACCTCCACAAGTAACAACGGAGAGAAGCACTATGTTAGAACCAACTGAACTGTCAGCTCCACAAGTAACAATGGGGAGAAGCACTACATTGTAACCAAATGAACTGTCACCTCCATAAGTAACAATGGGGAGAAGCACTATATTATAACCAACTGAACTGCCACCTCCACAAGTAACAATGGGGAGAAGCAGTACATTATAACTAACTGAACTGCCACCTCCACAAGTAACAATGGGGAGAAGCGCTACATTATAACCAACTGAACTGCCACCTCCACAAGTAACAATGGGGAAGAAGCACTACACTATAACCAACTGAACTGCCACCTCCACAAGTAACAATGGGGAGAAGCAGTACATTATAACTAACTGAACTGCCACCTCCACAAGTAACAATGGGGAGAAGCACTACATTATAACCAACTGAACTGCCACCTCCACAAGTAACAATGGGGGAGAAGCACTATATTATAACCAACTGAGCTGCCACCAACACAAGTGACAAGGGGAGAAGCACTACATTATAACTAACTGAACTGCCACCTCCACAAGTAACAATGGGGAGAAGCACTACATTATAACCAACTGAACTGCCACCACCACAAGTAACAATGGGGGAGAAGCACTATATTATAACCAACTGAGCTGCCACCAACACAAGTGACAAGGGGAGAAGCACTACATTCTAATCAACCGAACTGCCACCTCCACCAGTAACAATTGGGAGAACTACATTATAACCAACTGACCTGCCACCTCCAAAAGTAACAACATGGAAAAGTGTCACCTCAACAAGTAACAATGGGGAGAAGCACTACATTATACCCAACTGAAATGCCACCTCCACAAGTAACAGTGGGGAGAAGCAACACATTATAACCAACTGAACTGCCCCCTCTACAAGTAACAATGGGGAGAAGCACTACATTATAACCAACCGAACTGCTACATCCACAAGTAACAATGGAGAGAAGTGCTGCATTATAACCAACTGTACTGCCACCTCCACAAGTAACAGTGGGGAGCAGCACTACATTATAACCAACTGAACTGTCACCTCCACAAGTAAGAATGGGAAGAAGCACTACACTATAACCAACTGAACTGCCACCTTCACAAGTGACAAGGGGAGAAGCACTTCATTATAACCAACCAAACTGCCACCTCCACCTGTAATAATGGGGAGAAGCACTACATTATAACCAACTGAACTGCCACCTCCAGTAGTAACAATGGGGAGAAACACTACATTATAACCAACCAAACTGCCACCTCCACAAGTAACAGTGGGGAGAAGCACTACATTATAACCAACTGAACTGTCACCAACACAAGTGACAAGGGGAGAAGCACTTCATTATAACCAACTGAACTGCCACCTCCACAAGTAACAATGGGAAGTACTACATTATAACTATACGTGGCTATTTTACATGGCCTATCTGCCTGCCCCTATGCACTGGCACCCCTTCATTTAGACTTGGCTGGCTGAGGGAGGATCACATTGAGTGCCAGTCCCCCCAAAATGCCACATGGCAGACACGCAGTGCACAGTTTCCTCCACCCCCACCCCTACCCCGAGACCAGCATTGTACATGGGGACGCTATGCTCCAGACCAGAAGTGTATCCCTCACTGGTAAGATCAGACCATAAACTAATCTCACTAGATATTCACATCCCGACCCCAGCCCCTGCCCAGAAAACCACAGTGAAAAACTTCTCTAAAGCAAATTTCACACTCCTCAAAACCGAGGTGAAATCCTTCAAAGCCCCCGGGCCTGTGGAAAATACGGCAAAGACCGCAGAATCCTTTATAAACGCATTCTATGAACACCTTCAGGAATGCATGGATCATGCAATCCCAAATAAAACCAAGACCCAATCCTCCAAGGTTAGGCGTCCTGTCTGGTGGACCCCAGCCATAAACAAACTATACAATAGAAGGAGGAAGCTACTACATGATAGAGCAAAATCCCAAAAAGGGAAGGCATCTCTGATCAGTATTAGCAAAAAAACTACGGGCACTCATAAAATCGTCTAAGGCCAGCTTCAAGAGAAAAATTGCACAGGATACTAAGGATAATCACAAGGCTTTCTTTAGTTATGTTAGGAACCTGGGTGGGAATTCCCAGATATGCTCAGAATTAGTCCAAAATGACAAAAAAATACACCGAACCCACAGACATTGCCAACATCCTAGCTGACAGGTTCAGCGCAAACTTCTCTCCCTCTTCCCCACCAAAAGGGCAAATATCTATCCCAGCAGAGTGCTTCCCCCCTGACATCTCAGATGCTCAGGTGGAAGCTGCCCTCTCCAAAGCAAAAAACACAGCATCAATGGGACCAGATGGTGTCCTGGGCTGCATCTTACATGAACTCCAAGAAGAACTAAACCCAAACATAAAACTACTGTTCAATCTCAGCCTTACTAAAGGATATGTACCCAAAGAGTGGCATACAGCAACAGTGGTCCCTCTCCACAAAGGTGGTGCCTCAACAGATCCTGGAAACTATCGCCCCATAAGCCTGACTAGCTTGGTCTGCAAAACTATGGAAAGGATCATCATGGACCTCATAAATAAAGATATTGGGGACCTACAGACACTGGATCCTACCCAGTTCGGCTTTGTTAAGAGCAGATCCTGCCTCTTAAACCTGGTCGATTTCTTTGAAACAGTCACCAAGGCCATTGACGAGGGGAAGGTGGTCCACACAGCCTACCTGGACCTTGCAAAAGCCTTCGATACAATACCCCACTCGGGCATTATTGATAAGCTCACCAGCTTAAATATAAACCCCTATGTCACTAGATGGGTTGCAAACTGGCTCAAGGACAGAACCCACATGGTTAGAATTGCTGGAGCCATGTCAGACTCCAAACCAGTTACAAGTGGCATCCCACAAGGCTCAATCCTGGGACCTCTCTTGTTCTGTATATATTTCTCGGAGGTACAGGCAAACACGGAAGGACTGTGGCTGACCAAGTTCGCAGATGACTGCAAACTGGGCACCATAATCGACTCTCCAGCCAACACAAGCATCCTACAAAAGGGCCTCATAGAAACAGACAACTGGTGCCAGAGCCACGGCCTCAAGCTAAACGCCAAAAAGTGTATAGTCATCCCCTTTGGCAAAAACAAAGTGCCCACAAATTACCACATAGGTGGTAATCCATTAATCTGGAAGAAGTAATTAGGGACCTGGGTACCCAAGTTGATAGCAATCTCTCATTTGACAACCACGTGGCCAAAGTGGTTAGAAAAACATTTTATATAGCCCACCTAATCATGAAGAGATTCACATCTAGATCAGGGGAGGTCATGGTGCCTCTTTACTCATCCCTCATCAGGCCCATAATTGAGTACAATGCCCCTTTTGGGATGTACCTTACTAGACACCTGCAGCAATTGGAAAGACCCCAAAAGTACCTCACCAAGAGGATCAAAGGGCTCAAACAAATGCCATATGCTGCCCGGTTAAAGAAACTCCAGCTCTACTCAGTAGCATACCGCCTGCTCAGAGGCGATCTGTGCCTGACGTATAAAGCCATGTCCAACCCGGAATTAATGGACATGCTGCACCTCTGAAAATCCAAATCCCATCGAGCTACGCGCTCGAGAGACTTGAACCTCAGCACTGAAATAAATAGGACATGCTGGAGGGACAGATTCATAACCCAGAGGCTCCCTTCACTCTGGAATAAAATCCCAGTCCAGGATAGGCAGAGTCCCTCATTGACTCTCTTCAAGAGGAATCTTGATGAGTGGATGGGAGATTGTAGGTTTACCCCTGGTATCACTTCTGTGTCACTGTTAGACAGAGGCAGAGTGTACTAACCTCGAAAAAGGGCATAGCAAAATTCATTTAAAATGGGTGGCGAAAGCCAAACACATTCTGGCTAGGCTTATAAATGCCCTAGGGTAGATAGCCTAGTATGAACCTATGAACCTATTCCTAGACTCCATCCTCTGCCAGAGCCAATTGGATGGAACTCCACTGCTCCTCCCCCAGGATAGGCTCTCTCATCCTCCCTGTCAATCAATCAATGACCAAAGCCACTAACTGAACTCAGGTCACCTGGGCTGTAGTCAGGTCTTTATCCCCTCTCCTCTACTCCACTGGAGAGACACAGAAAGTAACTTACTAGTTGCAGCCAAAAGTAGTAGGCTAAGAGCTATCAAAGCATATCAGTGCAATGGTATGCTTGTTTAACATGACTTCTATGGTATTTACAGAGTCTGTAAAGTAGTGCAACTTCTAATCTTTTGAAGAATGACATTCTAGTTTCATGGGATTAATTTACCAATGATGTTTCAGCAACTGGCACTGTCTACTGATGCCTAACAAGTAGACTGTCATCTGAGTTCCTGAGGAAGTGCAGAAGGGTTTGTTTTTTAGAGGGGGGAAGTAGCAGTCACTTGTAAGCTTGTACATCAATATGTTCAGAAAGAAGGAGGCCCTTGCCTGAACTGGCAGCCATTTTGATTTATTGATTGTAAAGCAATGGTGCTCCTTGTGTAGGCTTAGATGAGTAAATCTTAACATTTTTGTTACCAGTCTTCTGTAAGATGAAGTTCTGAGAGGTTTATAGGGCTGCAATCAGAAGGCATAAATACTTAAGCCTGAGTAACAAATCAGTACTTGTAATCAGAACCATACTTGGGTAGTCTGTTGCACTGTGTAGTTCACCAAACCAAAAAAAAAAAAAAAGATTAGTGCTAGTCACCCAAAAAAACTCATGTAGCCACGATAACCTCACAACTTCATAATTTAATAGCAGTATTACACTGTTAAACCATCAGCAACTGCCAACATAACTGGACTTAGGCATAGGCCAACTAGGCGGGTGCCTAGGGTGTTGCTCTAGAAGGGATGCTTTTCCATTATTTATTTGTTTATTTTTTTTAGTAAAGAAATGATTTCTTTAAAATGTTTTGAATGAATACAGGAAAAACTGAAGAATAAGACAAACTGTGAGAAAAATAAAGAAAAAAGTAATCTGGACAGTGTAGGTAGACCAGGATGGGGGCACCGGGTGGGGGTGGGGGTGGGGGGGGCCCTTTTGCCTAGGGCATCAGTTGACCAAAGGCTGGCCCTGCCTGTATGTCATGTCCCTAACAACATGCACCCAGGAGAGCTAGCTGTTCACCCCAGCCTTGTTATAGCTCTGTTGACAATGGCTCATCTTCATTCTTTAGTCCCCAGGTAAGAGGTTTGTGAGTAATTTAGAGTTGTTTGATGCTTCAGATGGGAGGGAATGACAGAGTTTGCTTCAGTAGAACCCCAAGGAATTCTCATTTTTCAGTTACTGGCAGACAGTGCTGTTCAGGGACTAGAATATCACTTGGAAGTTTAGATGTGAATCCCTTTGTGGTGACAAATAATATTATTGTTGATTTTTCATCTTTAAAGGCAGTTTGTTAAATCTGAGGCAGTTCCAGAGGGTGTTGAAGTCATTTGCAGTTAATTTCGAGCTTAGAAGGTGATGTCGTACTGATGACTATATCATCGGCATAAAAAAAGACAGTTGAGGTAGGGGAGGTATTGCAGGAGATCATTTAGGGGAAGAGAGAAAAGGAGTGAAGGAGTGCGCTGTGAGCAGATCCCTGTCACACCAACGTCTGTAGAAGTGAAGCAGGTGTTTATTAGGAGGCAGATATCATCTGAAAATCCACACCGCATGAGCTTTAGTATGAGGATGGTACAGTGTCACACACAGACTCTTTAAGTCTGGAAAGATTATACCTGTGAGTTTCCCTTTCTCAAAGTTGGAATATATAAGTAAGAATGACAGTCACTGAAGTGGTGTTGTGTTTAGCCAGCCCTCACAATTACCAATGGACTGGGGCCGAAATGAGTCCACTGGAATCAGTCCATTCCCCAATCAACAGAAAGCAATAACATTCCACCTACAGATTTATTTTCTTCGGTCAAAATGCATTGTTTCATTTTCTTAGTCCAACTGGTTTAATCTTCAGTGTTTGTTGTAGTGCCTCTAACGCTAACGATTATTACTTTACTATTCCACAAGCTGCTTTTGTGTCCTCCTGATAAAGCATTGCAGAAGTATTACTTCATCATTTTTCACTACAATTAAACTAGGTCTGGATTTCGTCTACAGGACTAAATTACATGTTTTATCAATAATGTTATGCATACCTCTCAATCTCTTAGAGCATGAAATCTGAACAAATCTATAAATAAAAGTGGGATAAAGGCCCAAAAATAAGGACAAGTTTGAATATTGCTCTTACAAACTTAGAAAGTTGATAGCCTAACAGGTTTTCATTTAGCATAATTCATTACTTCATTTATTCACAAAGATAAATAGATTTGTTTATATATATATATATATATATATATATATATATATATATATATATATGGATCTAAAACAGTCTTCCGAAAGCCTGTTTCACCGAAAGTGAAACAGGCTGTCACAGTTTCACAAAAGCACTTTTTATTGAAAAAAGTGCTTTTGCGAAACTTTCATAAAAGTACAGGGAATCGGGGGGAAGTGGGCAAGATCGGACTACAGTGGGGATAAGGGAATATTCCCTTTTCCCCACTGTAGTGCAATCTCGGAGTGAGAATATAAAAGTAGGGAGGTGTGGGGGTGCAGGGGGGCAACCCCCCTGCGTAAACATGGTGTCTGTGTTTGTTTTTGTGTTTGTGTGTGTGTGTGTGTGTGTGTGTGTGTGTGTGTGTGTGTGTGTGTGTGTGTGTGTGTGTGTGTGTATTTTCGGTGAAAGCAGTTTTGGTAAACAGTGTTCGGTAGGGTTGGATTCAGACAGTTGGTCTTTCAATCAACTGTCCTAGATCCATATATATATATATATATATATATATATATATATATATATATATATATATAAAAGCAGACACCGCTAACCACCCGACAGTGTAAGTCTTGGCTCTAGATGATTGTCACTGTTGAAGCCACACCCCAACCCCATGTGCAAAAATGGGAAAAGGGGTTGTGGGTGGGATGGGACGGGATATATCTGATCGGAACGTAACCTGCATGTTAGCTGGATACTCTGAAATGCTGTTATGATGATCTCTTACTCTGAAATCTTTTCACTGCACTAATTTCTTTCTAGTTTATTTTTTTCAGCTTTTGCATACTCCTTTCTGTTTATTGTAAACTCCTCCTCTACACTGTTTCTTTACATAGTTTCCATTTATTTATTCATTTGTTCTTCTTGGCTTTTTTCTCATTCAGACCTTAGTTAGCCCCCTCACGTGTTTATGCTTTCACCCTCAGCATTCCTTTTTTGCATCCTTTTGTCTATTCAGAGTACCACCTCTCTTTAGTGTAAGTGCTCTTGCCCATTTCTGATCCCATGTATACTGCATTCAGTTTCACTAGACAAGTTTGCCCCCCTCAACACACACACACAGTGACTCTCTGTGTTACATTGCATGGCATCTTTCCTCAGAATGCTGTATTACAAGAAAATACTTTATCCTGAAAAGCCATTAACAAAAGTGCTCCACTGCTGTAAGTAATCTTGTTAGCCTGTGTATTGTTCTATGACACCTTTTGCAAGTAAATAGTTTTGCCCTGCAGATTTGGGTCTAAACTGCCCTTCAGTGCTATAAGTTACATCCTTAGGCCTTGTACCTTTCCATGGCTCCCTGCTGAACTTATGTCTAAACTGCCCTTCAGTGCTATAAGTTACATCCTTAGGCCTTATACCTTTCCATGGCTCCCTGGTGAACTTGGGTCTAAACTGCCCTTCAGTGCTATAAGTTACAACCTTAGGCCTTATACCTTTCCATGGCTCCCTGGTGAACTTGGGTCTAAACTGTCCTTCAGTGCTATAAGTTACATCCTTAGGCCTTATACCTTTCCATGGCTCCCTGGTGAACTTGGGTCTAAACTGCCCTTCAGTGCTTTAAGTTACATCCTTAGGCCTTATACCTTTCCATGGCTCCCTGGTGAACTTGGGTCTAAACTGCCCTTCAGTGCTATAAGTTACAACCTTAGGCCTTATACCTTTCCATGGCTCCCTGGTGAACGTGGGTCTAAACTGTCCTTCAGTGCTATAAGTTACATCCTTAGGCCTTATACCTTTCCATCGCTCCCTGGTGAACTTGGGTCTAAACTGCCCTTCAGTGCTATAAGTTACAACCTTAGGCCTTATACCTTTCCATGGCTCCCTGGTGCACTTGGGTCTAAACTGTCCTTCAGTGCTATAAGTTACATCCTTAGGCCTTATACCTTTCCATGGCTCCCTGGTGAACTTGGGTCTAAACTGCCCTTCAGTGCTATAAGTTACAACCTTAGGCCTTATACCTTTCCATGGCTCCCTGGTGAACTTGGGTCTAAACTGCCCTTCAGTGCTATAAGTTACATCCTTAGGCCTTATACCTTTCCATGGCTCCCTGGTGAACTTGGGTCTAAACTGCCCTTCAGTGCTATAAGTTACAACCTTAGGCCTTATACCTTTCCATGGCTCCCTGGTGAACTTGGGTCTAAACTGCCCTTCAGTGCTATAAGTTACATCCTTAGGCCTTATACCTTTCCATGGCTCCCTGGTGAACTTGGGTCTAAACTGCCCTTCAGTGCTGTAACAGAGGAATTTGCAAATTTCTTTCTTGGTTGCAGAAATGTTCTTATGAAAGTTGAGTTGTATTATATGATAGAAATTAGAACATTCTGTGGTTACTATTTAATATAGGGTTACCTGGTACTCTGTAGGGGTCTGCTGCTGTTTTTTGAAAATCAGTCTTTTTTTTTTTTCCCCTGTTGGTTTTTGTCTGCATTCAGGGAGCTGTATCCTTTTACATGCAATGTGATGCCACCTAGTGGCCATTTACTGTTTCTTGGTATACTGTGAGAGACTGTTCCCACCAATATTTTACAGAAGTCCGAGTACTGAGTAGAATATATCGGATATTACAGTATTACAGTGTTATTACTGACAATTTCACTGATCAAATTTTGAGACAAGACAACTCCACAGACAGATTATTTTTCTTGTCACATAAGGAAAAAAAAAAAAAAATATATATATATATATATATATATATATATAAACCCAGCTGATGTCAATGTCGGGGTTCCACTAATAGCTACTATTATTTCCTGGTCATTATATCTGCACAAACTCCTTTTTGTTCTAATTTGGCATAAGAGCCCACCATCCCCAACAGTGATCCTACAATTAGCCTTATGCCATTTGCAAGGCGTGCCATGAATTTATTTTAATGGCTGTGGAATATCTCTCCCTACTTTGATCTTGATGTCTGATGTATTCTGTGCATTTTAGTAAGGTGCTTATCTGGCCAGTATTTGTATTTAAAACAAACTCTTTGTTTGAATCACTGCTGCTGTGTAAGGCACTAATTATGCTTGTCACTGTTTCGTAGAAAAATTTAACTAATTTGTAGGTTTAGTTATTGTAAATCATACTACCTTCTACAGTTAACTTCTCTTAGAAAACCAACACTCACTTTTCCATCTCATCTATTGCCTCCTTTTGTTTGGTCTAATTATTACACATGCATTAATGTTCTGACCATTCATTATGCATTATACACAGTACTAAACATCTGGTTCCCACATGACAGTTGTAGGTGTCCTGTAGTCAGGGATATCTGATTGTGCTTAAATGTTTATTGCAGCTGCATTCTACAACCATATTTCAGTTTCTGTTTACTTTGCATACTTAAATTTGTTGCATTCTGTTCAGTCTTGTCTTGATCTAACTGCAATGTCTGTAAGATTTACAAGAATTTAGCCCAGTCTTCTGACAGCTACATTTTTATAAAATTGGAGTAATTATAGGTTACATTGTTTTCCGCTGTTTCTTTCTATAGAACCATCTATTACAAGAAGACAGTCTGTCCAGCAAAGCTTGGAGCTAAACTGTCCTTTGGTTTTACAGGCAATGACAGAATGCATACATTTATTGTTTGGCTGCACAAACAGACTTATTAAGGCTAAGTAGTTGTATATTTCAGAGAGTTGAATTTTTTATGTTGACTGCTTCATAGGTTTAAACGTTCATAGATGTATACTAGGCTAACAACTACTAGGGCCCTTATAAGCCCTAGCTGTGCAATCCAAATACAACCAACACATTTGATTTATCTAGGGGGTGATTTACTGACTATCTCTGTCCATCAAAGACCTACCTGCCACATCAGGGGTGAATTTCCAATTACCCATTCATTGGTCCAAATTGAGCTTAACTACAGATAGGGAGGAACTCTGCTTCACATGGATGAAGAGCCTATTCCAGAGAAGGGAAGGTCTCTGAAAAACATATCTGTCCTGCCAACATGCCCTATTTATGTTGCAAGCAAAATTTAGGTCTTTTGATCTAATAGTTCTGATGCTGTTTGTTTTACAGATGTGGAAAAGGTTCATCAAAACAGAGTCCAGGGCTGCCTTATATACCAGACAAAGATCATCTCAGGAGTCTGTATGATACCGAGTAGGGAGACAGGGCTTTGGGGTGATCAGTGTAGGACAATGTGTTTACTCCCCGTATTCTTTTTGCAATGAACCTTTGTGGACGTTCCAGTTGCTGCATGTTTCTGATCAAGTGCACACCGAAGGGAGCATTACACTCTAAGATGGGCCTGATAATGGCTAAGTACAATGCTATGGTGACCTCTCAGGACCTAGATGTCATGTCCTTACTTATAAATTGAGCAACATAGAATGATTCTCTTACTACCTTGGGCATATGCCATTCAAAAGTTAGGTTACCATCTACATGAGTTCCCAGGTCCTTGACTAGCGAATCAACTTTTAGGGATGTTTTATTGATGATGTAATTATCTAAGATGAGTGACTTCCCAAAATGTACTATAATGCATTTCATGACATTGAGTTTTAAGCCGTTGCTTTTACACCAAGCATTTGATTGTGTTACACTTTTTTGAAGGGTGTTCTTATCTTGGAGAGATTCGATGACTGCTCCCAGTTTGCAATCATCTGTGAACTTGGTAAGCCAGAGGAAATTGACATTGGATTTGACCTCCAAAAAGTAGATGCCAAAGAGGAACAGGCCCAGAACAGAGCCCTGAGGGACTCCACTGGTGACCAGCCTTTTTATAGAGGTGCCTTATCAATCCCAACTTCTTGGGTCCTATCCATGAGCCAGCTAGCTATCCAGCATGCTATAAAGGGGTTTATGCCTAGTTCCATAAGTCTGTTGATAATGCTTGAGAAGGGTATTGTATCAAATGCTTTAGCCAGATCTAGGTAGGCTGTATGCACTGTTCTCCCCTCATCTGTCACCTTAGTGACCTATCAAAAAGGTCCACCAGGTTCAGTAAGCAAGACCTTCCTTTGCCAACGCCAAACTGGGATGGATCCAGTGTCTGAAGGTCTCTTATGTCCTTCTAAATAATTTCCATAATTCTTTCCTTGGCTTTGCAAATAAGATCAGTCAGAATAATGGGTCAGCAGTTTCCGGAATCTGTTGAAGGTCCTCCCTTATGAAGGGGGATGACCATCGCAGTCCTCCATTCTCTGGCACAAAGCCTGTTTTAAGACTATAGTTAAATAATGACTTCAGTGGTCCTGATAAGTAATATTTCAAACTGTTCAGGAGGTATCCTCGGATGTTATCAGGACCCACTGACGCTGTATTCTTGGCTAGTGAGCACAACCAGTACATGCTCCCTAGTTATAGTTGGAAGAGTTATGTTTGAGGGTACTTCTTGGGGAGTGGTTGGAGGTGAGAGAAGGGTAAAGTTTAAATGAATTTCCCTGCTAACAGGTTCACTATATTGCCAAGTTCGGTGAATGTGGCACCATTAACCACCAGTTCAGCACATTGCTGTATGCTGTTCATGAGGTTTCTGACATAGCTGAAGAAGGTCTTTTGGTTATCTTACACCTGGTAAGCTATCTTAACCTCAAAGGTGGCTTTGTTTGACCTAATTAGTTTTCTTAGATGCCTGTTTAGTTTGATAAGAGAGTTATATTTATGGGAAATGCCCTTTCTGATTTTTGCCATATTTATTTCCTTTTGTTGTATCTCCTGTTAACTTGGGATCCCACCAGGGTGGTATGCTTCTGGGGCTGGACCTGGATTTACTTCTGGTAGATACATCAGTCTCTATGCAGCAATTGACATGTTTGTACAAAGTTTCTGAGTGCTATTCACCGTAGGCTGCTGTGTTCTCTGGGTTTGAAGGGGCATTGAATTTTGACAAGCCATCACTTAATAAAAGGTAATTTGCCTTGGTATGGTGCCTAACTGTTACTAATTTTACTGGAGACTTATGGATTTGATTTCGATTTCAAAGGAGACAATTCTATGGACAAAGTTCTGTGGATAAGTAGAGATTCTAATCTCACAGCAGACAACTTGTGTGTGTGTTTGTGTCTGTGTGTGTGTGTGTGTGTGTGTGTGTGTGTGTGTGTGTGTGTGTGTGTGTGTGTGTGTGTGTGTGTGTGTGTGTGTGCGCGTGCGTGTGCGTGTGTGTGTGTGTGTGTGTGTGTGTGTGTGTGTGTGTGTGTGTGTGTGTGTGTGCTCATTCAAATATGCTGGGGGTTGACATAATGGTTAAGGTGTTTACCTTGCAGACACAAGGTGCAGAGTTTGATTCTCACATGGAGTAATTGGCTAGACTTAAAATGGCTCACACAGGCAGTTAGCCTAGTACTAATTTATGAACCTATGAAAACCTTACTAGGGAGGACGACATATTGGGAGGTACAGCATTCTCCCATATTTGTGAGTATGAGGACCAGTATGTTGGAGCCTCTAGTGGGTGTATTCATTATTTGGGCAAGGGTGTTAGTATTTACAAAGTCCAGGAATCTCTGTTCCTGTAGATCTGAGGCCATGCAGGATTTCCAGTCTACAGAGGGGCAAATAAAGTCTGCCATGAGTAGGGTGTTAAGTCGGATGGTGTCTCCAGTAGGTCCAAGTATGCACTGTGAGCTTCTTGGGACATGGAGGGTGACCTATAGCTGGCTAGGATAACATACAGGATTTTTTCTATGGTGATCTGAACGTAAAGGAACTACAGCAGGTCATCCAGTTTGACCACACTAGAGGTTTCCTTGTTATTACTGTATATTGAGACCCTTCCTCCTTTATCACTTGTCTGTGCAACTACTAGTCTAAAAGTGTGGAAAACCCAGAAACCTTGCACTGCCAGGTACTTTCTGTAACTTTAAACCACGTCTTGGTAACGGCACAGCTGTCTACACTCCTTATATTCCTGAGTGTGATGAGGGCTTGGAGGGGGTCTAGTTATCTTCTCCTTGACGTGAGTCCTGGAAAGTGTATTTGCTTGACTTAGGGGCTTAGCGTTTACAGCTCCATTGAGTGTGACTGTATGTGAAGTGTTAGGTCATGTTTTTTCCTGAGTGCATTTGGGATTGCTGAGACATAACTTTGCCAGCGGGTGGTCCAGGGAATCTTTGTTATTTAGAAAGATTGCTTTTCAGTCCCTCAGCATATATTAGTCTATGTTTGTATTTTGTGTGTTGAGTAGGTGTTGTATGTGTGGTTTCGACAATCTGAAGTGCACTTGTATGTGGGAGTTTAGCCTCCAGTGTCATTGTGCAAGCGTACCTCTCATATACTGCATTTGTTTCTTTAAGGATTAATTGGTTGTTGGTAAACAAGAAACAATTGCTACATTGTCTCAAGATCCTTATTGTGGGATTAGCTGGTGCTTTCCAATGGGGTGACCACGTTTTTTGAAATGTCACCCCTTTTTCTTTCTTTGCATTTTCTTGCTTAATCTGCCAGAACAAAGTGCTTCCTACTTCTTCATGTGTGACAGGGTGCCCTTCTCTGACTGTTTACTGTCCATTGTTTAGCTGTAAAAATGCGCTGCACAATGTTTTACAAATACCCAAGTACAGAATGGAATTTGCTGGATGTTGCAGGATAAAAGTCTTACTACTGATAGTCATTCTGATGAATGATTTTCAGAGCAGTCAATTCCACAGATATTTTTCAGTGAACTTGTCATACAAAATAAAAAAAATCCAGTTGATGATTTTTGGTTCTACCCTGTCCCTATCCCACCCTCTCCATCATAACTAAATCACTTTTCCAAGGTCACAAGTCCCCCATAACTTACCAGGAAAACAGTAACAGACACAGGACCATCACCCACACTACCCTAATCTACATGCTGTAAGGCAATGCTAATAGGCATGGGACCATCTCCCACACTAGTCTTAGCTACATGACAGAGGTCAAAACTAACAGACATGGGGCCATCACCCATGTTACTCCTAAGTACATGACCCAGGACAACATTAACAGACATGGGACCATCTCCCACGCTAGTCTTAGCTACATGACAGAGGTCAAAACTAACAGACATGGGGCCATCACCCATGTTACTCCTAAGTACATGACCCAGGACAACATTAACAGACATGGGACCATCTCCCACGCTAGTCTTAGCTACATGACAGAGGTCAAAACTAACAGACATGGGGCCATCACCCATGTTACTCCTAAGTACATGACCCAGGACAACATTAACAGACATGGGACCATCTCCCACGCTAGTCTTAGCTACATGACAGAGGTCAAAACTAACAGACATGGGGCCATCACTCATGTTACTCCTAAGTACATGACCCAGGACAACATTAACAGACATGGGACCATCTCCCACGCTAGTCTTAACTGCAAGCTCCAGGAAAACAGTAATGGACACAGGACCATCACCCAGGCTACACTTAACTGCATGTTTAAGAAAAATACTAACCGACGTGGGACCATCACCCACACTAGTCTTAATTACATGATACAGGACACTAACAAGCATGGGATCATCACCCATGTTACTCCTAAGTACATGACCCAGGACAACATTAACAGGCATGGGACCATCACCCATGTTACTCCTAAGTACATGACCCAGGACAACACTAACAGGCATGGGACCACCACCCATGTTACTCCTAAGTACATGACCCAGGACAACATTAACAGACATGGGGCCATCACCCATGTTACTCCTAAGTACATGACCCAGGACAACACTAACAGGCATGGGACCATCACCCATGTTACTCCTAAGTACATGACCCAGGACAACATTAACAGACATGGGGCCATCACCCATGTTACTCCTAAGTACATGACCCAGGACAACACTAACAGGCATGGGACCATCACCCATGTTACTCCTAAGTACATGACCCAGGACAACACTAACAGGCATGGGACCATCACCCATGTTACTCCTAAGTACATGACCCAGGACAACATTAACAGACATGGGGCCATCACCCATGCCCATCTTATCTATATAACCCAGAGCAATACTAACAGATACATTGGACCATTGCCCACTAAATATTCCAGGAAAACACCAACAGGCATGGGGCCATCATCCATGTTACTCTTAACTACCTGCCCCAGGACAACACCAACAGGCAAGGGACCATCATCCACACTACACTTAACTACCTGCCCCAGGACAACACCAACAGGCACGGGACTATCATCCAGACTACAATTAACTACCTGCCCCAGGACAACGCCAACAGGCACGGGACCATCATCCACACTACACTTAACTACCTGCCCCAGGACAACACCAACAGGCATGGGACCATCATCCACACTACACTTAACTACCTGCCCCAGGACAACACCAACAGGCACGGGACCATCATCCACACTACACTTAACTACCTGCCCCAGGACAACACCGACAGGCATGGGACCATCATCCACACTACACTTAACTACCTGCCCCAGGACAACACCAACAGGTACAAGACTATCATCCACACTACAATTAACTACCTGCCCCAGGACAACACCAACAGGCACGGGACCATCATCCACACTACAATTAACTACCTGCCCCAGGACAACACCAACAGGCATGGGACCATCATCCACACTACACTTAACTACCTGCCCCAGGACAACACCGACAGGCATGGGACCATCATCCACACTACACTTAACTACCTGCCCCAGGACAGCACCAACAGGCATGGGACCATCACCCATTCTACACTTAACTACCTGTCCCAGGACCATCACCCATGCCTATCTTAACTATATAACCCAGAGCAATACTAACAGATACATGGGACCATTGCCCACTAAATATTCCAGGAAAACACTAACAGGCATGGGGCCATCATCCATGTTACTCTTAACGACCTGCCGCAGGACAACACCAACAGGCACGGGACCATCATCCATGTTACTCTTAACTACATGCCCAGGAAAAAAACTAACAGGTGTGAGAATATCATCCATGCTAGACTTCACTACATGAGCCAGGACAACACCAACAGATACATAGGAACATCGCCCACTCCACTCTTAACTACATGGCACAAGACAACTCCATAAGATACATTGGAACAACATGCAAACTACTCTTAACAACATCGTCCAGGAAGACACTAACAGGTCCATAGGACTGTCACCCATGCTACCCTTAACTACATACTGCAGGACAGCACTAACATACATGGGACCATCACCCATGCTATTCTTAACTAAGTGTTCCAACCAAACACCAACAGGCATGGGACCACAACCCACGCTCCTCTAAACTACATGCCTCAGGACAACACTAACAGGCAAGCACAGGGCCATCATGCAAGCTACTCTTAAGTATGTGACCCAGGAAAAACCCATAACAGGCATGGGAACATCAGCCATGCTCCTCTTAACAAAATGCTTCAGGACAACAATAACAGGCATTGGACCATGCACCCATGTGACAGGAGTATGATACCTCTGTACTGCCCACAGTTGTGAATATCCCCTTTGTTCTTGTACACTGACACTAGTATGTTTACTCAACAGTCATCTGTGAAATGCCTTTCTCTCCACATTGCTATGAGTATTCTCTGGAGCCATTTCTCTCCTATCTCACGCAACATATTTATCATATCTGCTGTGACCTAATATGAGCCTACTGCTTTCTCTGACTTCATTGTTCTTAGTGCTATTCTTACTTCTATGGTGAGCTCCTCCTCTTCTCTCATTGTAGGATGTGTCTGGGGCATTGGAGGAGTTTTCTTCATTCAGAAGCTGCTGGAAGTATGCTTTCCATCTGTCTTTGATGTCCTGTGGACTGGTGACCAGGATGTTGCTGGCATCTCCTTATGAAGTGTGTCTGACTATTTTCTTTATCTTTCTGTCCTTGCCTTGCAATCCGACACAGTTTCTTTGTGCCATCTACTGAATCAGTTTCTAGAAGCTGGTAGAGTTCTTCCAATGCCTTGTTCTTTGTTGTTGCAACTCCTTTTTCACCTCTTTGTTAGCCAACCAGCATTACTTCCTAGCCTGGACCATCTTTGCTACCTCCCACTTTTTCCTGCACTCCTTCTTTCTTTTGATGACTTCCTGAACTTGTACATTCCTCCATCAGCTTTCCTTATGTGCCTTATTTCCATACCTGGCTCAGCGACATGTCTCTTCTCTAGTCTTCATGCATGCTGTTTTGAGGTACTGCCATTCTTTTTCAACTCCACCTTTTTCCTCTTCTTTTTGAGGTGCTAGATCCCTGAGTAATTCCTTGAACTGTTGAGCTTTCTCTCCAGTCAACTTCCAAGTCTTCAGCTTGGTCTCTGTTGACCTTAGAGCCGTCTCTGACCACTACTTGAAGCTGATTGTGGAAACCAGTGATTTATGCTGTGGGCCAGCTGTTTCATTGAGGATGACTTTGCAATTACTGATTCTACCCCACTAATGCTTTCCTTACTAGGAGGAAGTCTACCTGAGTTGCACGTTGGCCACTGTTATATGTGATCTTGTGACTGTTTTTCTTTCTGACCATGTGTAGGCTGCTATCACACCATTTGACAGAAGTCTAGAATGGCTTTTCATTCTTTATTCCTGTTGCCCCACCCAACTGGACTCAGGCAGTCCTCATATCCTGTTCTGTCTGCCCTGACATGTGCATTCAGGTCCCCCATTATCAACCCCAACTCATGATGTCCTGCATTATCTAGTAGGTCATGCAGCTGCTGTCTGACTGCAGCAAAACAAAACAGATCACACCCATATATGTGTATTAATGCAACATTGTTGCCACAGGTAGGACATGTGTGAAACATAGACTTACATGTGAACAACATACAATAAACATACACTCTGTGTATAATCACACATGTGTCAAGTAGGGGAATCCACCAATCCCCGATGTGCATCAAGCCACATTACTGTGCAAATGTAATATGCTATGATTCACCATCAAAATGGGGCTTTATTTGGTGACACATGGAATGACAACACATCATGCAATTCTCTGGTGACATTCCTCCACTGTAGGTCAGTTGAAAAATTTAATTCCTGCCATGGATGAGCATATATACAGTGATAGAATATTATACTGAAAAGTGTTTGGGATGTCATACTACAAAGTGTTTAGCTCAGTACCGTGCTTTCTGTGTATCATTCTGGCTTTTTCAGTGCACATGCTGGGCAGGGCAATGCACATGGTACACAGTATACAATGTGATCCACCTGGGAGTACTAATGATGCAGTGTCACATGTGACAGGTGCATTGTTACACATGGTACACAGTATACAATGTGATCTACCTGGGAGTACTAATGATGTGGTGTCACATGTGACAGATGCATTGTTACACGTGCTACACAGTATACAATGTGATCCACCTGGGAGTACTAATGATGCAGTGTCACATGTGACAGGTGTATTACACATGCTACACAGTATACAATGTGATCCACCTGGGAGTACTAATGATGAGGTGTCACATGTGACAGGTGCATTGTTACACATACTGCACAGTATACTCTGTGAGCCACCTCCAAGTACTAACAATGCAGTGTCACATGTGACAGGTGCATTGTTACACATGGTACACAGTATACACTGTGAACCACCACCGAGTACTAACGCTGCAGTGTCACATGTGACAGGTGCATTGTTACACATGGTACACAGTATACACTGTGATCCACCTGGGAGTACTAATGATGCAGTGTCACATGTGACAGGTGCATTGTTACACATGGTACACAGTATACAATGTGATCCACTTGGGAGTACTAACAATGCAGTGTCACATGTAACAGGTGCATTGTTACATGTGCTACACAGTATGCAATGTGATCCACCTGGGAGTACTAACAATGAGGTGTCACATGTGACAGGTGCATTGTTACACGTGGTACAAAGTATACACTGTGAGCCTCCTCAGAGCACTAACGCAGTGTCACACGTGACAGGTTCATTGTTACACACGGTACACAGGATAAACTGTGATCCACCTGGGAATACTAATGATGCAGTGTCGTATGTGACAGGTGCATTGTTACACATGGTGCACAGGATGCACTGTGATCCATCTGGAAATACTAATGATGCAGTGTCATATGTGACAGGCGTATTGTTACACATGTTACACAGGATATACTGTGATCCACCTGGGAATACTAATGATGTGGTGTCATATGTGACAGGTGCATTGTTAAATGCCAACGTTATCATGTGATGGAAACAATGGTAGGTGCCACTGAGGGTGCAGTATGCTACCACACAGTATGTCTATATCTCTGGCACACGTGGCATGTAGAGTCAAGTATATATCTGCATGGCTGGCACTTGTGGGTGTTATCCATGATGATTATGTGTACCACTAACTTTCATCAAGGTCATTTCCCAGTGTCTATGATGACATGTCATTGTTACACATGAGGTGTCACATGTGACAGGTGCATTGTTACACGTGGTACAAAGTATACACTGTGAGCCACCTCAGAGCACTAACGATGCAGTGTCACATGTGACAGGTTCATTGTTACACATGGTACACAGGATAAACTGTGATCCACCTGGAAATACTAATGATGCAGTGTCATATGTGACAGGTGCATTGTTACACATGGTGCACAGGATGCACTGTGATCCATCTGGAAATACTAATGATGCAGTGTCATATGTGACAGGCATATTGGTACACATGTTACACAGGATATACTGTGATCCACCTGGGAATACTAATGATGTGGTGTCATATGTGACAGGTGCATTGTTAAATGCCAACGTTATCATGTGATGGAAACAATGGTAGGTGCCACTGAGGGTGCAGTATGCTACCACACAGTATGTCTATATCTCTGGCACACGTGGCATGTAGAGTCAAGTATATATCTGCATGGCTGGCACTTGTGGGTGTTATCCATGATGATTATGTGTACCACTAACTTTCATCAAGGTCATTTCCCAGTGTCTATGATGACAGGTCTGTAGCTCATTATGTTTTAGTGTCCTACTCGAAGCTCATGTCTCATCATGCAGTAGCTGCATACACACAACAGCCACCAGCAGAATAGCATGTTCTCACTGGCAAAGTGCACTCCTGTGTCACATGTGCAGTATTGTCTGGAATGCATGCATAGAAGATGCACAGTGTTGCATGATGTTATCATCCACATGTCCTGCTGTGCAATATGCAGGAGTATAGCTGAAATATGCCGTTTATCATAGTACATTCTGTGACAACTATCTTCTGAAGTTTCTCCCTCACCACAGTTCCCATATCATTTCTAGACTGTTCTCCTCCTGTATAGAGTAGACTCCAGAGCCCAAGCCAAGTGGCTTTGCTGCACTGCCCTTCCATACTGTATCTTGGATACATAAGACATCCAGCCTCCTCCTTACCATCATGTCATCTACTTCCAAGTCACATCCTGTCAGTGAACCTACATTGAGTGTAGCAATTCTTAGTTCATGTTTGGCAGGTTGATTGATTGTACATCCAGCTTTCACTCAACACAGCTATCCCTGTTTACCCAAGCTAGGCAACTGGACACCAGCTGGCCAGTAGTTTATGGATCCAGGGCTGCTGGGCTTTATGGCAGGCACACACTGGCCAACAGGGGCACATACACCCCTCCCACTACAAGCATGGGTCCCTGTCATAGGTCGGAGTAGGGCAGGTCCTCAACCCACTTATCACAAGTGTCACTTGTCCAGTCAGGATAAAACAGATGAGCATTTGTGGGTTCTGTTCAAGCAGCTTTACTGTGTACAAGCACATCAGGAATGAGGCTTAATAACTTTAACTTAGATAAACTTATAAACAAACTAGCTATCACACTCATACATGCTCGCTCTCTGGCTGCACTCTCACAATGGCGCTGAAGCTAGCACATGCTCGCTATTTATATGCACATGCTGTCCTTGGAAATGCTTCTTAAAGGTACAACATACACACACTATTCTACATCCTCCATCTTTGAGAAATAAGTCGTGCAATGTTGACAACATTGACATGCAATCAATACAAATAATCCTTTGTCATGCAGTTATACAGAACTAAATACATATAGACAATTATGTGCAAGTTGCTACGTATTTCACACTAGGTCTAGAAACATGACCAAATTATGTGACATAGAAATTAGAATTAGGTCTAGCAACTGGGACTGTCTCTGCTAAATGTTCAGCTTTAGGTACATCAGGAACATCATCAGGAATGGAAGTAGAAGTTAAGACATGTTCTGCAACAGGAACATTGTCTGGATTGCTCTGAGATCTAGAGTCTGTATCACAGGAACAATGCTGCAATATTGATTCTGGTACAGGAAGAAGATGTCTGCAATTTCTGCTGTACTCCACACCCTCAGATTCTACAAAGTAGGATCTCGGCTTGGCACATATACCTGTTACTTGACCAATCTGGTCAAAACATTTTGCCGTTTGTATCCTCACTGTCTCTCCTTTTTTCAATGGACGATGAAATCTGCTCAATTTATCATAGCTGGACTTCTGGAAAGAACACTTTCTGAATAGTTGGGCTTTGATTGTTCTGTTGTTCTTTGCTTTAGGCCTGAACAAACTGGAACTGATAGGCAAAGTTTTTTGGTTTGCCTAGAGAGAAGTCTCTGAGCAAGTGAGCCAAGTATATCATCATGGGGTATGTTTCTGAGATTGAATAAATTCAAAAAGACATTGGTATTATCACACTTTGACTTCTCTAGTAATCGCTTTACACTCTGTACTGCACGTTCAGCTAGTCCATTTGACTGCGGATACTCGGAATTACTAGTAACATATACAACGTCCCATTTTTTTCAAATTTCTGAAACAACTGACTGTTAAATTGGGTACCATTGTCAGAAATAACTTTGTCTGGACTACCATAAACTGAGAAATGACATTTCAACTTGTTGATAACAGCAGGGGACGCTAAATTAGGTAATAAATCAATCTCAAAACAGTTCAAATAAGAGTCTACCAAGACTAAATAATCCTGATTGTTCCACTCGAATATATCAGTGGCTACTGCTGACCAAGGTAGTTCAGGAACTTGACTTAGCTGAAGTGGTTCTTTTTGCAAATGTGATTTAGTACTATTAAATACTGTACAAGAAGAAATTACTTTATCAATGTCTTTTACTAGAGAAGGCCAAAATACTAGTTCTCTCGCCCTTATTTTGGTAGATTTGGGACCTGGGTGACCATGATGCAAAATCTGGATATATTCACATAGTAAAGAAGCAGGAACAACAATTTTAGGACCTTTGAAAATAATGCCATCTTCCATCATCTCATCTCTGTAAGGAAAATAAGTTTGCACTTCAGGTGGTGCACTAGATTGCTTCAACGGCCATCAAACATTAATGTAGTGGTTGAGCTTTTGCAAAATTGGATCAGTCTTTGTATGATCTTTCCATCTTGTGGTTGAAAATTACCCACTTCCATGACATCAAAGTCAAAATTCTCTGCATTAAGCTGTTCCGTTGTATTTCTGGGTGATCTGGATAAAGTATCAGCCAGATAAAGAAGCTTCCCTTTTGTATAGACCATTTTGAAGTTGAGGATCGTTCTTTGTAATCTTGCTGGAGCAGAATGCATATGCTTCTTTAAAATATTGACTAGAGGTTGGTGATCAGTTTCAATCTGAATAGCTCTACCACAGATATAATCATGAAACTTTGAACATGCAAATACTATTGCCAAAAGTTCTTTCTCAATTTGAGCATACTGCATTTCATTTTGGGTAAGAGATTTAGATGCATAGGCTGTGGGTCTGCCTTCTTGAAGAATAACTGTACCAAGACCAAATTTTGAAGCATCACAGGAAAGAGTTACTGGTTTACTGACATTATAGTATCTTAATTTAGCTGTGGATGACAATTTTCTGCTTAAGGTCTTCAAATGCTCTCTGGTGCTGTTCCAACTAAGACCATGTAACATTTTTCACATCAGCTCTCTCAAAGGTGCTGCCACCTCACTCAAGTCTGGTATAAACTTGCCTAAATAGTTGACCATGCCAAGGAAACATTGTTGAGCTTGAACATTATCTGGTGGTGGTGTCTCAAGAATGGCTGCGTGCTTGGATGGTCTGATTGCAAGCCAGTGAAAGTAAATAAATGACCTATATATGTAACTTCTGGTAGTCTGAATTTGCACTTCAGGGGATTGAGCTTTAAGTTCACTTCACGTGCTCTGTCTAGAACTTTCCTAAGGTTACTGTCATGTTCTGCTTCACCATTGCCTCCAACCAATAAATCATCTACTATTATGGCACAAGGATAACCTGAAAATATTTGCTCCATTGCACGCTGAAAGACTTCGCTTGCAGAATTTATTCGAAATGGTATGCTGAGGAATCTATATCTTCCAAATGGGGTACTGAAAAGTAGTCAGTAGTGAAGATTTGCGATCATGCATCATTTGCCAAAATTAACTTTTCACATCCAAGACAAAAAACAATGGTATTCGGTATTAGGTTTGCGACTTCCTCAACTGTACGCATAGGATGATGTGGTCTCTTTAATGCATTGTTCAAATCCCTTGGGTCAATACATATTCTGATTTCGTATGAACCTTTTTTGTGGTCTGCTACCATGGACAACACCCATTCAGTTGGTTCTGTAACTAGACAGATTACACCTTGCTGCACCATTTTAACTGTGCTTTGACTTTATTCTGCATAGCTATCAGAACTTTTCTTGCCGGTCTGACCACTGGACTGACCTCCGGGTCTAACTTCATGGAATACACAAATGGAAGTTTGCCTAACTTGTCATCGAAAACATCAGCATACTCTGAGAAAACAGCTTCAGTAAAATCGGAACTGGGACATTTGCCTATATGATGAACTTCTTTGGTAAAGAAAAGTAAATTCTTTCTCAAACTGTCTCCAAGACCCAACAATTACTGCACATGTTTTCAGACTACATAGAATAGTAAGCTGTAGCAGTTCCTAGCCAAATAACATGAAAGCACTACTGAGCCTTCGGTTTGAATTTCTTCACCTCCATAAGCAACAGTTTCGCACAACTGGCCACATTAAGTTGCTCACCAGATCTCACCTTAGCAAAAGTATCTGCTGACATAACATTACACTTTGAACCAGTGTCTACTTTGAGTCAGTGGATTTACCATTGATCTGAACAGTACAAAACACTTCATTCTTTGCCAACAAATCTACTGCATCAACCTCTTCACGAATTACTGACACACCATCTATGCAGAAAGTAGAATTGCAGCTCTCTATGTGATCAACTTGCTTTTTTAAGTGACCCTTCTTTATAACTGTGTGAGGTTTACTTAATTTTTTACACTTGTGGCATTCCTGACCAAATGCTAAGCATTTTTCTCTTTTAGACTGTGACAGTTAACAATAAAGCTTGATTTGGGTTTTGCTGACTCAGCCTTGTACTGCACTGAGCATGTCCTTTACTTAGCACTTGCTGAAAAACTATGGGTTTTACCTGGGAGCCTGCATGAGTGGCAGGTGCCATGTGCTTAGGCCTGCTTCTGCTAGCCACATGTTGCATGCTGTCTACATTTGCTCTGGGGACTGATGAAACCATACTCATCACTTGTAAGCACACTTATGTGCCTTTCTGTAACTTCATGGATTTGACAAATTTCAATAGCTTTGCTCAGCGTTAAATCACTGTCATGAAGCAAAATCTTTCTCACTGCAGAAGTATTACTACCACACACAAGCCTGTCCTTTATTAACTCATCTTTTAAATCACCAAACTGACACATTTTAGCTTTGTTTCTCAGCTCTGTAATATAAGCTGCAAAAGTTTCTCCTTGCTTTTGATCTCTTGTGTAAAACAAATGCCTCTCTAATGTAACATTTGTCCTGGGGTTACACATTTTCCTGAATTTGCTTTTCAAACACTCAGGGTCTTCCCTTGATTCAGCCTGTACAACAATATGACGTTTTTCACATTCTCCCTCATATACTGCTGGTGCATACACAAATGAACACTGTCTTTCAACGGCCTCTGACCCAGCTAGGTTTAGCAAAATGAATGCCCTGGTGCATGCATCTTTGTCTGCATAAGCTGCATGCATAAAAATATCGTACTCTTGCTCAAATATTCTCCAGTTCTCTGCAACATTCTGATCAAATACAAGTGGCGAGGGTTTTCAAAATCTGTCTGCCATATTAATACATAGTAGTGAAGGCTTTTGCAAGTATGCACGAACACACATACATATACATATGCCAGAAATTTATGCCAGTAATTGTAACTATGCCCAATAGCACAACAAGCCTCTGAATAACTGAACTTTGTGAAATAAGTATCTCAGGCACAAGAATACTCTTGAAATGACAGCACTGTAAGAAATCGTCTCTTGTCAATGTAAGAAACATTTCAAAATAACTGCACTGTGCAAATAAACAGTACACAGCACACTGAAACTTCCCCAAAATGGCTATACTTTGCTAAATAACTATTTACAATACAAGAAACACTTTGTGAATAGACATACCTAGCACAAGAAACTTTTCAAAATGGCTGTATTTTGACTGCACTTTATGAAATAGTTGCACTTTGCACACAAATAAACTCTTAGGAATAAATGCACAGTAATAAGCACACACACTGTAAGCATTTTTACACACTTTGAGATTCTTCAAATAACTCTAGTTATGCCTTAAATACAATGCAAAATAGTAGTTATGCTAAAACACAGCACTTTGCCAAAAAACATACAGTTGCCTTGCTTTATTTATGCTTAATGTGCTCTTTTTGCCCTTTATTATATTTGTTTTGCTCGTTTAATCTTTTTTCATGCCCATTATACATTTCTTGTGCTCATTGTGCTCTAAACATGCTCGTTTTACTTTAAACATGTTTGTTTACTTTAAACATGTTTATTTTACTTTAAACATGCTCGTTTTGCTTTAAACATGCTTGTTTTACTTTAAACATGCTCGTTTTGCTTTAAACATGCTCGTTTTACTTTAAACATGCTCTTTTGCTTTAAACATGCTGGTTTTACTTTAAACATGCTCGTTTTGCTTTAAACATGCTCGTTTTACTTTAAACATGCTCGTTTTGCTTTAAACATGCTTGTTTTACTTTAAACATGCTCATTTTGCTTTAAACATGCTCATTTTACTTTAAACATGCTCGTTTCGTTTTGCTTTAAACATGCTTGTTTTACTTTAAACATGCTCGTTTTGCTTTAAATATGCTCGTTTTGCTTTAAACATGCTGGTTTTACTTTAAACATGCTTGTTTTGCTTTAAACATGCTTGTTTTACTTTAAACATGTTCATTTTACTTTAAACATGCTCGTTTTACTTTAAACATGCTCGTTTTGCTTTAAACATGCTCGTTTTACTTTAAACATGCTCATTTTGCTTTAAACATGCTCGTTTTACTTTAAACATGTTTATTTTACTTTAAACATGCTCGTTTTACTTTAAACATGCTTGTTTTGCTTTAAACACGCTCGTTTTACTTTAAACATGCTCGTTTTGCTTTAAACATGCTCGTTTTGCTTTAAACATGCTGGTTTTACTTTAAACATGCTCATTTTGCTTTAAACATGCTCGTTTTACTTTAAACATGTTCATTTTACTTTAAACATGCTTGTTTTACTTTAAACATGCTTGTTTTACTTTAAACATGCTGATTTTGCTTTAAACATGCTCGTTTTGCTTTAAACATGCTCGTTTTACTTTAAACATGCTCGTTTTGCTTTAAACATGCTGGTTTTACTTTAAACATGCTCAGTTTGCTTTAAACATGCTCGTTTTACTTTAAACATGTTCATTTTACTTTAAACATGCTCGTTTTACTTTAAACATGCTCGTTTTGCTTTAAACATGCTTGTTTTACTTTAAACATGCTCATTTTGCTTTTCCAAGGTAATTCCAAATCCTTTATGTGCTTTTCTGATAATCATTTTATCAAATATCTCAATTTGTAACTTGTATTTAATTAATAAACGTTTTGTGCCTCTTGCTTGCTTAATAATGTGGTTTGTGCCCTTGTAATGCTCCATTTTAACTTTTTTATAAAATAAATCTTTCATGCAAGTTTCCATTACCTTTAGTTCATTTCTGGCCCTTTTAGTACTCAGTTCTCTTAGTTTACCTTCACTGTTAACTCTGTACCTTGTAGCTCTGAAAAACAGTCTCTGGAATCCCAGTTCTGGCACCAAATGTCACACTCATCTGGTAATATCAGTCAACATGACCGAATCACTTAGAGCCATATTTTACACTGTCGAGTGATTAGCCCCTGCCATGACACTCAGTCTGTTATCCGTGTTTTCCTATCTTAGTGATCCTGCGGGTCTATATTATAACATCGAATTTTATAAAGTTCAAATGTTATAATATCAAACCAGTTTTGTCGAACGCTGAAAACAGCGAAGGTGCAGGACACCGAATTCTTTCCCAGGGAAAAAATTTGGTGGGCCATTGTTGTGGCTTCACTGTTTTCAGCGTTCGATATGTTGGAACGTTACGGGTCGGGTTCAGGTAAGTGTACAATTGTGTGTAGGTTAGGGTTAGGGGACGGGTTAGGTGAGTTAGGGTTAGGCAGCGGGTCAGGTAAGTGTGCGGTTGTGTGTAGGTTGGGGTTGGGGGGCGGGTTAGGTGAGTTAGGGTTAGGGCACGGGTTAGGTGAGTGTACGATAGTGACGGACCTTAGGGTTAGGGTTGGGTTAAGGTAAATGGATAGCTAGTAGTGTATGTAAAGTTTAGTTTAGGTGTAGGATTTTAAGTGTATGTGTGTGGATTGCTGTTTTTTGTGTGTGTTTGTGTTGTGTGTATGTTTCTCGGAATAGCGATTTTTTTTTCCCTGGGAAAAAATCGCTATTCTGACTGTTCGATGTTTGCGGATTTCGATATTTAGGATTCTATATTATAACATTCGATCTTTGTAGTTTTCGATGTTATAATATAGACCCCACCACAGCACATGCCCAAAGCAGTTGGTCTATACAACATTATACCCCATAGGGCACCATCTAGAGTCTGTACTGCTGCCACAACTCCATTATTGTGTGAGTTTGAGATGGAAATATTCAGCATGTTTATGGAAAATGGAGGAACCCCACAGAGACACAAGGAGAACATGCAAACTACAAACTGGCATTGGCCAGAGGTCAGGATTGAACCTTCTATCTTGTGCATGGGAAACAAAGACCTTCACCATTGTGCCAACTTGTCTAGCAGCATGCATGTGTATAGTATGGAACATCATGTAGCCCTGCAAATGCACATGCAAAATCCCTCACAAGTCCACAATGAAATCCACATACAGCAGTGCATAGGATGGGTCAGACATGGTAATGTTGCTGCTTGTACGGAATGTGTGTGGGGCTGTCCCACTAGGGTGAAATGGTCATTGGTTACATAAAACACACATGAGCTTTGTGTCAGTAGCTCAACAGACAGTGCACTCACCTTGGGTACTGGGGGATCAGAAGACTGTGAGTTAACTATATTAAAAATGTAGAGTGCAAATAACTATGTTACAGGAGACACATTAGGAAAGTAATGAATATGTGAATTTGATAAAGAAAGGTTTTCAGGATGGTTATTAACAGAGTACCTGGGACAAAGGAAAAGAGAAGTACTTATATTAATTGCAAGAGGAGCTCCAATAGTGATAGAAGAGGATAAAAAAGAAAATAATGGCACATTTGTAGCGCTAAGGGGCTACTGGCAAGGGAGGAGGATTGCAATCGCATGTATTTATATTCTACCTAAAACTGCTAAAATAGAGCTTAAGAAAATTCTGGGATAAATCAGTTTTCAGCAAGGTATATTACTTGTAGTTGGGGACTGGAATTTGATTTGCCACAGTGAGGATGTATTGGGGGGGCTAGATGGCAAAATATAATAATGCAGGATAGATTTTTGAAGAAATATATTCAAATATTTGGCATGGAAGATGTGAATTCAGTTTGGACTGAATTTATATATTATTCTCCAAGGTACAAAGACTGGGCTAGGCTAGACAGAAATTATATTTCCCAGGAACATGTGCATTTATTTGAAAGTTTTGATATGCATCTAATAACTGTTTCAGATCACGCACCAATAATAATTAAAATAAAAGTGCAGAGTAATGAAATAAAATTAAAAACACTGACACTTTCCCACCTATCTGTCAAAAGGAGAGGAATTTAATGAATGGGTAGTGGAAATTATTCGGGAGTTATTAGGAAAGATAGAAATTTCTTCTAAAAATATAGCTAGGGAGTGGGATAAAATAAAAGTCTTTCGGCTTTTCCCGGTTAGGGGTCACCACAGCGGCACTCTGGTCCACTAATGATTGGCAGTAGATTTTCACAAACGCTGAGGTGCCAACTCGACATCCAACCTTCAATGAAGGCATGTCCATTTACGCATGTCTTTCGAACACCACCTAACCGCGGGGAGGACATGCAGACTCCACACAGAAGGCACTCCCTGCACTCCAGCCGAGAATCAAACGGGAGAACCTCTTGCTGTGAGGCAACAACGCTACCGCTGCACCACTGTGGCTGGGATAAAATAAAAGTGGAGTTTAAAAATAGAGTGGAAATAAAAGAAAGGTAACTATGGTTAAGTAACAAATTATTTGGAGGGACTAACAAATGCTAAAGTAATGTAAAATAGGGGGAATCTCGTAGAACAAGAACAGGAGCAACTGCAAAATGTTAAGCAGAAAATAAGAGAGTATCTTGATAATGTGCATGAGTTTAGAAAGACTGCTGTTAAGCAACTGTTTTTTGATAATAACTCTAGGGCATAAAAAAAGTTTTAGCACGATGACTTAGGCATCAAGCCTAGGGAACCTATAACAAGGAAGATAACAAGAGAAACTGCAGCGGTACAGGAACATTTTCTGAAATTTTATGAAAATCTGTATAAAGTTGAGAAATATGGAAGTCAAGAAAAGGTACAAATGGAAATGTTTATAAAATAATGAAATATGCCAAGGTTAGAGGTAGATGACGCTCAATTACTGACTGATAGGATAGGAGGAGATGAGATAACAATGGTGATTTATAGCCAATCTACAGGAAAGTCCCCAGGAACAGATGGTATTTCGGTGGAAGTTTGTAAACTAGGAGGGAAGAAGCTAATAACGATCTAGAAGGTTCTGTTTAACAGCATTTTAAAAGAAGACGAAGCACCAACATCCTGGGAGAAAGCAGTGGTGGCTGTAATACCTAAAGAGGGTAAAGACCCATCAGATTCAGCTTCGTACGATTTCATTTCAATTCGAAGCCCTGGTTATAAAGTGTTAATGTCTAGAGTAACTAAGGAATGGCAAAGGTATTGCCAAAACTGATAGATATGGATCAGTGTGGTTTTGTGGAGGGGAGGCAAACATTTGACAATATTAACAGAACATTGATGATCCAGAGAGAAGCTGAATGCAAGAAAATACCACTGTTGGTGGGTCTTGATACAGAGAAAGCATCTGACAGAGTAAGCTGGGACTTCATGAGCAGGGCAATGGAAGCATTTGCATTCCCTAATAAAATTATTTTGATTAGGAGGATATATGAGGGATCGGAGGCAAAAATAAAAGTGGGTGGGTTTGTCTCTGATATGTTCCAGGCAGGGGTGTCCTCTTACCCTTTTTTTATTTGAGTTTTATTTAGAGCCATAAATAAGGGACCCAGAAATTCAAAGATATAATTGGTATGGTAGCCAGAAAAAGCTGTTTTTTTTAGTAGAAGATATTATTTTATACCTGATAGAATCAGAAAAGGACATTTCAGAGTTGTAGAACATTTTGAGAGAGTTTCAAGTCTTTCGGGCATACATAATTAATGAAGATAAAACAAAGGCAATAGGTGTAAACTATGTACCCACACACAAATTTGTTCAGCAATATCCATATTTATGAGAATATGATAAAATGAAGTACTTGGGAGTAAGGATTAAGAAGGTTTCTGTTATGGCAACTAAGGATATGTGGGAAGAGACTGAACAAAAGACAAAACAAAAATTGAAAAACTGGAAGCTCTGTTTTATGGATATAAAAATAGAAAAATTTGTTTAGTAAGGAATGTTGCAAGCTGTTTAGTCGAGTGTCTCTTTGTGTGTGTGTGTGTGTGTGTGTGTGTGTGTGTGTGTGTGTGCGCACGCGCGTGTGCATGTGTGTGTAAATGTGTGTGCGTGTGTGTGCCTGTCTGTGTGCATGTGAGTGTGTGTGTCTGCGTGTGTGTGTGTGTGTGTGCGCGCGCGCGTCTGTGTGCATGTGTGTGTCTGTGCGCGCGCGCGCGCGTGTGTGTGTGTGTGTGTGTGCATGCGTGTTTGCATGTGTGTGTGTGTATAAAAAACAGTAGCTGGATGCACAAACTCATATATGTTTTAAGGGGTCTACTTTTGTTTATCAAACGCTCGATCTTTCAAAAAACAAAAGTACGAGCACAATTAAGCGAAAGTGCACTTTAGCGAATACCAGTTCACCGAACCAGTAAAATAAAAAGGAAATAAAACACTGCAAAGGCAGTTTTGAGGGGGGCAAGCCCCCCTGCACCCCGCACACCCCGCTACTTTATATATACAAACTCTGAGATCACGCTACAGTGGGGAAAAAGGTATATTCCCTTATCCCCACTGTAGCATGCTTCCACCCTGCAGTGTTTCTTTTTTTTTATATTGCCGGTCCGATGAACCGTTATTCGTAAATGTGCACTTACGTTTCAGTGCACTTTCATGTAAATGGCGTCGGACTTTTCTTTGCTAAAGAATGAGCTTTCGTCAAACAAAAGTAGACCTATTTTAACATATTAAAAACAGTTAAAACAAGAGCATTTCATTTGTTATTTGCTTACTTTTGCATCAAAATGAAAGATTCTCTGCAATATAATTCTTAAGTACAAGTGCCCTGATATTCAGAAAAGGCTGCCACTGACAGCAAGCCCTAAACATGGTCGTTTTTCCTCTGGTGGTAGCCATTTTCATAATCACTGCTGTAGGTTCTCCTGTGCCTTACTGCAGTATTAACATGGCATTCCCAGGATAGACAGCCCTACTGCAATGATTCTGTGTAGTCGCTGGAATCACTACTGTAGGTTCTCCCTGTGGTTTACTGCAGTATTAACGAGGCATTCCCACGATAGACAGCCCTATTGCAATGATTCCATGTAGTCTCTGAAATCACAATCACTGCTGTAGGTTCTTCCTGTGGCTACCTGCAGTATTAATGAGACATTCCCAGGATAGACAGCCTATTGCAATGATTTCATGCAGTCTGTGAAATCACTGCTGCAGGTTCTCCCTGTGGCATATTGCAGTATTAATGACGCATTCGCAGGATAGACAGCCCTATTGCAATGATTCTATGCAGTCTCTGGAATCACTGCTGTTGGTTCTCCCTGTGCCTACCTGCAGTAGTAACACAGCATTCCCAGGATACACAGCCCTATGCAAAGATTCCATGCAGTCTGGGGAATCACTGCAGTCCGTTCTCCCTGTGGCTACATGCAGTATTAATGAGGCATTCCAGGATACACAGCCCAATTGCAATGATCCTATGCAGTCTTTCGAATCACTGCTGTCAGATCTACCTGTGGCAATCTGCAGTATTAAGGAGGCAATCCTGGGATAGACAGCCCTATTGCAATGATTATATGCAGTCTCTGGAATCATTGCTGTTGGTTCTCCCTGTGGCTACCTGCAGTATTAATCAGGCATTCCCAGAATAGACAGCCCCATTGCAATGATTTTACACAATCTGTGGAATCACTGCAGTCAGCTCTCCCTCTGGCTACCTGCAGTATTAACGAGGCATTCCCAGGATACACAGCCCTATTGCAAAGATTTTATGCAGTATCTGGAATCACTGCTTTCAGTTCTTCCTGTGGACTATCGAAGTATTGGTGAGGCATTCCCAGAATACACAGCCCTATTGCAAAGATTCTACACAGTCTGTGGAATCACTGCTGTAGGTTCTCCCTGTACCTATCTGCAGTATTAGTGAGACATTCCCAGTATAGACAGCCCTATTGCAATGATTCTAAGCAGTCTCTGGAATCACTGCAGTCAGCTCTCCCTCTGGCTACCTGCAGTATTAACAAGGCATTCCCAGGATAAACACCCTTATGTCACTAATTCTATGCCATCTGTGGAATCACTGCTGTCAGTTTTCCCTGTGCCTACCTGCAGTATTACCAAGGCATTCCCAGGATAGGAAGCCCTATTCTAAAAATTCTATGCAGTCTCAGGATTCACTGCTGTGGGTTCTCCCTTTGGCAGCCTGCAGTATTAATGAGGATTTCCCAGTTTAGACAGCCATATTGTAATGATTCCATGCAGACTGTGGAATCACTGCTGTTGGTTCTCCCTGTGGCTATCTGCAGTATTAACGAGGCATTCCCAGGATAGACAGCATTACTGCAATGATTCTATGCAGTCTTTGGAATTACTGCTGTTGGTTTTCCCTGTGGCTACCTGCAGTATTAATGAGGCATTCCCAGGATGGACAGCTCTACTGCAAAGATTCTATCCCCTCTGTGAAATCACTGCTGTTGGTTCTCCCTGTGGCTTACTGCAGTATTAACGAGGCACTCCTGGGATGGACAGCCCTATGGCAATGACTCTATGCAGTCTGTGGAATCACTGCTATCGGTTCTCCCTGTGGTTACCTGCAGTATTAACGAGGCATTCCCAGGATAGACAGCCCTATTGCAATGATTCTATGCAGTCTGTGGAATCACTGCTGTCGGTTCTTCCTGTGCCTACCTGCAGTATTAACGAGGCATTCCCGGGATACACAGAATCACTGCTGTCGGTTCTCCCTGTGGCTACCTGCAGTATTAGTGAGGCATTCCCAGGACACACAGCCCTATTGCAAAGATTCTATAGAGTCTCTGGAATCACTGCTTTCAGTTCTTCCTGTGAACTACTGCAGTAGTAGTGAGACATTCCCAGGATAGACAGCCCTATTCAATGATTCATTACAGTCTCTGGAATCACTATTGTTGGTTCCCACTGTGGCTACCTGCAGTATTATAGGTTCATAGGTTCATAGGTTCATAGGTTGGTACTAGGCTATTGGCCCTGGGGCCTATACAAGCCCAGCCAAAAAGGTACCCTGGCTTTTGCCACCCAAGAAAATTATTTTCCTTTGCCACTGTCGAGCAGAGCCACAGAGGTGATCCCCGGGGTGAATTTCCTATTTCCCATCCAATCATCAAGATTTTTCTTGAAGAGTGCTAATGAGGAGCTTTGTTTGATATAGATAAGTAGTTTATTCCAGAGTATGGGAAGTCTCTGGACAGGAATCTATCCCTCCGTTATATTCTCTTTATTGGTGGTGACAAGGTTTAGGTCCCTAGAGCGTGTAGCTCGGAGGGATTGGGATTTCTTTAAGTGGAGCATGTCCAACAGATCTGGGTTTGACATAGCTTTGTATGTTAGGCAGAGATCACCTCTGAGTAGGCGATATGCAACGGAGTAAAGCTGGAGTTTTTTTAGACGGTCTGCGTAGAGCATCTGTTTGAGGCTGGTAATCCTCTTTGTGAGGTATTTCTGCGGCCTTTCCAGTTGTTGTAGATGTCTTGTAAGGTACATACCGAAAGGGGCGTTGTACTCTATAATGGGTCTAATGAGTGATGAGTAAAGGGGAACAATGACCTCTTTTTTTCTGGATGAGAAACCTTTTGTGATGAGGTGTGCCATGTAGAAGGATTTCCTGACTACTGTGGCGATGTGATTATCAAAGGAGAAACTACTGTCCACCTGTGTCCCAAGGTCTCATCACACTTTCGGTGTTAAGTATACTACTGCCTATGTTGTAGTTCATGGGCACAGAGTTTTTACCAAAGGGGATGACAATGCACTTTTTGGCATTGAGCTTGAGGCCATGGCTTTGACTCCAGGCATCTGTCTCAGTGAGGCCCTTTTGTAGGATGTCCACATCGTTAGGAGTTTCGATTATGGCTCCTAGTTTGCAGTCATCTGCGAACTTCATTAGCCAAAGACCTTCTGTGTTAGCCTGTACTTCAGAGAAGTAGATACCAAACAGGAGAGGACCCAGGACTGAACCCTGTGGTACTCCACTTGTCACTGGTCTGAAGTCAGATTTGGAGTCTGCTACTTTCACAGTGTGGGTTCTGTCAGTGAGCCAGTTGGCAACCCATCTTGTGACATAGGGATTTATACCTAGTTTAGTGAGTTTATCTATAATTCCAGAGTGGGAGATGGTGTCAAAAGCCGTGGCAAGATCTAGATAGGCTGTGTGAACCACCTTACCCTTGTCTATGGCTTTGGTGACTGCTTCAAAGAAGTCTATCAGGTTTAGGAGACATGATCTTCCTTTTACAAACCCGAACTGGGTGGGATCTCCCAGGACAGACAGCCCTATTGCAATGATTCTATGCAGTCTCTGAAATCACTGCTGTCAGTTCTCCCTGTACCTACCTGCAGTACTAATGAGGCATCCCCAGGATACACAGCATTACTGTAATGATTCTATGCAGTCCTTGGAATCACTGCTGCTGGTTCCCCTGTGGTTACCTGCAGTATTAATGAGGTATTCCCAGGATGGACAGCTCTATTGCACAGATTCTATCCCGTCTGTAGAATCACTACTGTTGGTTCTACCTGTGGCTTACTGCAGTATTAACGAGGCACTTCTGGGATGGACAGCCCTATGGCAATGACTCTATGCAGTCTGTGGAATCACTGCTATCGGTTCTCCCTGTTGCTACCTGCAGTATTAAGGAGGCATTCCTGGGATAGAGAGCCCTATTGCAATGATTCTATGTAGTCTGTGGAATTACTCCTGTTGGTTCTTCCTGTGCCTACCTGCAGTATTAACGAAGCATTCCCAGGATACAAAGACTTATTGCAAAGATTCTATGCAATCTGTGGAATCACTGCTGTCTGTTCTCCTTGTGGCTACCTGCAGTAGTAGTGAGGCATTCTCAGGATAGACAGCCCTATTCAATTATTCTATGCAGTCTCTGGAATCACTGCTGTTGGTTCTCCCTGTGGCTCCCTGTAGTATTACCAAGGCATTCCCGGGATAGACAGCCCTATTGCAATAATTCTAGGCAGTCTGAGGAATCACTGCTGCCAGTTCTCCCTGTGCCTACCTGCAGTATGAACAAGGTGTTCCCAGGATACAAAGTCCTACTGCAATCATTCTATGCTGTCTGTGGAATCACTGCTGTTAGTTCTCCCTGTGGCTACTTGCAGTACTAATGAGGCATTCCCGAGACAGACATCCCTATTGCAATGATTCTAAGCAGTCTCTGGAATCACTGCAGTCAGCTCTCCCTCTGGCTACCTGCAGTATTAACGAGGAGTTTCCAGGATAAACACCCCTATGGCACTCCTTCTATGCCATCTGTGGAATCACTGCTGTCAGATTTCCCTGTGCCTACCTGCAGTATTAATGACGCATTCCCAGGACAGGAAGCCCTATTGTAAAGATTCTACGCATTCTCAGGATTCACTGTTGTGGGTTCTCCCTTTGGCAACCTGCAGCATTAATCAGGAATTCCCAGGATAGACAGCCCTATTGCAAAGATTCCATGCTGACTGTGGAATCACTGCTGTTGGTTCTCCCTGTGGATACCTGCAGTATTAGTGAGGCATTTGCAGGACACACAGCCCTATTGCAAATATTCTATAGAGTCTCTGGAATCACTGCTTTCAGTTCTTCCTGTGGACTACTACAGCAGTAGTGAGGCATTCCCAGGATAGACAGCCCTATTCAATGATTCTATGCAGTCTCTGGAATCACTGTTGTTGGTTCTCCCTGTGTCTACCTGCAGTATTAATGAGGCACTCTCAGGATAGAAAGCCCTATTGCAATGATTCTATGCAGTCTCTGAAATCACTGCTGTCAGTTCTCCCTGTAGCTACCCGCAGTACTAATGAGGCATCCCCAGGATACACAACATTACTGCAAGGATTCTATGCAGTCCTTGGAATCACTGCTGTTGGTTCTCCCTGTGGTTACTTGCAGTATTAATGAGACATTCCCAGGATGGACAGCTCTAGTGCACAGATTCTATCCCATCTGTGGAATCACTACTGTGGGTTCTACCTATGGCTTACTGCAGTATTAACGAGGCACTCCTGGGATGGACAGCCCTATGGCAATGACTCTATGCAGTCTGAGGGATCACTACTGTGGGTTCTACCTATGGCTTACTGCAGTATTAACGAGGCACTCCTGGGATGGACAGCCCTATGGCAATGATTCTAAGCAGTCTCTGGAATCTCTGCAGTCAGCTCTCCCTCTGGCTACCTGCAGTATTAACGAGATGTTCCCAGAATAAACACCCCTATGGCACTCCTTCTATGCCATCTGTGGAATCACTGCTGTCAATTTTCCCTGCGCCTACCTGTAGTATTTATGATGCATTCCCAGGACAGGAAGCCCTATTGTAAAGATTCTATGCATTCTCAGGATTCACTGCTGTGGGTTCTCCCTTTGGCAACCTGCAGTATTAATGAGGAATTCCCAGGATAGACAGCCATATTGAAATGATTCCATGCTGACTGTGGAATCACTGCTGTTGGTTCTCCTTGTGGCTATCTACAGTATTAATGAGGCATTCTCAGGAGAGACAGCCCTATTGCAATGATTCTACACAGTCTGCGGAATCACTGCTGTTGGTTCTCCCTGTGGCTACCTGCAATATTAGCGAGGCATTCCCAGAATAGACAGCCCTATTGCAATGATTCTATGCCATCTGTGGAATCACTGATGTTGGTTCTCCCTGTGGCTACCTGCAGTATTAACTAGGTATTCCCAGGTTAGACAGCATAATTGCAATGATTATACACAGTCTGTGGAATCACTGCTGCAGTTTCGCCCCCGGCTTACAGCACTATTAATGAGGCATTCCTGGGATACACAGCCCTAATGTAATGATGCCATTCAGTCTGATGAGTCACTGCTGTCGGTTCTTCACATGGCTACCTGCAGTATTAATGAGGGATTCCCGGGATAGACAGCCCTATTGTAATGACTCCATACAGACTGTAGAATCACTGCTGTTGATCCTCCCTGTGGCTATTAATGAGGCATTTCCAGGATAGGCAGCCCTATTGGAATGATTCTATGCAGTGTTTGGAATTACTGCTGTTGGTCTTCCCTGTGGCTACCTGCAGTATTAATGAGGCATTCCCAGGATAGGCAGCCCAATTGGAATGATTCCATGCAGTCTGTGGAATCACTGCAGTCACTTCCCCCTGTGGCTACCTGCAGTATTAACAAGGCATTTACGGGAAAGACAGCCCTACTGCAATGATTCTATGCAGTCTGTGGAATCACTGCTGTCGGTTCTTCTTGTGCATACCTGCAGTATTAACGAGGCATTCCCAGGATAGACAGACCTATTACAAAGATTCTATGCAGTCTGTGGAATCACTGCTGTTGGTTCTCCCTGTGGCTACCTGCAGTATTAATGAAGCATTCCCAGGATACACAGCCCTATTGCAAACAGGGTTACCACTTGTCCCACTTTGCGAGGAACAGTCCCTCTTTTGCAGTTGTGTCCTGCAAAAAAATTATAAAAATGTCAAATGTCCTGAGATTTTAGGACAAAAGTATTTCCTATATTTAATGTAATAGTTGCATAAAACAGTTATTCTGTATCAGAAACACCTAAATGTTATAAGAAACAGAATAAGCAACTAAAATGCTACAAGAATAAGCTTTTATTTAGGCATAAAAGTGAATTTCTGTCCTTTGTACTGGCCGTGGGTATATTTTGGCCTGCAAAACCTGACGTTTATACCAAAAATGTCCCACTTTGGGCATTTGAAAAGGTGGCACCCCTAATTGCAAAGTTTCTATGCAGTCTCTGGAATCAGTGCTTTCAGTTCATCCTGTGGACTACTGCAGTATTAGTGAGGTATTCCCAGGATAGACAGCCCTATTCAAAGATTCTAGGCAGTCCCTGGAATCACTGCTGTTGGTTCTCCCTGAGGCTACCTGCAGTATTATCAAGGCATTCCCGGGATACACAGCCCTACTGCAATAATTCTAGTCAGTCTGCAGAATCACTGCTGTCAGTTTTCCCTTTGGCAACCTGCAATATTAATGAGGCATTCCCAGGATAGACACCCGTATTGCAATGATTCCATGCAGACTGTGGAATCATTGCTGGTGGTTCTCCCTGTGGCTACCTGCAGTAATAATGAGACATTCCCAGGATAGACAGCCCTATTGCAATGATTCCATGCAGACTGTGGAATCACTGCTCTTGGTTCTCCCTGTGGCTACCTGCAGTATTAACGAGGCATTCCCAGGATAGAAAGCCCTATTACAAAGATTCTAGACACTCTGTGGAATCACCGTTGTTGTTTCTCCCTGTGGCTCCCTGCAGTATTAACGAGGCATTCCCAGGATTGACAGCCCTATTGTAATGATTCTACACTGATAGAATGTAGACTGTGGAATCACTGCTGTTGGTTCTCCCTGTGGCTACCTGCAGTGTTAACGAGGCATTTCCAGGATAGAAAGCCCTATTACAAAGATTCTAGACACTCTGTGGAATCACTGTTGTTGGTTCTCCCTGTGGCTCCCTGCAATATTAACGAGGCATTCCCAGGATTGACAGCCCTATTGTAATGATTCTACACTGATAGAATGCAGACTGTGGAATCACTGCTGTTGGTTCTCCCTGTGGCTACCTGCAGTATTAACGAGGCATTATTAATGAGGTTATTTTCAGTGGCACAGGAAAATAACTTTCTTGGGTGGCGTAAGCCAGGGAACCTTGTTTCCTAGGCTTGCATAGGCCCTTGGGCCGATAGCCTAGTACCTACCTATGAACCTATGAACCTATAGGTTCAGTTCTAACTTTACCCCCCTCTCACCCCCTAAAGGGCCCATCTTTATACCGGAAGAATGCAAAGTTCCTGTAATCACGGCTGCACAGGTAAAAACCACACTTTCCAAAGCCAAGAACACAGCATCCATGGGACCTAACAACATCCCAGGCTGCCTTCTACATGAACTACAGAATGAACTGGCACCCCACCTAAGTACCATGCTCAATCATAGCCTCACCTCAGGCTTTGTGCCCATTGAATGGCGCACCACGACAGTTATTCCAATCCACAAAGGGGGGGCCACAACAGACCCTGGGAACTACTGCCCCATTAGCCTGGCGAGCCTGGTCTGCAAGGCCATGGAACATATCATCATGGAACTCATAAACAAAGACATTAGAGATCTCCAAACTCTGGCACCCACACAGTTTGGGTGTGTAAAAGGCAAATCATGTCTCCTAAGCCTGACAGACTTCTTTGAAGTAGTCACCAAAGCCATAGATGAGGGTAAGGTGGTTCACACAGCCTCTCTAGATCTCCCCAAGGCGTTCAACACCATCCCCCACTCTGGAATTATAGATAAACTCACTAAACTAGGTATAAACCCCTATGTCACAAGATGGGTTGCCAACTGACTTACTGACAGAACCCACACTGTGAAAGTAGCAGACTCCAAATCAGACTTCAGACCAGTGACAAGTGGAGTACCACAGGGTTCAGTCCTGGGTCCTCTCCTGTTTGGTATCTACTTCTCTGAAGTACAGGCTAACACAGAAGGTCTTTGGCTAACTAAATTTGCAGATGACTGCAAACTAGGAGCCATAATTGAAACTCCTAATGATGTGGACATCCTACAAAAGGGCCTCACTGAGACAGATGCCTGGTGTCAAAGACATGGTCTCAAGCTCAATGCCAAAAAGTGCATTATCATCCCCTTTGGTAAAAACTCTGTACCCGTGAACTACCACATAGGTGGTAGTCTACTTAACACCAAACATGTGATAAGATATCTTGGGACACAGGTGGACAGTAGTCTCTCCTTTGATAATCACATCACCACAGTGGTCAGGAAATCCTTCTATGTGGCACACCTCATCACAAAAGTTTTCTCATCCAGAAAAAAAGAGGTCATTGTTCCCCTCTACTCATCACTCATTAGACCCATTATAGAGTACAACGTCCCTTTTGGTATGTACCTCACAAGACATCTACAACAACTGGAAAGGCCACAAAAATACCTCACAAAGAGGATTACTGGCCTCAAACAGATGCCTTACGCAGACCATCTCAAAAAACTCCAGCTTTACTCCATCGCATATCGCCTACTCAGAGGTGATCTCTGCCTAACATACAAAGCTATGTCAAACCCAGAGCTGTTGGACATGCTCCACTTAAAGAAATCCCAATCCCTCCGAGCTACATGCTCTAGGGACCTAAACCTTGTCACCACAATAAAGAGAATATGCCGGAGGGATAGATTCCTGTCCCAGAGACTTCCCATACTCTGGACCAGACTACCTATCTATGTCAAACAGAGCTCCTCATTAGCACTTTTCAAGAAAAATCTTGATGATTGTATGGGTAATAGGAAATTCACCCCGGGGATCACTTCTGTGGTTCTGCTTGACAGGGGCACAGGAAAATAATTTTCTTGGGTGGTGAAAGCCAGGGTACCTTTTTGGCTAGGCTTGTATAGGCCCTTGGGCCAATAGCCTAGTACCTACATATGAACCTATAAACCTATGAACACCATTTGGGGAATCAGGCTACCTGCAGTATTAATCAGGCATTCCCAGGATAGACAGCCCTATTGCAAAGATTCTACACAGTCTGTGGAATCACTGCTGTAGGTTCTCCCTGTGGTTACCTGCAGTATTAATGAGGCATTCCCAGGATAGACAGCACTATTGCAATGATTATACACAGTCTGTGGAATCACTGTGGCAGGTTCTCCCCCTTGCTTACAGAACTATTAATGAGGTATTCCTGGGATACACAGCACTATTGCAAAGATTCGACACAGTCTGTGAAATAACTGCTGTCAGTTCTCCCTGTGGCTACCTGCAGTATTAACGAGGCATTCCTGAGATAGACAGCCCTATTGCAATGATTCTAAGCAGTCTCTGGAATCACTGCAGTCAGCTCTCCCTCTGGCTAACTGCAGTATTAATGAAGCATTACCAGTATAAACACCCTTATGACACTCATTCTATGCTGTCTGTGGAATCACTGCTGTCAGTTTTCCCTGTGGCTACATGCAGTATTAACAAGGCATTCCCACTATACACAGCCCTATTGCAATGATTCCATGCAGTCTCTGGAATCACTGCAGTCAGCTCTCCTTCTGGCTACCTGCAGTGTTAACGAGGCATTCCCAGTATAAACACCCCTATGGCACTCATTCTATGCCATCTGTGGAATCACTCCTGTCAGTTTTCCATATGCCTACCTGCAGTCTTAATGATGCAGTCCTAGTATAGAAAGCCATTGTAAATATTCTACGCAGTCTCAGGACTCACTGCAGTGGCTAGTCCCTTTGGCAACTTTCAGTATTAATGAGGCATTCCCAGGATAGACACCCATATTGCAATGATTCCATACAGACTGTGGAATCACTGCTGTCGGTTCTCCCTGTGGCTACCTGCAGTATTAATGAAACATTCTCAGGATACATACCATTATTGCAATGATTCTATGCAGTGTTTAGAATCACTGCTACTGGTTCTCCCTGTGGCTACCTGCAATATTAATGAGGCATTTCTAAGATGGATAGCTCTATTGCAAAGATTCTATCCCATCTGGAAAATCACTGCTGTTGGTTCTGCCTGTGGCTTACTGCAGTATTAACGAGGCACTCCTGGGATGGACAGCCCTATGGCAATGACTCTATGCAGTCTGAGGGATCACTGCTATCGGTTCTCCCTGTGGCTACCTGCAGTATTAATGAGGCATTTATGGGATAGACAGCCCTATTGCAATGATTCTATGCAGTCTGTGGAATCACTGCTGTTAGTTCTTCCTTTTCCTACATGCAGTATTAAAGAGGCATTCCTGAGATTCATAGACCTATTACAAAGATTCTATGCAGTCTGTGGAATCACTGCTGATAGTTCTCCCTATGGCTACCTGCAGTATTAATAAGGCACTCCAAGGATACACAGCCCTATTTGCAAAGATTCTATGGAGTCTCTGGAATCACTGCTTTCAGTTCTTCCTGTGGACTACTGCAGTATTAGTGAGGCATTCCCAGGATAGACAGCCCTATTCAATGATTCTACGCAGTCTGTGGAATGACTGCTGCCAGTTCTCCCTGTGCCCACTTGCAGTATTAACGAGGCATTCGCAGGATACTAAGCCCTATTGCAATCATTCTATGCTGTCTGCAGAACGACTGCTATCAGTTCTCTCTGTGGCTACCTGCAGTATTAACGAGGCATTCCCAGGATACATAGCCCTATTGCAAAGATTCTAAGCAGTCTCTGGAATCACTGCAGTCAGCTCTCCCTCTGGCTACCTGCAGTATTACCGAGGCATTCCCAGGATACACAGCCCTATTGCAAAGATTCTATGCAGTATACGTAATCACTGCTTTCAGTTCTTCCTGTGGAGTACTAAAGTATTGATGAGGCATTCCCAGGATACACAGCCCTATTGCAAAGTTTCTATGCAGTCTGTGGAATCACTGCTGTAGGTTCTCCCTGTGGTTATCTGCAGTATTAACGAGGCGTTCCCAGGATAAACACCCCTATGGCACTCATTCTATGCCATCTGTGGAATCACTGCTGTCAGTTTTTCCTTTGCCTACCTGGATCCTATTCTATCCTATTCCCAGGATAGGAAGCCCTATTGTAACAATTTTACGCAGTCTCAGGAATCATTGCTGTCTGTTCTTCCTTTGGCAACCTGCAGTATTAATGAGGTATTCCCGGGATAGACAGCCCTATTACAATGATTCCATGCAGTCTCAGGAATCACTGCTATTGGTTCTCTCATTGGCAACCTGCAGTTTTAGTGGGGCATTCCTGCCATAGACAGCCCTATTGTAATGATTCTTTGCAGTCTCTGGAATCACTGTTATTGGTTCTTCCTGTGGCTACCTGCAGCATTAATGAGGTACTCCCAGGATAGACAGCCTTATTGCAATGATTCTATGCAGTATCTGCAATCACCACTGTTGGTTCTCCCTTTGGCTACCTTCAGTATTAATGAGACATTCCCAGGATAGACAGCCCTATTGCAATGGTTCTATGCAGTCTGTGGAATCACTGCTGTCGGTTCTTCCTTTTCCTACATGCAATATTAAAGAGGCATTCCCGAGATTCATAGACCTATTACAAAGATTCTATGCAGTCTGTGGAATCACTGCTGTTAGTTCTCCCTATGGCTACCTGCAGTATTAATAAGGCACTCCAAGGATACACAGCCCTATTTGCAAAGATTCTATGGAGTCTCTGGAATCACTGCAGTCAGCTCTCCCTCTGGCTACCTGCAGTATTACTGAGGCATTCCCAGGATACACAGCCCTATTGCAAAGATTCTATGCAGTATATGAAATCACTGCTTTCAGTTCTTCCTGTGGAGTACTAACGTATTGATGAGGCATTCCCAGGATACACAGCCCTATTGCAAATTTCTATGCAGTCTGTGGAATCACTGCTGTAGGTTCTCCCTGTGGTTATCTGCAGTATTAATGAAGCATTCCCAGGATAAACACCTCTATGGCACTCATTCTATGCCATCTGTGGAATCACTGCTGTCAGTATTTCCTGTGCCTACCTGGATCCTATTCTATCCTATTCCCAGGATAGGAAGCCCTATTGTAACAATTTTACGCAGTCTCAGGAATCATTGCTATCTGTTCTTCCTTTGGCAACCTGCAGTATTAATGAGGTATTCCTGGGATAGACAGCCCTATTACAATGATTCCATGCAGTCTCAGGAATCACTGTTATTGGTTCTCTCATTGGCAACCTGCAGTTTTAGTGGGGCATTCCTGCCATAGACAGCCTTATTGCAGTGGTTCTATGCAGTCTTTGGAATCACTGTTATTGGTTCTTCCTGTGGCTACCTGCAGCATTAATGAGGTACTACCAGGATAGACAGCCCTATTGCAATTATTCTATGCAGTCTCTGCAATCACCACTGTTGGTTCTCCCTTTGGCTACCTTCAGTATTAATGAGACATTCCTGGGATACACAGTCCTATTCCAAAGATTCTATGCAATCTGTGGAATCACTGCTGTAGGTTCTCCCTGTGGTTATCTGCAGTATTAGTGAGGCATTCCTGCCATAGACAGCCTTATTGCCATGATTCTATGCACTCTGAAATCACTGTTGTTGGTTCTTCCTGTAGCTACCTGCAGTATTAATGAGACATTCCCAGAATACACAGACCTATTGCACAGATTCTATGCAGTCTGTGGAATCACTGCTGTAGGTTCTCCCTGTGGCTACCTGCAGTATTAATGAGAGATTCCCAGGATAGACAGCCCTATTGTAATGATTCTATGCAATTTCTGGAGTCACTGTTGTTGGTTCTTCCTGTGGCTGCCTGCAGTATTAATGAGACATTCCCAGGATAGACAGCCATATTGCAATGATTCTTTGCAGGCTCTGGAGTCACTGTTGTTGGTTCTTCCTGTGGCTACCTGCAGTATTAATGAGACATTCCCATGATAGACAGGCCTATTGCAATGATTCTTTGCAGGCTCTGCAATCACTGCTGTCGGTTTTTCCTTTGGCTGCCTGCAGTATTAATGAGGCATACCCAGGATAGACAGCCCTATTGCAATGATTCTATGCAGTCTGTGGAATCACTGCAGTCACTACTCCCTGTGGCTATCTGCAGTATTAGTGAGGCATTCCCAGGATTCACAGCATTACTGCAATGATTCTATGCAGTCTCTGGAATCACTGTTGTTGGTTCTCCCTGTGCCTACCTGCAGTATTAACGAGACGTACCCAGGATACAAAGCCCTATTGCAATCATTCTATGCTGTCTGCGGAATCACTGCTGTCGGTTTTTCCTTTGGCTGCCTGCAGTATTAATGAGGCACTCCCAGGATAAACACCCATATGGCACTCATTCTATGCCATCTGTGGAATCACTGCTGTCAGTTTTCCCTGTGCCTATCTGCAGTATTAATGAGGCATTCCCAGGATAGGAAGCCCTATTGTAAAGATTCTATGCATTCTCAGGTTTCACTGCTGTGGGTTCTCCCTTTGGCAACCTGCAGTATTAATGAGGACTTCCCAGGATATACAGCCCTATTGCAATGACTCTATGCCATCTGTGGAATCACTGCTGTTGGTTCTCCCTGTGACTATCTGAAATATTAATGAGGCATTCCCAGAATAAACAGTCCTATTGCAATGATTCTATGCCATATGAGGAATCAGGCTACCTGCAGTATTAATGAGGCATTCCCAGGATGAACAGCCCTATTGCAATGATTCTATGCCATCTGTGCAATCACTGCTGTCGGTTCTCCCTGTGGCTACCTGCAGTATTAACAAGGCATTCCCAGGAGAGACAGCCCTATTGTAATGATTCAATGCAGTCTGTGGAATCACTGCTGTCGGTTCTCCCTGTCGCTACCTGCAGTATTAACGAGGCATTCCCAGGATAGACAGCACTATTGCAATGATTATACACAGTCTGTGGAATCACTGCTGCAGTTTCTCCCCCTGGCTTATAGCACTATTAACGAGGCATTCCTGGGATACAGAGCCCTATTGTAATGATGCCATTCAGTCTGATGAGTCACTGCTGTAGGTTCTCCCTGTGGCTACCTGCAGTATTAATGAGGAATTCCCGGGATAGACAGCCCTATTGCAATGACTCTTTGCAGACTGTAGAATCACTGCTGTTGGTCCTCTCTGTGACTACCTGCAGTATTAATGAGGCATTCCCAGGATAGGCAATCCTATTGAAATTATTTCATGCAGTCTGTGGAATCACTGCAGTCACTTCTCCCTGTAGCTACCTGCAGTATTAATGAGGCAGTCCCAGGATAGAATGCCGTATTGCAATGATTCTACGCAGTCTGTGGAATCACTGCTGTAGGTTCTCCCTGTGGCTACCTGCAGTATTAATGAGGGATTCCCTGGATAAAAAGCTGTATTGCAATGATTATACGCAGTCCATGGAATTACTGCTGGTTCTCCCTGTGGCTACCTGCAATATTAATGAGTCATTCCCAGGATAGGCAGCACTATTGCAATGATTCTACTCAGTCTGTGGAATCACTGCTGTTGGCTCTTCCTGTGGCTGCCTGCAGTATTAATGAGGTGTTCCCAGAAAAGATAGCCCTGTTGCAATGATTCTGCACAGTCTGGGGAATCACTGCTATC